>NC_073628.1:103262500-103565530 GCF_029407905.1 Bubalus kerabau | reverse complement strand
CGTGGTTTCCATCCCTGGCCAGGAAACTAAGGTCCCACATGCCATGTGGTGAGGCCAAAACATAAAAATAAAATAGAAAGACAAGAGAAATCATAAATTAGGGTTCCTCAGGCTGCTTCCTCCAGTCTGGAGCTGGTGTGATTAGTGCTGTCCATGGTAGAGGCTGAGAGCCTTTGCAGATAGTGGGGCTGTGAGCACCTTGAAGGAAGGACTTGTCCTTCTTTTCTTCTGTTTGTGGGTTTGTAGCCCCTAGAACCTTCCAGCAGGAGGCTGGACACACAGCATACACAGGCAGCATAATTATTAATTAGGTTGAGTTCCATCAACAGGTGGGAGGAGAGGGCGTGAGGGCTTAGGGACAATAAGACAGGGGTGGGGGTCACCCTGGGGTCACGTCAGAGCTGCAGGCTGACCATAGAGTCCCCACTAGCCTCTGCCACCTGACGTGATGCCGTGAGGAGGCCAATGAGGGGTGTGGGATGGTGGGCCAGGCTCTGCCTGCCTCCTCTGCTCTGCCCACAAGCAAGTGACACTCATGGTCTCCCTCTGCCCAGTCCTCCTGTTCGTCCTTAACTGCCTGGTGAATCTTCAGGTTCCCCAGGATTCAGGGTTCAGGCTCTGCTCTTCCCCAGTCACCCATCTGTCCCCAGGTTTCAGTTATACAACGAACACTGACCACCAGGCCCCGAAATAGCCAGGAGCCAAGGCTCTTTACTCAGGGCCTGCTACAGCAAGGGGCTGGCCAGCACTCCTTGTGTCTGGCAGAGGCTCAGAGGCAGGCAGGGGATTTGGGGAGCTTTGGGGAGGATAAAGTGAAGGTTAGTGTGTGTTCTGGTGGGGGCTGTCGGCGGGGGAAGCTGGAGGTGGCCAAGGGAATAGGAGCATCCCTCATGATGGGGGAGGGAAACACAACTTTCTCTGGCTGGTCCTGAGCTGGAAGAGGGAGCAAAGATTAGAGAAATGGGCAACTACTGATCAAGTCCTGGATGTTTGGGCCTTATTGCCATGGAGGTCATGGTGGGCTTCCTGGACTAGAGATTGTGGGTCAGAGGTCAGAGTTCTGTTGCATCCACAGTCTGGCCATTGTCTGTACGATGTTCAGTCTCACTGCCCACGGATTTGAATGTCAACCCTGCCTGAGTTTCTGCTGCCCCCCAGACACCTCTACCTGGATGCACCTGGAGGATGCACTCAGCATCTTCAGTCAGCCTCCTCCACCAGCTTCCCACCTTAACCACCCCCTACGCTTGTCCCAATCTCAGCAAAAGGTCCTGTGTCCTTCACTGCCCAGGACAGACATCCTGCTCCCGCCACCATCCCCCTCCCCAACCAAGCCCTGTAACACCAGGCCCTGCTGACCCCCTCCCACACTGTCTGGCGCCCACCTCCTTTCCTGGCTCACTACCTCCACCATCATCCAGGAACTTCATCTCCCTTCTTAACCTGGTCCTCCTAGTCTCCCTGCCCCAGTCTGTTCCCCCAGCCTGGTCTCCGGATGCAGGGTGGGGGCACCCTCCAAAGTACAAACTGATCATGCTACTGCCCTCTCCCCCACCCCTACTTGGTATATCAGCACTTCCCGTAGCCCCAGGCTCTGGGATCAGAAACCAGAAACTTCACCGGAATAGGTGCAGGGTGGGGGATGGGGAGCAGGGCTTCCCTGACATTCTCCATCCTGCCTGTCTAGATGTGGGTGATATGGATGAGGACTCCTGCCGTTCTAAGTAGCAACATGAAAGTGACCCTCTGGGACCCCCTCCCTCCATCATGTGGGTCCCACCCCTGCTCTGCTCTTAGATACTCAGGAGGCTGCAGTGCAAGGGCCTCATTGGAAGCCTGTCTCCCAAGTTAGGCTGTGAGCTCCCCTGCTTCGGGAACCCAGGGAAGCCCTGCTTACTATGGAAGCCTCAGCAGCCAGGATGGAGTCTGCACAGGTATCCGCAGTGGGGGCTTGATAATCATTGGTTGAAGGAACGAAGCCAGCTTCCACCCCGACACACCTGCTAGGAGTACACCCAGAGCTGGGTGAAGTGCATTTAGTGCCCTGGGCTGTAGCCATCGGCTTGTGCAGGCCTGGTGCTGAGAACACAACTCCCTACGCTGTGAGCAGCCCACCCAGCTGTGGCCACACTCTCACTGTCTGCCAACAGAGCCAGGAGCAGCCACTGGGGAGACATCGAGGCACATGTTCCAGAGGAGGAAGGAAGGGCAGCGGTCTGGTGGAGGGCAAGACATCGAGGCACGTGTTCCAGAGAGGGAAGGAAGGGCAGCGGTCTGGTGGAGGGTGGAGCCCCAGACTAGGATCAGCCTTTGCTCTGCCACAAGCTAGTGACACTCGTGGTCTTGTCTGGCCCCGGCAGATCAACTCCAAAGAGGGTGGCGCTGGCCCTACAGATGGGAGGGGAGGCTGCGACAAGTGTTGCTGAGTGCCTAACGTTCTGCCGTGCATGGGTTAGGTGCCCCATCCCTCTTCTGGGTATAGACATTACTGTTGTTTTGTTGTGGTTTGTTTACTGCCCTGAAATTCACATAAAGTGGAATTAACTGTTTCTGAGTACACAAGTCTTGGTTTCAAGGGAACAGTTTCATTTAGTACTTTCATGGGGTTGGCAACCACCACCTCTATCCTATCTCCAAAGCTTTTCATCCTCCAGAGGAAGCCTGTTCCCATCTGTGACCACTCCCCACTCCCCTCTCCCGAAGCCTCCGGCAACCACTAATCTTGTTTCTCTCTCTAAGGATTTACCTGTTCTGGGGGCTTCATGGAAATGGAGTCATTTACTGCAGGCCTTTTTTGACAGGTCTCCATCCCTGCAGAGACCCCAGGGTCCCTGGGGGCAGGAGACACAGCAGGGTGATCTGTGTCCCATCCTCCCTTCCCTCAGCTACATTGTCTCCACCATTCCTTTGGCACCTTGTGTATCACACGGCAGTAAATGAAAGGCCACCCTGCCTTAAAAGGATGCTCCAGACTCCTCCTTCTCCCATCTTTCCTTTCTCAGCCAAGGAAGCTGAAACTTTGAGTGCAGTGACATGCCTAAGGTCACCTGATTTCCTAGCAGCAGAGCTGGGAATGATTTCATGAGGGCGTCTTGGTCTCCAACTTGAGGTCAGACACCGCACTCTGTTTTTTCGCAAATTGTCTCATTTGGAACCTGCTTTGGGGGCTCCTTTCAGGTTCCTTTCCATAACTAGGCTTCTCCACAGACTGTCTAATCCCAGACAATGGAACCAAGGGTAATTTCTTGCCTGTGAGTAGGTCCTGGGCTACTCTACAGACAGCTCCTGGAAATTAGGACGGATTTCCTGAGGTCCCAAGAAAGAAATTGAGCTCATGTAACACCTGCAGTCATCTATCAAATGTCCACCACCCTTTAATTGGTAATGGCTATGGGAACACAAGTCTTGACTGCGAGAACATAAGTTTGAACATAGGTTCCATTCATTTAATGTGTAGTTTCTATTAGAGTTGTTGCTGTTGTGGCCAGCATTGCAAGGCAGGAGGAGACCCACTCACTGGAAACACCCAAATAGAAACTGGAGGACCACCTGTCAGGTATGCTGCCCTGGAGGAAGAAAAGGGGTTTCACCCCCTGGATGCCCTTGGAGGAGAAAGTCATTATAGTCCATGTTTTGCACATGAAGGAACTAAGCGCGAAAGTTCAGGGACTTACCCAAGTTCTCATATTCTGTACAAGGTGGAACAGGGATTCAGATCTTTTGGTTTCCAAAATCCTAGTCATTCACTAATCATTATAATTCTCCCAAAGATCAAGATTATAATTTCGTATACTGTTTTGAAATCTGCATTTGCATTGAACAAATTTATCTTGAACATTTTCCCATATATTTGAATATTATTCAAAAACACAATTTTTGAAAGTCGCATAGTGTGTAGTATAATTCATTTTACCCAGCCCCTATTCTTCAACCTGTATGTTGTTTCCAATTTTTCAGTGGTTGTAAATATTCCTTCAAGGAACATCCCAGGAAATAAATCTCTTTGCTTCTGTGTGCTTATTTCCTTCACATAATATCTTGAAAGCAAAGATGCTGGGTCAAAGAGTATACCATTTTAAACTGTACACATATTTAAAAGGCTTACTTTTAATTTCTTATGATTATGACTGTTTTCAAAACCTGCAAGAAATAATATATTGAATTAGTGTTTATTAAACCTGATACAATGATAAATTAGACTTCTGTTTGCACTTGAATTCTAAGAGCAAATGGAGGCAGCATAGATTAGGAAAATATACCCGCGGCTAAGGGACAAGAATGCTAATACAAGTCCAATTATTGTCATTGCTGAGGGTTGATGTGCCTTATCTGAGATGGTGAGTAAGATTATGATGGTGATGATGGTTATGGTGATGGTGATAATGGGAATGATGATAGTGATGGTGATGATGGTGGTAATGACAACAATAATAAAACCACTTCAAGAGGTTTTAGCAAATACCAAACTTTAATACTCAAAGCTTCATGTCCATGTCTCATTTAATTCTCCCAGAAAAACCTCTGGGATCCAAGAATATTGCCTCAGCATCCATTTCCCCCTTTTCCTTTCAGCAATAGAACTCTGCTGTGATAGTGTGATTTATAGTAAGGCATATGTACTTGGTCTTCATCTCAGATGCTGGCACAAAGCTCTTAAAATCCTGGGAATTTCCTGAGTGATGATCGCAATAAAGGTGTCTTTAATTATGTTAAGGAGGTGACTTGTGGAAAAGCACCTAAAGAAGTGGGTTGGTTGCCAGGGGAATTAACCTTAAGTGGAGAGTTGGAACTTTCAATCCCACCCCTGACCTCGCAGGAGGGGAGGAGGACTGGAGGTTGAGTTGATTGCCAATAGCCAGTAATGTAATCAATCAATCATGCCTAAGTAATGGAACCTCCATAAAACCCCCAAAGGACTGGGTTTAGAGAGCTTCTGGGTTGGTGAGAACCTCTCCATGCAGAAGGGTGGTGCCTCCCAGTTCCATGGAGACAGAAGCTCCCGCTTCAGGGACTCTTTTGGACCCCTGCCCTAGGTGCTTCTCCATCTGGCTGTTCATCTGTCTTTATAATAAACTGCTAAACATATGTAAATATTTCTCTGAGCTCTCTGATCTGCCTTAACATATTAATTGAACCCCAAGAGGGAGTCATGAGCTTCCCTGGTGGCTCAGTGGTAAAGAACCCAACTGTCAATGCAGGAGACATGGGTTCGATCCCTGGATTGAGAAGATCCCCTGAAGAAGGAAATGGCAACCCACTCCATTATTCTTGCTGGGATAACCCCATGGACAGAAGAGCCTGGGGGGCTATAGTCCCTGGAGTTGCAAAGAGTTGGACACGCCTGAGTGACTAAACAATAAAGAGGGGGTTGTGGGGACCTCGGATTTATAGCCAGTTGGTCGGAAGCACTGGTGACAACCTGGATGTATGATTGGGATCTGCAGAGGGGCTGTCTTGAGGGACTGGTCCCTTCATCTGTGGGATCTGATGCTGTCTCCAGGTAGATCATGTCAAAAGGGAATTAAACGTGTAGGACACCCAGTCGGCATCCACTGAGAATTGGAGAATTGTTTGATGACACACACTGGAGCAGCAAGCCCTGAGTTTTAACAGGACACTCTTCTGTCTGGCAAGATACTGTAGGCCCAGCCTCCCTTGCAGCTAAATTTGGCTGTTGGACTAAATTATCACCATGGAAAAGTGACCATAAATTAGGAAGGCAAATCTGTGTTGTTTCCTCTAAAGGAAGTTGCTTGCCCTCCACTTGTTTTCCTTCCCCTTCCCACCTACTAGATTGAGATGAGTGGATGGTGGGTGAGCTTCAACCATGCTGGGGACAATTCTCAAGGGGATTGTTGAGAACTAGGATGAAGAGACCCCAGTCCCTGAATAATGTGCAATAATTACGTGAGAAAAAAAAATACAAAGCATTTATCTTGTTGATGTCATTTCAGTTTGGGGTCTGCTTGTTGGGGTAGTTGAACCCATTTTAAAGATGAAATAACCGAGGTTTGTCCAAGAACCCATGGCTAATAAGATCTGGGAGAAGGATTAAACTGAAACAGCCAGACTCCAGAATCCACTCTTTTGAGGTTTCCTCCAACAAATGCCCTAAACCCTCTCGGGTAAATGAGTCACGCCTCCCTGAGAAATTGATGAAAGAGTGGGCCAGATTCTAACCATTTTAGAACAGTTATTCTGGAAATATCAGTGAGGCCTCCTCACGGGAGAGAAGCAGGGCCAGATGGTTTGACAGAAATAAAAGGACAAGACTTGAAGTCTGCGTGAGTTCTTATAGCACCACCAACTTGGGGACATTGTTGGGTTCCTCAGAGGATTCTGAGTTTTCCCTTCTCTAAAAAGGCTACAGCAACGCTGTTTTAGAACTCCGAAGATTAAATAAAATAAAGTGGCTAAAGGGTTTAGAACAAAACCTGACATAGAGAAATAATTCAATAGTGTGTTTCTTCTGACGAGTACAACTTTTCTGTCAAACCAGCTGCCTGCCCGTGAGTGCTTTCCATGTAACGAGACCACCCTCTGTGCTTGTCAAAGGCAAGTTTTGGAGACTGGTGCCCTGGGTCCCAACTGCCTTGCACTTGAGAAGGATGAGGTCCAAATTGGCCAAGTAGAGACGTGGTTTCCAGGGCCAGAATCATGGCACTCCAGTTGAGGCTGCTTCTCCAAACCCTGGCCATGGCCAGCTAGAGATGGGCAGAGCTCAGGAACTGGGCTACAGACAGCTGCCTTGCAGCTTTCATCCTCTGAGAGGTTTGGGTGCCCTTGAACTCCCTCCACGTCCCACCAGCTCTCAAACCAAGCAGGGAATACAGAAGGTGAACCATCGAGGCCCTACCAGCCTGGTCCAGCCTCATCCTTGGGTCCCAGGTCCTCAGGACTCTCAGACCCACTCAGAAAGAAGATACAGAACAATAAAGGGTGGTGGGGAGGAAAGGCCAGGGAGGAGACCATCCGGTTACCTTGTTACTATTTCTTATCCAGTGTAAAACAGGAAATGTGCCCTCCGCTAGCAGCCCAATTTAATTTAGTGCTAGAAAAATAAAACTGGAGACAGATCAATTAAAGAACAATTTTTGATATGGCTGAGTGGCAGAATTACTTTTAGCTGTTCACCAAGCAACCCGGATGCAGGGGCAGGGGCCTCATGGCCCAGGAAGTGAGGGGGGCGGTGAATCTGGCCCAGTCAAGCTGGGTGGCTCTCAGGATGTGTAGGAGGGGAACCAGACGTCGTTAAGCTCAAAGGCATGTATCCAGGAAGGGCAGAATGTTCCGGAGGGCAGGACAGATGCCAGGCAGTTCTTTGCTTAGATCTAGCCCCAAGTCAGCCTGTCCTGAGGGAGGAAGGGCCAGGTGGGAGATGGGGGCTGTGAGCGTGGGGCCCAGGGCAGCAGGTGCAGCTGAGCCAGCTGACCCAAGAACGTTTGCAGTCACTTGAGGCCTGCAAAAAGGTGAATGGCTCCAAAATACGCAAAGAAAACTGTTCAGTCCATATGTGTGCATGCTAAGTAGCTTCAGTCATGTCTGACTGTGCAACCCTACAGGCTGCAGCCCACCAGGCTCCTATGCCCATGGGATTCTCCAGGCAAAAGTACTGGAGTGGGTCACTGTGCCTTCCTCCAGGGGATCTCCCTGGATCAAACCTATGTCTCTGATGTGTCCTGCATTGGCAGGCGAGTTCTTTACCACTAGCGCCACCTGGGAAGCTCCACAATCCATATGAATGATACTTTAAAAGTCAAATTTGAACTTTCCCCCCCAGAAAATGTGCAAAGCAAAATGCAGCAGGAGTGAATGAGAGCTGACTGGAGATCACACTTTTGATGCTGTGCATTAGAGCTGGGGCAGTGGGAGGGGTTCAGGCTGGAAGCAGCTTTGGGCTCCAGTCAAGAGATTTCCAGTACTTTGGCCACCTGATGCAAAGAGCTGACTCACTGGGAAAGACCCTGATATTGGGAAAGATTGAAGGCAGGAGGAAAAGGGGACAACAGAGGATGAGATGGTGAGATAGCATCACCAACTCAATGGACATGAATTTGAACAAACTCCGGGAGATAGTGGAGGACAAGGGAGCCTGGCGTGCTGCAGTCCATGGAGTCACAACGAGTCGCACATGACTTAGTGACTGAACAACAAGAACTTTGGCTCTTGATTTTTGTTAAGAGATACAGTGACATATTTTAACCTTTCAGACTCACAGTATTCTCATCTGCAGAATGGGGATAATGAAGATGGTGAGAATATTTACAAACTGAAATGGGTAGACTCAAGTTCCTTGTAAGGTCCATGGCTGGTTTTGGCCCTGGGAAGCCCAGAGCCTGCAGGACTGCCCCCAGGCATCTGCGCCTCAGGGACCTTCCAGTTTCCCTCCCATCTCCTCCTGGATGCCTTCTGGAAACAATGTCCTCTGATATTGGGGCATCCCCAAAACCCAGATGCCAAAGAACAGATGGTCCCACCAGCCTGGGGGCTTAAGTAAGTACCTTCCATGGCCATGATGTGAAAATAAACCATCAGCAGGAGAAAAGTCTGGTCTGTGTGTTATCTTATTCCATTAAGAAGGTGACCCAAGAAACAGCTCCCGGAGGGCCACAGAAGGAAAGCAGAGGTGGCAACTCGAGGGGAGGCCGTGGTGTCCGCTGGTCGTGCTGCAGGCAAGGGCAGTGCACCACCTGGACCCTGGGGTGGCTCCCAAACAAACAGTGTCAGGTCAACCCGGGATGCCTTGCATATATTTGGGAGGAAAAAGCTCCCCCAGACCGCTTGTGTTGGCTTCATCATTCTTATGTTGTCGTCTGTTGACCCCTTTCTGATGAGGGCTGATGGCAAAGTTTTGTGCCGACTCCAAGGACAGCCCACAGTTCAGGGATTAGCGTCCAGGCTCCAGGGACCTGACCATGTGTCTCCCTGCTCTCATCAATTGTGCGCTCTCCCCACCCAGCTAGTCTCCTCTCAGCTAGACCAGCCTCACCCCACCCAGTCCTCAACCTAGAAGGTTTCATCCCACCCCACCCCCATCCTATCAGCTCACAAAATTATTCCAGCAAGCCACTAGCATCCCCCTGAAGGTACAAGGGACCCCTGCCCTCTGGCCACTATGAAGTCTGCTCCCACAGGCCCTGCTGTTTCCCTCTACTCCTGAGTACAACCCTGAGGGCCCCGAAAGTGGGACAGAGTCCCCTCTCCCAGGCCGTGAGTACCTGTGATTAACAACTGCTAATCATCTCATCAGTACAGTCTATAGCATCTCCTACTATTTCCAGGGAAATCCCTCCCTTACAATGGGGTGCTGCTGCTGCTGCGTCGCTTCAGTCGTGTCCGACTCTGTGCGACCCCATAGACAGCAGCCCACCAGGCTCCCCCGTCACTGGGATTCTCCAGGCAAGAACACTGGAGTGGGTTGCCATTTCCTTCTCCAATGCATGAAAGCAAAAAGTGAAAGTGAAGTCGCTCGGTCGTGTCCTACTCTTCTCGACCCCATGGACTGCAGCCTACCAGGCTCCTCTGTCCATGGGATTTTCCAGGCAAGAGTACTGAACAGGAGGCAATCATAACAAGTGCTGGGGAGGACAGTCTGCAGAGGGAAATAGAAGCACCCTCTTCCCCTGCTTCCTCCAGGGAATGGGAACAAGAAGGGCAGGGTGAATGTGGGCTCCCCCATTGAGTCCAGGACCCTGTACTGCCTGCATCACCAAGGTCTGGCCCAGCTTCTGTTGCCCTGAGGTTCTGAGATTGCCTCAGGAATCAAGATTGCTGGGAGAAGTATCAATAATCTCAGATATGCAGATGACACCACCCTTATGGCAGAAAGTGAAGAAGAACTGAAGAGCCTCTTGATGAAAGTGAAAAAGCTGGCTTAAAACTCAACATTCAAAAAACTAAGATCACAGCATCTGGTCCCATCACTTCATGGCAAATAGATGGGGAAACAATGACAGAATTTATTTTCTTGGGCTAAAAATCACTGCAGATGGTGACTGCAGTCATGAAATTAAAAGATGCTTGCTCCTTGGAAGAAAAGCTATGACCAACCTAGACAGCATATTAAAAAGCAGAGACATTACTTTGCCAACAAAGGCCCATCTAGTCAAAGCTATGGTTTTTCTAGTAGTCATGTACAAATGTAAGAGTTAGAATATAAAGAAAGCTGAGCACAGAAGAATTGATACTTTTGAACTGTACTGTTGGAGAAGATTCTTGAGAGTCCCTTGGACTGCAAGGAGATCAAGCCAGTCAATCCTAAAGGAAATCAGTCTTGAATATTCACTGATGCTGAAGAACTGATGCTGAAGCTGAAACTCCAATACTTTGGCCACCTGATGAGAAGAAATGACTCATTTCTTGAAAAGACCCTGATGCTGGGAAATATTGAGGGCAGGAGGAGAAAGAGACGACAGAAGATGAGATGGTTGGATGGCATCACCGACTCAATGGACGTGAATTTGAGCAAACTCCGGGAGTTGGTGATGGACAGGGAAGCCTGGTGTGGTGCAGTCCATGGAGTCACAAAGAGTTGGACACGACTGAGCAACTGAACTGAACTGAGGTTCTGAGGGCAGTGACTGGGTTCCACATCCTCACTCCAAGCAGGGGGGTCTAGACAGGACTCTTTGCTGATGGAATTAGCCAAAGCACGTGACTGGGGAGGAACAACTTGATCCCAGTCCAAGTGCCCGGAGAAGGTTTATGTGACTGAAAAGAAAAAATAATAGAAAAAATCAACCATAGAAAAGGCCAGAAGGGTTGTTTTCCCCCAGCTCATCATTGTGTTTTGCAAACACACACATAGACTAAAAATAATCAAACACACTTTTGCCCCCTGGGAGCACAGCCTGGGCAGAGGAAGGGGAGATGGGAGGTTTAGTCTCCTAAACCAGTGCTGCCTTTTCTGGCACTAGGGACTGATTTCATGGAAAAGTATGTTTCCAAAGGCAGGAGAGGCGGTGGGGAGGTTGGGAGGATGCTTTGGGGATTATTCAAGCCTATTGCATTTACTATGCACTTTATTTCTATTATTATTACATCATCTCCACCTCAGATCATCTGGCATGAGATCCCAGAGGTTGGGGACCCCTACCTTAAGAGCTGTGGGCTCCAGGATGAGGAGCGGGGTTAATCCGGTGGGCAGGGAAGAGAGTCTCAAGTGAGATGGGACTGGAAGGCATCTGTCAGGAGAGTAAGCTTAGGTTCCCTGCTTATCAGCAGACTACTGATGCCTTGTAAGAACATAGGGAAGGACATGGGAAAAATACCTGAGCATTCACTGTTCTCATCTTCTGGGCAAAGAGAAGTTGCAGGGTGGTTCAAGTCAGATTCAGCTTGGGAATTTCAGACGAATCTCATGCTTGGTTGTTAAGGCACTGTTACCAACATAAACTATTTTGATGATAGAATCTAAACAGTGCGTGTTCTTGAGAACATTCAGAAGAAAATCAGCCAGCAATTCCACTCCTACGAATCTGCCCATGAGAAATGAAGATGTACAGCCACGCAGAAATGTGTGTGCATCTTCACGGCAGTGCTATCCACAACCACCCAAAGGAGGGAACAGCCCAAATGCCTGTCAGCACGTGAATGGTTAAACAGAGTGTGATATATACATACCGTGGAATAATATTCAGATGAAGAAAGGACTTTCGATATATACTGAAACAGGGGCGGACCTTGAAAACATTAGTCTGAACTTGAGAAAGCATACACAAAGACCATCAGTTTTAGAATAGGTATAGCATTTCATTTATACAAAATGTTAAGAACAGGCAGATCTACACAGATGTTGGGGTTTCCCTGGTGGTTCAGATGGTAAAGAATCTGCCTGCAATGCAGGAGACCCAAGGGTTAGAAAGATCCCCTAGAGAAAGGAATGGCAACCCACTCCAGTATTCTTGTCTGGAGAATTCCATGGACAGAGGAGCCTGGTGGGCTATAGTCCATGGGGTTGCAAAGAGTCAACACGACTGAGTGACTAACACACATGCAGATATTAATAGAACAGAGATGAGTGGTTGCCTGTGACTAGAAAGGATGTGGAGGATTGGGGAGTGAGAGTTAAGGGATGCAGGGTTTCCTTCTGGTGTGATGGAAGTGTTCTAAAACTGATGGTGGCGATGGCTGCCCAGCTCTGTGAGTGTACTAAAAACTGCTGATTTTGTACTTTAAAAGGTCAGTTGGATGGTATGGGAGTATTAGTTCAATAAACATGCTTAAAATTTTAAAAAAGAAGACTCAAGGTCTCCCATAGTCTCTACTGTGGCTCCACATTCCCAGTTACCTGCTGGAAAGGGGAGGCTTCCCACTTCTCCAGTGGTGCCCCACATGTGGCTGCCTCCCCCCACCCATTGCCTGCTCAGTATCCACCACCCCTTTCTTGCTGACCAACAGCCCCTGTCCAGGGATGGTCACAGACCTAGCCAGTGCACTCCTGTGTCACAGACCCTCTGGAAGGTCGTGGTCCAGGTGACACGTTCTGGCCAATGAGCTGCAGAAAGAAGCTGGTGGTATGCAGGTGGGTCCCTTTCCAAGTGAGAAGACCCCAATGTGGAGCAGGATGTGAATTTTCTGCTTTTTTAAAAATATCATAAGTATTTATTAAATTTTATTGAAGGATAGTTGATTGACAGTGTTGTATAATTTCTGCTGTACAGCAAAGTGATTGAGTTATACACATATATGCGTTCTTTTTCATGTTCTTTTCCATTATGGTTTATCACAGGATGTTGAGTATAGTTCCCTGCACTCTATAGTAGGGCCTTGCTTTTTCTTCTATACATAACAGTTTGCACCTACTGACCACAGCTCCCAGGCCACCTCCGTCACTTGGCACCCACCGATCTGTTCTGTCTGTGTGTCTGTCTCTGTTTTGCAGATAAGTGTATTTATGCCATATTTTAGATTCCGCATATAAGTGATAGCACACGGCATTTGTCTTGCTCTGAGTTACTTCACTCAGTATGATCATCTCTAGGTCCATCCGTGTTTTTGTCAGTTTAATTCAATTCAGATCAGTCGCTCAGTCATGTCCGACTCTTTGTGAACCCATGCACTGCAGCACGCCAGGTTTCCCTGTCCTTCATCATCTCCCAGAGCTTGCTCAAACTCATGTCCCTTGTGACTTTGATGCTATCTAACCATCTCATCCTCTGGGTTTTTATAAATGGCATTATTTCATTCTTTGTTATGGCTGAGTAGTATTCCATTGTGCATGTGTGTGTGCGTGCACACGCTCTTGCTAAGTTGCTTCAGTTGTGTCTGACTGTGTGCAACCCTTTGGACTGTAGCCCACCAGGCTTCCCTGTCCATAGGATTCTCCAGGCAAGAATACTGGAGTGGGTTGCCATGCCTCCTCCAAGGGATCTTCCTGACCCAGGGATTTACATCTCTTGCATCGACAGACAGATTCTTAACCACTAGCACCACCTGGGAAGCTTATACATACATATATGTATGTATATATGTATATGTATATATATAGGCCATTGTCTTCACAAATGCTTATATATGCTGCTAAGTCACTTCAGTCGTGTCCGACTCTGTGCGACCCCAGAGACAGCAGCCCACCCGGCTCCACTGTCCCCAGGACTCTCCAGGCAAGAACACTGGAGTGGGTTGCCATTTCCTTCTCCAATGCATGAAAGCAAAAAGTGAAAGTGAAGTCGCTCAGTCATGTCCGACTCCTAGCGACCCCATGGACCGCAGCCCACCAGGCTCCTCTGTCCATGGGATTTTCCAGGCAAGAGTACTGGAGTGGGGTGCCATTGCCTTCTCCGATGCTTATATATATATACACGTAAATACTACATAGTATACTAAAAAAGATGGCTAAAGATGCAGCCTATGTATACTACCTCTTTATCTACTCATCTGTCGATGTGCATTCAGATTGTCTCCATGTCTCTTACTGTGAACAGTCCTGCAGTGATCACAGGGGTGCACGTGTCCCTTTTGAATCAGAGTTTTGTCTGGATATATGCTCAGGAGTGGGGTTGCTGGATCATATGGCAGTTCTATTTTTAGCCTTTTGAGGAACGTCTGTACTGTTTTCCAGAGCGACTGCACCACTTGCATTCTTATCAATGGTGTAGGAGGGTTCCCTTTTTTCTACACTCTCTCCAGCATGTATTATTTGTAGACTTTTTGGTGATGGCCCTTCTGACCAGTGTGAGGTGCTACTTCATTGTGGTTTTGATTTGGTTTTCTCTAATAATTAGCCATGTTGAGGATCTTTTCATGTGCTTGTTGTCCATCTGTATTTCTTCTTTGGAAAATAGTCCTTAAATTATTTTTTTAATTGACTAAATTTGACATTAATATTATGTAAAGTGTACAACATGTTCCTTTGATATATTTACATACGGTAATAGGATTGCCAGTATAGTAGGATTTATCACGTTACGTGATTACAGTGCAATATTATTGTCTGAAACCATTATACTGTGGGCTTGATCCCTATGGCTTATTTACTGTACATTACAAGTTTGTGCCCTTAAACACCATCAGTCTTATTCATACCCTCCCCCATTACCTGGGGACCACTGTTGCCCTCTCTGTTGTTTTTTTTTTAACAGGTTTGCCTTCTTATCTAATTTTTTAATTTTTATTTTTTGCCATGTAGCATGCAGGAACTTAGTTCCCCAACCGAGGATGAAACCCATCCCCCCTACATTGAAAACTCAGAGTCCTAATCCCTGGACCACCCGAGAAGCCCCAGGTAAACCTTCTTTAGATTCCACATATAAGTAATATCATAAAATGTTCATCTTTGTCTTACTTATCTCACTCAAGGTAAAGTATCCAAGCCCACGCCAGGCGTGGGAAGATGCCCTCCTTTTCTCATGGCTGAACAACATACCACATCATTTTATCTATTCATCCATGGATGGGCATTTAGGCTGTTTCTATATCTTGGCTGTTGTGAATAGTATTGCAATAAACATGGGGTGCCGATAGCTGATGGAAATCCTGTTTTCATTCCCTTTGAGTTCAGTGGGAAATGGGATTGCTGGATTGTATAGCAGATATCTTTCTGTGTTTTTGAGGAAATTTCATACTGGTTGCCACAGTGGCTGGACCAATTTACATTCCCACCAATGGTGTATATGTATTCCGTTTCCTCCACATTCTTGCCAGCCACCTGTTGTCTCTTGTCTTGACAATGGCCGTCCTGACAGGTGTGAGGTTGATGATACTGAGCATCTTGTCAGGTGCCTGTTGGCCATTTTAATGTGCATTTCTGTTCTTTTTTTCTGCACAAAATGCAGACTCAGTGCTGACTTTCTTCACACTGCCTGTGAATGAAATAATTCAAATGCTAGTCCATACACTCTGTGTCTGTAGAGTTGGGTTCTTCATGGTGAGTTGAGGGGAAGGTTCTGGAAACCAGGAACAGTGCTTCTCTGCTCAGACCCTGCTGCTCCATACAGGGGACTTGTTGGGGAGATGAGCATTTGTGAGGACAATGAGCAAGGACAGCAGAGCAGCGTGTTATCTGGTCCTGTCTGCCACTCTGCACACTCAGGCCTGGATTTACAGAGTCCCCTCCCCTTCTCATCCTTCCAACACCCCCTGACCTGTTCTGCTTGTGTTAAATAGAAGGAAGCAGCAGAAGAGATGCCAGTTAACTGACCAGAGATTTGCTTAAGGAAGAGCACTAGGCATGTGGTCAGGGTCCTGGCTTCCCAGGGGCAGTGAGCAGAGAAGGACAGATAGACCCATCTCTTGACTCCCAGGGCAAGGCTGGGGGTGGTTTAGAGAACCCCACCAGAGGGCTGCCTTTCAATGCACACTGACTCCACCTCCAGGAAGGATCTTTCCTTGAGCTGCCCTGTCCTGGCAAGGGATCCCCATCCAGGAGGGCTTAGGGGGCACCTCAGCTTCCTTCCCAGATCCCTTCCTGGAGGCAATGCTGCAGAGACCTCAGCAGGTTGTCAATGTTGGCATCACTCCAAACCTGCTTCATCATGGTGAAAGGAGGCCCAAGAGCAGGGTGTCTTAGATCTCAGCCCCTTTTGGGCTATATCCCTGAGCTGGGATCTGGCACAGCATCAGGTCCAAGAGTGAGTGACTCAAACCAAAGTGCCAGGTGCTCTCCCTGGGGCAGAGAGCTAACCTTGCAACTCATGGCTTGTCCTGTCCTCTGTGTTGATTTCTGCAGCTCTCCATCCACCTGGTAGTCCCAGGTGATGTCCAGGATGTGGTCGAAAGGAGAGATATGTGTCTTTGGGATCTGATGCTTTGCTGGGATTTACAGTGACATTTTGAACTTGTTAGGAGAAAGAGTCCCTTCCCCCCACATTGATGTTCTAACCCCCGGAACCTTAGAATGGCCTATATTTGGAGACAGAGCCTTTAAAGATGGAATTAAGCTAAGAAGTTAAGCGGGTGGTTCCTAATACAATAGGTTTGCTGTTTTGTTGTTTAGTCCCTAAGTCATGTCCAACCCTTTGGACTCCATGAATTGCAGCAGCACACCAGGCTTTCCTGCCCTTCACCATCTCCTGGAGTTTGCGCAAACTCATGTCCATTGAGTCAGTGATGCCATCCAACCATCTCGCCCTCTGTTGTCCCCTTGTCCTCCTGCCTTTAATCTTTCCCAGCATCAGGGTCCTTTCCAATGCGACGGCTCTTTGCATCAAGTGGTCAAAGTATTGGAGCTTTAGCTTCAGTATCAGTCCTTCCCATGAATATTCAGGGTTGATTTCCTTTAGGATTGACTGGTTTGATCTCCTTGCTGTCCAAGGGACTATCAAGAGTCTTTTCCAACACCACAATTTGAAAGCATCAATTTTTTGGCACTCAGCCTTAAGACCATAAGTCCAACTCTCACATCTGTACACGACTACTGGAAAAACCATAGATTTGACTATACGGACCTTTGTTAGAAAAATGATGTCTCTGATATTTAATATTCTGTCTACGTTTGTCATAGACTTTCTTCCAAGGAGCAAGCGTATTTTAATTTCCTGGCTGCAGTCACCATCCACAGTGATTTTGGAACCCAAGAAAATAAAGTCTGTCACTGTTTCCATTGTTTCCCCATCTATTTGCCATGAAATGATGGGACCAGATTATGTGTCCTTATAAAATGAGGAGATCAGGACACAGACACACACATAGGAATTACGATGTGAGTACATGGGGAGAAGACAGCTGTCCAAGAGAGAGGCCTCAGGGGAAATGAGCCCTGCTCTCACCTGGATCTCAGAGCCCAGCTTCTGGGATGGGGAGAGGACGAATCTCGTTGTTGAAGCTGTCTGCTCTCTGATGCTTTGCTAACCTAGACTGAGCTGACTTGTGCAGGATGTGGACAGAGGCCCCAAGGCTCTGAAGGGAAAACCACTGGAAAAGTGAATACACCCCACTGAAGTGGAGTCACCCATGAGCCTGAGGCTCTGACAGGGAGCACAGAGGGGAGGGGGTGTGCAGAAATAGGACCCATTCACCACCTCCGCCTGGGAGGCCACAGTGCGTGGTCAGCTTTGCTTCTTATGGGTCTAGGGAATTTGAAGTCATTCATCAGAGGGGCACAAACCAGCCCTGGTGCTCGCATTTTGACTGACACCTGACAATGGAGGTGAATGTTTCAGCACACCCAGAGGCCTGGTTGGAAGCACCGGGCTCTGAATCTGCGGATTATCCGGGGGGCGGGGGAGGGAGACGAGACACGGACCCTCGGTTGTTTGGAGAACAGGGATGGCAGGGTTACAATGATGACCCCGCCTGTCACTTTAATATGTGATGTGGGTTTCAACCCCATCAAAGAGGTGGAGGGGAGGAGGGGGGAATAAAGAAATTGTGAGACACAGCCCCAACCTGCTTTCACAACACTGTGTCTCTGATTATAAATGCCGGCTCCTCGCTGCTTCATGGTCTGTAGACGTGTGATTCCAATTTCTGCCTCTGTCATCACATGAGCATCTTCCCTGTGTGTGCATCTTTTCTCTTCTAAAAGGGTCAGAGGTAAAATTAGGGCTCACCCTAATTCTGTGTGGGCTTCCCAGGCAGCTCAGTAGTAAAGAATCTGCCTGCCAATGCAGGAGATGCAGGAAGCGCGAGTTCAATCTCTAGGTCAGGAAGATCCCCCCTGGAGAAGGAAATGACAACCCTACCCCAGGACTCTTGCCTGGGAAGTCCCATGGACAGAGGAGCCTGGCAGGCTACATTCCTTGGGGTCACAGAGAGTTGGACATGACTGAGTGACTGAGCATCACCCACTAATCCAGTATGACCTCATCTTAACTTGATGGCATCTGCGAAGATCGCTGTATCCATGCCAGGTTCATTCACAGGGACTGGGAGTCAGGACCGTAAGCAGCCCCTGAAACCTCACAGGTATATTTTAATTTCACCTTTATACCAGGTGCCCCATGCTTCACTAACCTGTGGCCCTCGCTTACATTTCAAGTCATTTGATCACACCATGCTTTGCCTAACCTGTTGCTTCTTTTCTGAGATGAAAGAAGTAGGGATGAAGAATAAAATAAGTAATTAATGGATGACTTGACCTTTTCCCCATGCTTCCCTTTCGGTGATCCTTTGAGCAAACCCACAAACAAGAGATCATTGAAAGCAAGATCCCAAGGAACCAACCAGACTGCCCGCCGGGGTAGATGATGGAGATTCTGACCCCCTCCTCAAATGATTAAGGGAAACAAGCTTCCCTTTTCTCTTTTTAAAAACTCTCACTGTCAGGCAGAATCTTTGGAGTTGGTTCTTGGACATGAATCTACCGTCTCCCCACATCACTGACCTCCTGAACAAAGCAAACTTTCCTTTTCCAACCAACGCTTATCGCCCAAATATTGGCTTTCAAGGGGTGCGCAGCCAAACCTGACTGCAGTAACAGGACTTCACCATAGGTTTTGTAGTTGTTCTGTCACTCAGTCGTGTCCCCCCGGACTGCAGCACGCCAGGCTTCCCTATCCTTCACCACCTTCTGGAGCTTGCTCAAACTCATGTCCATTGAGTCGGTGATGCCATCCAACCATCTTGTTCCCTGTCGTTCCCTTCTCTTCCTGCCCTCAATCTTTCCCAGCATTAGGGTATTATTTTAAAAAGTTGGCTCTTCGCATCAGGGAGCCGAAGTATTGGAGCTTCAGCTTCAGCATTAGTCCTTCCAATGAATATTCAGGGTTGATTTCCTTTAGAATTGACTGGTTTGATCTCCTCACAGTCCAAGGGACTCTGAAGAGTCTTCTTCAGCATCACAATTTGAAAGCATCAATTCTTCGGTGCTCAGCCTTCTTTGTGGTCCAATTCTCACATCAATACATGACTATTGAAAAAGCCATAGCTTTGACTATATGGACCTTTGTTGGCAAAATAATGTCTCTGCTTTTTAATATGCTGTCTAGGTTTGTCATAGCTTTCTTCCAAAGAGGAATCATCTTTTAATTTTATTGCTGCAGTCACCATCTGCAGTGATTTTGGAGCCCCCCAAAATAAAATCTGCCACTGTTTCCATTGTTTCCTCATCTATTTGCCATGAAGTGATGGGACCAGACACCATGATCTTAGTTTTTTGAATGCTGAGTTTTCAGCTGGATCTTTCAGTCTCCTCTTTCACCTTCATCAAGAGGCTCCATAGTTTCTCTTTGCTTTTTGCCATAAGGGTGATATTGTCTGTATTTCTGAGGTTATTGATATTTCTCTCATCAGTCTTGATTCCAGCTTGTGCTTCATCCAGCCCGGCATTTGTCATGGTGTACTCTGCATATAAGTTAAATAAGTAGGGTGAAAGTGTACAGCCTTGATGTAGTCCTTTCCCAATTTTGAACCAGTCAGTTGTTCCATTAGAACCAATAGTTTCTAACTATTGCTTTTTGACCTGCATACAGATTTCTCAGAAGGCAGGTAAGATAGTCTGGTATTCCCATCTCTTGAAGATTTTTCTACAGTTTGTTGTGATCCACACAGTCAAAGACTTTAGTGTAGTCTATGAAGCAGAAGTAGATGCTTATCTGGATTTGTCTTGCTTTTTTGATGATCCAACGGATGTTGGCAATTTGATCTCTGGTTTCTCTGCCTGTTCTGAATCCAGCTTGAATATATGGAAAGTTCTTGGTTCACATACTGGTGAAGCCTAGCTTGGAGAATTTTGAGTATTACTTTGCTAGCTAGCGTGTGAGATGAGTGCAATTGTGCGCTGGTCTGAGCATTCTTTGGCATTGCCTTTCTTTGGGATCGGAATGGAAACTGACCTTTTCTAGTCCTGTGACGACTGCTAAGTTTTTCAAATCTGCTGGCATATTGAGTGCAGCACTTTCACAGCATCATCTTTTAGGATTTGAAATAGCTCAACTGGTATTCCATCATCTCCACTAGTTTTGTTCATAGTAATGCTTCCTAAGGCCCACTTGACTTCTCATTCCAGGATGTCTGGCTCTAGGTGAGTGATACCTAGTCACTATGAGTGGCTCATGGTGATTATCTGGGTCATTAAGATCTCTTCTGTATACTTCTTCTGTGTATTCTTGCCTCCTCTTCTTAATATCTTTTGCGTCTGTTAGATCCATACCATTTCTGTCCTTTATTGTGCCCATCTTTGCATGAAATGCTCCCTTTGTATCTCTAATTTTCTTGAAGAGATCTCTGGTCTTTCCCACTAATTTTTCCCTCTATTTCTTTGCATTGATCATTTAGAAAGGCTTACTTTTCTCTTCTTGCTATTCTTTGAAACTCTGCATTCAGATATATTTCATTTTCTCCTTTGCCTTTAGCTTCTCTTCTTTTCTCAGCTCTTTGTAAGGCCTCCTCAGGCAACTATTTTGCTTTTAGAGGACACAAATCAACCCACAAAACCTGCCTGGTGACCTCAGCAGCACTTTGGAGTACGAACTCACCGGGCTCCACCTGGATTTCCAATCAGCTCATATGTGCCAGCCAGAAAATCACAACATGGGTGTCTGGAGCTCAGCGGGTGGGCAGGAATTGGGGAAATCCATCTTATTGCCTCTCCAGTCAGGCATGAGGCTCTGCCCATATTTGAATACAATTCCAATTAGATCTTCGGGAAGATCTCCTTGGGGAGGGTCTGCTCTAATGAGTAGATAAGAATGATGTGTAATAAACACATGAATTATGAGTGTGTAATTGATGCTCTGGAAGGAGAGGGATTTCTTCCCCTTGATGTGAAGCTGCATAAATCTTGTTCACTATATTCACAGGTTTGGGACGAGTTCGTCACAGGCTATGCAGGGGAGCTCTCAGGCTTGGTCCTGTGTATATGAGCAGACATCAATCAGGGAGGTCTGCATGCCTGCATCGCAATAATTTTGGCCTAAAAGTTTTGCTCTGTACATCCCCCCTCCCACTGAATCCACCCCCAGAGCTAACGAGGCGGCGTTCTTTGGCGGTAAGGACGGTTGCCAGTCACCAGCTTTGGCGCAGAGAGAAAGAAGCCCCGAGCCTGACCCCCACCTACCCCCAAATGAGAATAAACCTCACAGAGGGTCCCCATCTTCCTCAGACTTCACTGTGGACCTTTATCATCTGCCACATCACTGGCACTGACTGAGCACTCGGAGAATCAAAGCATGGGGCCCTGACTTTTGTGAAACCAATGGTGCTCGGGCTGGTGGCAGGTGGCTGTGAGGGTGGGAATAGACAGCCCCAGGCCTGCCTCTTCTTCTCCTTGAACACCCCCGTTCCAGTTTGGATGCAAGTTACTGAACACGCATTCCTGGGGATGCTGGAGATTGAAGCTATTTGCGGCTTGTTTAATTTACCACTGGAGCGGCCAATTCATAATTCAAATGGTGCTGCCCTAAATTACACTGTGCAAGCTTCAAACTGAGTGGAGATGGAGAGATTTGGGTCCTTTCAAGAAAACCCATAAAGCCCCCATTTCTCTCCCATCCAAGGGAGTTCTCTCTTGAGCAACTTTCCAGCTCCCTGAGAATAGCAGGTTTTGAGCAAAAAAGACAGTAAAATGAAAGAAGAAAATTAAATATGAAAATTTAATTAAATCCCTCTTTGATCATTCTCCCTAGAAGTAGTGCAGGGGCTGTTTTCATTCAGACGCAAATAAGATAACTGCATAGGCTCATTAGGGTAAGGGATGGGCCTGAAGCAGAGGAGATACGAATCCCCTGACCCCAGACCCATTCATGTGGACTGCAGTGATGAGAGAGATGCTGCAGACTTCAGGTGTTTGCCATTTTGTTTATCTTTTGTCCAGCCTCTCCGTCTATAAAGGGTTCTTCTCGCTTCCTGGAAGGCCTCCCATTTCATGGGCAACTCCCTAGAGTGGGCCATGGGCTGAAAAATGGTGTGAGAGGCCCGGCGCTACCCTGAAACTTTGGGTCCTTGTTTTCCAGGCCTATGGGGAAAACATGACCTTATAAACCAGCTCCATCTGTTCAACTCCAGGCCCCTACATTCCTGAAGTGTGACAAAAAGTGAAAAAAGAACAAGTCATATGGGACCCAGAATCCTCATTGTCTGGTTAGGGTCATGAACGTGGCCCCTGTCCCAGGACATAGGCATCTTCTCAGTAAGATGGAGCTCAGTCCAGTTTAGAGGGTGGATTCACATGCACACACATGTGCACAGACACACACATGTATATAGAGACATGTATGCACATACATGTTCAACAAACAGAGACATATAGAGACACACAGTCACACACGCACACACATATTTGCACACAAACACACATGCACACACAGAGACACATGTGTATATGGAAACACATGCGTACACACACATGTTCACACATGCACACAGATACAGACATATATGAACACAAACACAGAGCCATACACGTACACATACATATACCCACGTGCACACAGATGCACATACATATACAGAAACACAAGCACACTTAAATACATGTGTACATGTATACCCCCAAACAGGTACATATGTGGACACATGTACACATGCACACACATATGCACACATACATGCACATAAAGACACATATAGAGCAGAATTCAGTGCCCACAGGGCACCTTTAGGAAAGTGCTACACACCTTTCTGGTTTGTGCACTATGACGAATTTAGAAGTCTGAAGTGAGCCCTATGTTTTGCTAACTTAACAAACTTTGCTTAGGAGCAAAAAGGCCCCCAAGGGGGAGATACAGGAGAGCAAGAAAGCTGGGTTCAGATTCAGGTATGGAGAACATCCCTGACTCCTGCAGCGTGGCTGCAGTGGTGCAGAGTTGGTGATGATACAATTTATGGGGTGATCAAAGCCTTCCTAGGAATGATTTAGGAGGAAGTGTTTTGCTAAGCAAATTATGTTGCACAGGATTTCAGGGGCATCATTTAAATTATTAAAAAAATCAATTGTTTTCCACCATTTCGGCATCATCATTTGCATACAATTAATATAATATTACAAATTATTTTCAAGGATTGCTTCAGGGCCCTGAGTCCCCTAACAATTTTATTGGACAACATCTTTGTTACATTGGTTTATAAAAAACTGTGTAACTAGATTTTTAATTTTTTTTTTGACTCTTGGAAATCTACTTTTTATCTAATCTTGATTGGCCTCTTTGCTTCATGGACCCAAGGGAAGAGAGGCAATCTAGCCTTCCATCTGTGTACCAAGCCAACCTGGAGTCCATGGCTTCAGCATCACAGACACAACCCTCCCCTGATTCTCCAGGCAGCCTCAGCTGTGTGGTGGCTGGTTTGCTGGGCTCCTCGTGAGGGTGGCTCCCTCCTGCATCACCTGGGACCAGGCTCAGCTGGGACACGATTCCATTTGGCCTTTTGTCCCAGGCTTCCTCCTGGTCCGTTGATCTTGGGGAGCATTTCAAGAGGGTGAAGGAGGAAGCTGCAAAGCATCTGAAGGTCAAGGCTCTGGTGACCAGTCCACCTGGGTCATGGAGTGTCCAGATCACTGGTACAACACTTTCTGGGTGTGTCGAGGTCAGGGGTGTTTCTGGGAGAGACCAGCATTTGAATTAGTGGATTGGATAAAGCAGACAATTGTCCCCAATGTGAGGAGCCTCATCGGATCCACAGAGGACTTGAGTAGAACGGAAGTGGAGGCAGTTTGATTCTGTCTCTCTGTCTGACTGCTGAGCTGGGCCTTGGTCTCTGGCCCTTGAATTGGGACATCTCCATCTCCAGGCTTCTGCTCCCCAGGTCTCTAGGCTCAGACCACAACTTGCCCTGCTGGTTCTCCTGACCCTCTGGTCTTCAGACACCATGGACTGGACTTAACTGTCAGCTCTCTTAGGCTTTGAATGTGGACTGGAAATACCCCTCGGCTTTCTTGGGTCTCCAGCTTTTGGACAACCGAGCACGGGACGTCTCAGCCTCTATAATCATGTAAGCCAATTCCTCATCATACATCTCTTCGTGTCTGTCTACCTACCTACCTGTTTCCGGTTGCTTCTGTTTCTTTCTAGAACTCTGGCTAATGCAGTTCCTAAATGCACACTTATTATTTCCACCATGCTCCATTGGATAAAGCAAAGCATAAGCACCCCACCCCAGACATGGGCCCCCCAATTCAGATTCAAGGAGGAAGAAAGAGACTCCAACTCCTTTCTGTATTTTAAAATTAAAAGTTTATTTTATTTTTTGGATATTTATCTACTTTAAAAAAAATTTTATTTTAATGAATTATAGTTGATTTACAATGTTTTGTTAATTTCTGCTATGAAGCAAAATGATTCAGCTATATACATGTATATATTCATATTCTTTTCCATTAAGCTTAATCACAGGAGATTATATATAGTTCCCTGTGCAATACGGTAGGACCTGTTGTTTATCCATTTTGTATATGAAAGCTTAACCTGCTAATCCCAAACTCCCAACCTATTCCTCCCCAAACCCCTGTCCCTGGGCAACAAGTCTATTCTCCATGAAATTGATTCCAACTCTTGTTCGAAGGTGTGACAAAGAATTTGTGGCCTTATTTCATATGCTACAAAATATTACTAAAGATTGCTGATTTCTGATGAGGGTGGGGGTGTAGGAGAATCATGTGTCCATCTGCCTTCTCTGGAAGGTAGAAGAGATATGAGAGGAACTTTCTCAGGTACCTCGTCAAGAAAAACACAGAGAAGAGAGTTTGGATAAGTTCCCTTAATAAGCCAGAATGTAGAGATTTGAAACAAAAAAATCAAATGAAATTATTGAAAGGAAAACATTAGGCCTTTCTGTGTGAAATGACCCCCCATGTCAGTTCTTACCCCAAATTCCTGCCCCAAAGTGTCTGAAGGGCACAGAGGGTGGATGCCCTGAGCACTCTGTGACATTATTCTCAGCCTCACACTTGGAACTGCCCCCCTGACATTCTTTTCTGAGTCACTGATCACAGAGAAATTAGCCAAGCCCTTGAGTGGGCTAGGACTCTGTATTGGTTTGCTATAACAGATGGGTGGCTTAAACAGCAGAATTTTATTTTCCCACAATCCCAGAGGCTGGAAGTCCTAGACCGAAGTGTAGGCAGGCCTGGTTCCTCCTGAGGTCTCTTTCTCCCTGGTGTGTAGACACCGGCCTCCTCCCTGTGTCCTCTCATGGCCTTCCCTTGGTGTGTGTCTGTGTCCTAATCTCCTCTTTCTACAGGGACACCAGTCCGATTGGATCACAGCTCAACTACATGACCTAACTTGAACTTGATCATCTCTGTAAGGATTCCATCTCCAAATTTGGTCACACTGTGAGGTCCTGGGGCTTGACCACATTAATGGCTGGGAAGGGTAGGATCCCATTTAACCCACAACAGACATAGCCTCTTCTGCTAGAAAAAATTAGTAAACATGGCATTCTCTTTTCCTTAGAATAGAAAGTATACTCCTAGGCTGGGGGTGGGCCTGCAGGCAGGAGGCAGGTGGGTTCCTACCACGCCTAGCCATGCCTGCATCGGGTGATGAGTTAGGTCTCTGGTTGACAAGCAACAGACTCCTACCTGAAATTTGGGGTTTGTATAAACGTTGTTCTTTTAAAAATTTTTTAATTTTGGATGACTTCATCAAAGGAACGACATTGACATGCAAGCATTTAACTTGGAAAAACTTAAAAGAACTTTGTTAAATGTCAGAACCACGTGGATGAGCACTAAAGCTAACAAACAGAATTGTTTCCTCTTTTCCCCTCTTGAATCTAGTGCTCAGCTCCATCACTCACACACTTTCATCCTCCATATCAAAGACACCCCAGGACGACAGAATGCTTTACAAACATTAATTAATTCTCCCAATCCTCCTGTGAAGTTTGGGGGATCATTCACTTCTCTCTTTTAAAGAGGAGACCCAAAACCAAGAGGCTAAATGACTCACCCAGATGGATGTCACAGGAGAGAGTTAGGAAATTGAGTTGGGTTTGAAATTGGGTTGGGAAAATTCATTACATGTTCTAAGAAGCACAAGTCCTAGTCCAAAGTGAACTGTTCACTGAAGCAGTCAGGTGGAACAAACAGAGCTTATGAGATTTGGGGATAAAAGGGATTTAGGGTCAGAATTATCAGAGGGAATCAAAACGACAGTCTAGTCTACAACCGCTACCACCCCTCACCCCGCCACCTCCAAGGGCCATCTGGCTGGAAGAGACAGAAATGCATTTCACTCCTCCTTCAGAAACTCAGTTCAAGGTGATGACGCTGTTGGTGGTGCTGAAATGGAAAGAGGGGCAGGCAGTTTTTGAGGGTTCTTTGTAAGGTTGGTGCAGGTTCTCTGTGGGGGTGAAAAGGGTTTTAAAAGGAGCACAGATGCTTCCCTCATGGGACTATGTGTCATGGGGCAACTGTAAAGCCCCTGCTGGCTGTCCAGACAGACTCTGCCTCCAGACAGACTGGCCTCTGAGGACCAGTCACTGTCACATCCTCCTCCAGACCACAGCCCTTCTAAAAGGGACCTGGGTTCTCACACAGGGGCAAAAGCCTAACTCAAAGTGTCTTAAGGAGGAAAAACACGTCAGTGCAGTGACTCACAGGACTTGTAAGACCTGGCAGTGCTGGCTTCAAAGCATGGCGATGGCATCAGAACACTGGCCCTGCTCAGATGGGCTTCTCTCTGTCCTGGCTCTGCTCTCAGACAACATTTTTCCCTTGTAGAGGTGCAGTGTTTGCTGGCCCTCCAGAACTTCCTAGCCTTCTACAAAGGCATTTTAGTACAAGGGTGAAGAGTCGAGGTACTGGCCCCGAACTGAAAACCGTGTGACTGTGGACAATTCATTTGACCTCTCTGTGCCTCAGCGTCCTCATCATGGTGAGGGGATGGTGAGAGACCCTCCCTTGTAGCATGGTTGGGAGGATTAAATTCGTTCATGTGCATAAAATACTTAGTGTGTCGGTAGCTCTACCTTAGAAAGTACTCAAAAGCTATTGTCACTGTTGATGCCATTGCGTGATTCATCAGAACTACAAGTCCACTGGCCAATAAGAGATGATAGGATCAGTGGTGAAACTCAAGCGTTGTTCTGGCAGGAAACAAGCACTGTCAGCTTGAAAGGGCTGAGGAAGTGGGTCCCAAGGCAGGCGGCCTGCCACCAGTGTTGCACATCTGCCCTTGCCTCAGTGTGTCCACCTGCAAAGTTAAAGCAATCACACGTACTTTGTTAGGAGACTGTGAAGATTTACAGCAAGTTACCCTTTGTGAAAAGTTTAGAACAGCACTTCATCTATGATAAAAATCTGACAGTATTATTAATAGCAATTAGCAAGATTTTTGTGTATGCAATTTGTGTGTGACTAGAAGAAACTGGGAATACTGCTCTTGTTAGGTTCATCTTCACTTTCCTGGCTGTGGACTTCCTGGAAGCCCAGCCCAGTGCTGAATGCTGAGCCCACAAGGGAGGAGGTAAAAGATGCTCTCTGTACTCTCCAGAATAACCAGTTACAAAGGCTGAGCACTTACCACAAACCAGGCACCCTCCTAAGTTCTTTATGTCCAAGACTTTTCATTTCTCAGATCATGGTTTTTATTTCCAGCATTTCCATTTGCATCTCATAGTCTCCATGTCTCTGCTGAAATTCCCCACATGTTTATGCATGTTGTCTATCTCTCCATTGTTCTTGCTGTTCATTCACTAAGACGTGTCTGACTCTTTGCAACCCCGTGGATTGCAGCATGCCAAGCTTCCCTGTCCTTCACCATCTCCCAGAGTTTTGTCAAACTTGTGTCCATTGAGTCAGTGATGCCATCCAAATATCTCATCCTCTGTCTCCCCCTTCTCTTCCTACCCTCAATCTTACCCAGCATCAGAGTCCTTTCCAATGAGTCTCTCCATTAGAATGAGATAATAATCTTTTAATACATTAACTATAGTTATTTTTAAGGCCTTGTCTGACCATCCCCCAAATACAGGTCATCTGTGAGTCTGGTTCTATTGACTCCTTCATCTCTTGAAAATGGAGTGTTCTTTTTTTTCTTTTTTGTGTCTCATAATTTTTCAGTTCAATGCCAGACACACTGTGTAGAGGAATGGTGGAAACTGAAGTAGATATTATTTTATTTCAAGAAGTAGGTTTTTTTCTGTCAGGTCATTAGCATGAAGGATTGAGGCAGTCTTGTCAGGAGTTGAGCTGGGTTGTTCTTAGGGTTTCTTTCAATGACAGAGACTCCAAACTCTTCCTCACAGGCTACTCCTAGCCTGTGCTCCTTCCCAGTCTCCAGCAGTTGCTACCTGTCTGTATTACAGGGGGGGGTGTCCCTTCCTCTGCTCTGGATCCTCCCTCATGATGCACTGCTCTTGCTTGTTACCTGTACAAGATGGTGGTGTGGGCTTGGGGTGTTTCTTCTTCTCCAGCTCCAGCTCGGTCTTGGGCAGGCACTGTGAGCCTGGGGCAGGGATTCTCGTGGGTTGGGAAGATCCTCTGGGGGAGGGCATGGCAACCCACTCCAGTATTCTTGCCTGGAGAATCCCCATGGAAAGAGGGTCCTGGAGGGCTATAGTCCATGGGGTTTCAAAGAGCTGGACACGATTGAGCAACTAAGCACAGCACATGATGTTGTGATGGTGTTGGGAGGTAACACCTTTTGGAGGTGTTTAGGTCATGAGGGTGGAACCCTCATGGATGGGATTAGTGCCCTTATGAAAGAGATGCCAGAAAACTCCCTTGTCTTTTCCTGAGGACACAGGAAAAGACAGTCATCTATGAACTGGGAAGCTGGGCCTCATCAGATACTGGATTTACTGCTAACTTCATCTCAAACTTTCAGCCTCCAGAGCTGTGAGAGATAAATGTCTGTTGTTTACACCAAAGCTGCCTAGTCTCCAGTATCTGTTATAGTAGCCTGAGTGGACCAATACAAAGGGTAAGGAGAGGGAGGAGGCCTAGGGTTGGGGCTGAGGAGGAGTCACCTCTTTGCATAGGGAGGTGAGCCTCAGATGGGCACCTCCTCTCTCCCAGCTACACTGAAATTCTGCTGTTTCTCAAACACCCCATGTTCATTTTTGCATCATAACCTTTGCACTTGTCTTCCCTCTGTGTGGGTTTCTGGGTGTGGGTTTCTGCATGGTTGCCTCCTTCTCTCTTTCAGGGCTTGGCATCCCATAGGAAACCTTCCCTGACCTCCCAATTCAATCATCTTCCCCACTTCCAGGCACCTTCTTCACATCTGCTGTATTCCTTTCCAGCACTTCTCACTAAGTGCATCTATCTTGCTTATGGATTGATTTACTTGTTTTCCATCTGTTCTCCTAGAATTTGGCACATGAGAAAAGGATCTTGTCTCTTGTTTTACCACTGAACCCAAAGCTAAGTTCAGTGGGTCCTATGCTGGGGATGCTGTATAGATCCTGGCTAGACAAACATTCCAACACTCTATATGCAGGGGATTTCAGGTGGGTATTGGTCCCAGAACTGAACCCAAGAGGATTTATTTCTAAGTCTTGAGGTGGGGGCAGTAATCGGAAAAGTGGGGAACATCAGACCAGGGAGCATCATGTTTTTCCTCTGCCAGGGGCAACTCTGAGCTCAGTGTGAGCTGGGAGAGACAATGCTATGAGAAGATGCCATTAAAATGAATGACAGAGCCAAAATCACAAGGATGAGCAGAGAGCCAAACCTCAGAGGGCATGCTGCCCAACTCACCATCCAGGCAAGACCAAACGTGCCCCCATTCCACTGTGAGATGAGAGGCACACTGGCAGGAACTGCCGGAGTGTATGATGATGTGAGATTATCTTTACTTGGAGTGAAAATGACAGTCAAAACTTCCCTTCTCTTGGGCAAGCCTGCTCTAGAATAAAGCCTGCCAGTGGTTCTCAAGAGGTGGCATGTGACTGAGAAATCATTGCCTATTGGTTCTTGGAGGTGACATGTGACAGAGTAGATAGCTCCCATTGGTTACCAGAGGTGGGCTGAGAAATCAGTGCCTATTAATTCCTGGAGGTGGCATGTAACTGAGTAGACAGTTCCTATTGTCTCCTGGAGGTGGTGTGTAACTGAGTAGATAGCTCCCATTGGTTCCTAGAGGTAGCATGTGACTGATTAGACAGCTCTCATTGGTTCTCAGAGGTGGTATGTGACTGGGCAGATAATGCATCCTTTGGGTTCTAGAGACTATGACAAAAGAAGGCCCATATTTGCCAAGGGGCAGAAGGAAGGATACCCTGAACAAGCACCAAACAGACAAGCACCAGACAAGTCTGATTTGGGCAAGTTCTGGGATTCACGGCATGAGACCCATTAATGAGATCCTCGGCCCAGGATATGGACATGTCTCAGATCTATATCATGACTCAGTTTAGCAAATAAGCAGTTTAATCATTGGCACACCAATGATTAGGAAATGCTAAGGAAAGCCACAAGACACATCACCACCAGGAACCAAGTACCCCCATTAAAGCTTTATTGCAATTTTGTATCACAATAAAATGTCAAAGGAAGAAAGTTGGTTCCCGATATTATTACTCTGAACTTTTCTTGTGATACTCTCTGGAAGCGTGACACTTATGAGAAAAAAGAACAGAAGGAGGAGGTGACCCAGACTGTGTTGTTCATCTTTTATATCTGGGGTTTTCAGTTTAATTCTCTTGAGCTCCCTTGGCACTTGGAGTCCAGGCTCCCTTCTGGTTGTCATTTGTTAGTTAACAAACTAGTTGAAGTTAGAAGCTCTAAACAACCAGGCTAGTTTGCTCATAATTTTGTTGGTCAGACATTTGGTAGAGGCTCCACTGGGGCTTTTCTCTGGTCACTGGGAAGTCACTGGGGTGCATCAGTCCATGCCCAGGGCCCCAGGAGTCTGCCCCATGTTCCCTCTCTAAGGCCACTGTACTCTCCACGTGGCTGGTGCTCCTCACTCCATGGCAGGTCAGGGCAGGCGGCTTGATTTTAGGGTGGCTAACTTTCCTCCAAATCGGAGTCCCAGAATGAGTCTCCACATGGCCCAGGCAGCTGCTTTACAGCCCTGCCTTGGAAGGCAGAACATCCCTTGTGCTATGTCTGACTGGTGAAGGGAACATGAAGGCTAGCCCAGACCCAGGAGCAGAAACTAGAGTCAGTTCTCCTCGAGGTGTGTAGCCAGGCATGGTGGCCATCCTTAATCAGACAAACAGGAGAGTCCCTTTCTACCAGAGGGGACAGTGTCCCAAGAAGGCAGCTCCCTAGAGACAATGGGAAGTACCCACACTTGCTGATGGCAGAGGTGCTGCTGCCCTTCACCCACCACCTCTGGGTCATGTGCCCCTTCCACCCTCAGGAGATGTTCTCTGGCCGTGGGTGTGGAGAGCCAATGGCACTTCTGGAGGTCTTTGTGGCCCACACATGCCTGAGACGTGACTCCGTTCTACCACCGATGATGTGTTGAGAGCTCCTGTGTTAGCCAGTCTGTGGCTTCTGCTCCCAAATCTGCCCCAGGAGACACCTCCCACCTCATGCGCATGCTCCCTCTGCTCAGCCCCTCCCACGCCTTGAAGCTGGCAGATCTGGATGGCAGTCTGGTCTCAGCAGCTGACCTACAGACTCTGGCAGAGATGTCCAGCAGCAGGCTCAGCTCCAGCGGCCCAGTGGACTCAACCTCTGATCAGCTGGACCATCCTAGAGTCAGCACAGATGCCACCTCCTCCAGAAGACCACAGGGGCTGTGTTTGCACCTGTATCACTGTAGGACAAAGCACAGCAGGATAGAAATTGTTACTTCTTTCCGAGGGAGAAGGCTGCCCTGGAAGGAAAGAGGTGCTGAGATCCAGCTGTTGTGACCATGTCCCAGCCTGATCTGGGAGTCCATCACTGTGAACCAAGACTTACATCCATGCTGGCCAGTGCCACCCAGATCCATCCATTCAGGGCTTTGTCAATGATTGTCCATAGAGTTTCTGTGGTCTGACAGCTTGAAATAACCCACTGGAGGGCAGGGCCACCTAGGTCCTTGGTACCTTGGGATCCAGTGGAAGAAACACGGGCAGACAGATGGCTTAAACATGGTGCTAAATGCTGGGAGGGGCCACAGCGCAGTGCCCCTCTTAGCACAAAGGATATTTTGTCTAGTCCAGAAAGACTTGGTGGTGGGTAGCATCTTACTGAGTCCCAGGCTGAGTCCAGGGGGCTTCAGGATGGGGAATGCATCTGGGACAGCATTTCGAGGGTGACGTCTGCTCAGGGAAGGAGCCGTAGGTGGGGGCTCAGAGCACACAGCCCACAGAATGGGAACAGTGTTGGGGACATGTGCCATGCCTTGTCTAGACTAGTAATGAACAAGGGGATTGTAATTCTTTTTATTGATTCATTTATTTTTTATTGAAGTAGAGTGGATTTACAATATTGTGTTAGTTTCAGGCGGACAACAAAGCTATTCAGTTATACATATATATTTTTTTCATATTCTTTTCCTTTATAGGATAATGGAAATATCCTATAATAATCAGGGCCTTCCTCAATGGTTCAGTTGGTAAAGAATCGCCTATAATGTGGAGACCAGGGTTCGATACTTGGGTTGGGAAGCTCCTTTGGAGAAGGAAATGGATACCCACTCCAGTATTCTGGCCTGGAGAATTCCATGGACTTGATAGTCCCTGGGGTCGCAAAAAGTCAGACACAACTGAGCGACTTTCACTTTTTCACTTTCATAGGTTATTACAAGATACAGAGTAAAGTTTCCTGTCTTATACAGTGTTGTTTTCCAGTAGCTAAGTCACGTCCAACTCTTTGCCACCCCATGGACTGTAGCATGCCAGGCTCCTCTGTCCTCTACTATCTCCCAGAATTTGCTCTAATTCATGTCCATTGAGTTGGTGATACTATGTCTAACCGTCTCATCCTCTGCTGCCCCTTTATCCTCCTGCCTTCATTCTTTCCCAGCATCAGGATCTTTTCCAAAGAGTTGGCTCTTTGCATCAGGTGGCCAAAGTACTGGAGCTTCAGTCCTTCCAATGAATGTTCAGGGTTGATTTCCCTTCGGATTGACTGGTTTGATCTCCTTGCAGTCCAAGGGACTCTTGAGAGTCTTCTCCAGTACCACCATTTGAAAGAATCATTTCTTTGGTGCTCAGCCTTCTTCATGGCCCAACTCTCACATCCATACATAACTGTTGGAAAAACCATAGCTTTGATTATGCAGCCCTTTGTCACAAAGTGATACCTCTGCTTTTTAATACACTAAGTTTGTCATAGCTTTCCCTCCAAGGACCAACCATCTTTTAATTTCATGGCCGCAGTCACCACCCACAGAGATTTGGGAGCTCAAGAAAATAAAATATTTTACTGTTTCCACTTTTTCCCTTCTATTTGCCATGAAGTGATGGGACTGGATGCCATGATTTTAGTTTCTTGAGTGTTGAGTTTCAAACCAACTTTTTCACTCTCCTCTTTCCCTTTCATCAAGAGGCTCTTTAGTTTTTCTTTGCTTCCTGCCATAAGGGTGGTGTCATCTGCATATCTGAGGTTATTGATATTTCTCCTGGCAATCTTGATTCCAGCTTATGATTCATCCAGCTCACATTTCACATGATGTACTCTGAATGTACATCATTGGAAGGACTGATGCTGAAGCTGAAACTCCAATACTTTGGCCACCTGATGCGAAGAACTGATGCATTGGAAAAAACCCTGATGCTGGGAAAATTGAAGGCAGGAGAGGAAGGGGAAGACAGAGGATGAGATGGTTGGATGGCATCACTGACTCGATGGACATGAGTTTGAGCAAGCTCTGGGAGTTGATGATGGATAGGAAAACCAGCTGTGCTGCAGCCCATGAGGTCGCAGAGTCAGATACAACTGAGCGACTGAACTGATCTTGCAAGTAAGTTAAATAAACAGGATAAATATACAATACACAGCCTTTTCATACTGCTTTCCTAATTTTGAACGTGTCCATTGTTCCATGTCTGGTTCTACCTATTGCTTCTTGACCTTCCTATAGGTTTCTCAGGAGGCAGGTAAGTTGGTCTGGTATTCCCATCTCTTTATTTATTTATTTTAATTTTATTTTATTTTTTAAACTTTACATAATTGTATTAGTTTTGCCAAATATCCAAATGAATCCGCCACAGGTATACATGTGTTCCCCATCCTGAACCTTCCTTCCTCCTCCCTCCCCATTCCATCTCTTTAAAATGGGAATTTTAAGAATTCTTAAGAATTTCCCACAATTTGTTCTGATCCACACAGTCAAAGTCTTTAGTGTAATCAATGAAGGAGAAGTAGATGTTTTTCTGGAATTCTCTTGTTTCTCCATGATCCAGTGAATGTTGGCAGTTTGATATCTTGTTCCTCTGCCTTTTATATTTTATGTATTTTTATATTTTATCTGTCAAGTAGCACCTTGCTTATCTTTTTTTTATATAGTAGTGTGCATGTGTTAATCCCATACTCATCATTTGTCCCGCCTCCTTCATTCTTCTTTGGTAACCCTTAAGTTTGTTTTCTGTGTCTATGAGTCTGTTTCTGTTTTATAAATAAATTTATTTGTATTTTTTTAGATTAACATATAAGTTATATATTTTTTTGTGTCTGGCTTAATTCACTTAGTATGATAATCTCTAGGTCCATCCATGTTCTTGCAAATGGCATTATTTCATTCTTTTTTCTGGCTGAGTGGTAGTCCAGTGCATCTGTATATCTTCTTTATCCGTTCATCTGTCGATGGACACTTAGATTGCTTCCATGTCCTGGTGGTGATTGCAGTTCTTTCGGGTTTGATGGAGTTTGTGTGTGTGGAGGGTCTGTTAGTCCCTGAAGCCTCTGCATGTCAGTTCACAGAGCTGGGTGTGCACGGCATGGTCCGCCTGCCTGCCTGTGTATCTGTGAAGGACTGGACAAGACTGAGTGCGAACAGATGCTCTGAAGTGGCCCAGAGCAAAGGTGGAGGGGGCACGGCTGCTGTCAGGCCTCCTCCTGCTCCTCCCCTGAGCCAACCCCCTTCTCACTGTGTGCTGATTTATCCGCTCCTCCCTCAAACATCAGAAACGCGTAACAAGACCGTGGGAAACCGCACCGGCCTTTGACACTGGGTCTGTGTTTCTCAGGCCCCTTTTCCTGTCCATCTTCAAGTCTTCCTATCAAGACCTGAGGAAGAAGCCGCATTGTATGCCACCCCCATAACTCCAGGAGGCCCATTTCCCATCAGCTGGGCTGCCACCATTTGATCCCTATAAGTGAATCCAATTTAGCTGATTCATCTCGTGTTTAATTTTTATGTTAACATAACAAGGTTATACAGCTGAACATGAGAAGCTAGAGACAGAATTTATAATTTATAAGTGGCAGTTCTGATTTAAGACCGAGTTCCTGAAGGAAGCAGGTTGCAAAGGCACGTCCTCAGACAAAGGTTTTCTCTTCTCAGCTTGGAAAGCTTTCAGCCTGATTTAAATATAAAATCAAAGCTGTTGGCATTTAACAACCTCCGTGTAAAAGTCAGGGTTGACTTGTAAATAAGACCCTGGCTTGGGTGACAGGATTTCCTGGCATCAATATATCATCTGGGCTTTATTGATGGAGGGAAGGAAAGATGTGTATATCGTAGAAGCTGGGAAAACACAGAGAGGTCTTGTGAGTGGTTTTTCAGACTTAACCACCTTGCTCATGTGATTCTCCAAGGGAATCCCCTTTGCTTGGCTCTCTGATGTGTTGTTGTTCTTTTAGTCTCTAAGCTGTGTCTGAATTTTTTGTGACCCCATGGACTGTACCCCACCAGGCTCCTCTCTGTCCATGGGATTTCCCAGGCAAGAAAGCTGGAGTGGGTAGCCATGTCCTCCTTCAGGGGATCTTCCCCACCCAGGGATTGAGCCTAAGTCTCCTGCACTGGCAGGTGGATTCTTTTTCACTGAGCCACCTGGGAAACCCCTCTCTGATGCTTGACATGTTGGCATTTGTGGGTTTTCTCAGACTCCAGTTGGCCTTCCCTTCCAAGTCTCTCCCATGAGTCTGGCCATGCTGCAAACATGAGGAAATAAGATATTTTCCTCATTAAACCCAACCTTTGGGTCCTTGGGATATGCCTGCCTACTGACTTGGAAGTGGGTCAGGTCTGGAACCATTCCTGGAGGGTCTACACTGGAGATGTGAGGAGATGGCAAAAAGTGGGGGCCCTGGATGGGTCAACACACTTAGAAATGTCACTCTCCCTTGGGACCTGGGTTCTCCCAAAGGGAAAGCAGTGTGGGGTGACTTTCCCATTCTTCCATAATTTCTGTCCTTTCTTTAGGATGGAGCCATGCCAATCTGACTATGGAAAGACCCAGAAACTTTAGACTCTAGCAGGGAGGGCAGCTGATTGATTCTTCCGAGTGGTTCTCCATGCTGGCCTGGGAGCTCGAGGCTGGTGCTTCCCCAGGGACCTTATTAGGCCCTTGACATCCTGAGAATAAGAGGACAAGGGCCTGCCACCCCTTCTCCCTCGCAGGAGCCACTTTGCAGAGCCCCTGAGAAGAGCCAGGCTGAAGAAGGCTGGTATTTAAACGTTCTGGAGTGGGAGAGAGGGTTGTTATGGCAACAAATTGCTCTGAGTCCCTAAAGAGGCTCAGCCCTGGCAAAACAAGAGATGGGGGGTGGGGGTGGTGGTGCTGGAGATGCAGAGGGTAATATTTCAGAAAAGCTCTAACCAGACAGGAATTGCAAACGCATTTGCATTTTGGCTGGGATATCTGATGGGTCTAGAGAGAGGGTATTTACATCACGCTTCCCAGGGTGTCCAGGAGGATGGGAGGGACCACCAGACTCACACACTCTGCATCCTGCCCTCCTGGACACACCATACCCTCCAAGTTCTCAAAGATGAGTGATGCTGGGATGCTGGAAGCAGTGCTGGGCAGTGGTTAGAGCTGGGGCTCATCCTCCACCAAGACTCCACTCAGTCCAGTGTTTTCCCAACTGCCTGCCACCTAAGACAATGCAGAGTGAGGGACCAACCCTCTGGCCCCATGGTGTGAGGGGGAGCACAGGGAGAATACGAGGCTGTGCGGGTTTGTTGGTACAGGGCTGCCTCTGGGTGATGAAAACACTTTGGGACTTGACAGAACTGGTGGCCGCATAGCATTGCGAATGTGCTAAGCACCATTGAATCTGTACACTTTCAAAACGGCTCATTTTATGTTCTGTGAGTTGCAGCTCGATATGAGAAAGAAAATGAAAAGCCCTGGTGATGCTGCCATGCTGGGCTTGGAAGTGGAGGTAGCGGGTCCCCCCACCCGGCCTTTCTACCCCCTCCCCTGGGCCCAGGTCCAGTCTCGCCCCTATGTCTCCTCAGCGCCAGCCTCAGCCTGATGGACAGTCTCGGTGGTCCTCCTATCACTCGGGCACGGGCAGGTTAAGGAACATGAGAGCTTACACACGGGGAAGGACTGACTCCAGAGTGCTCCCTACATCACACTGATGAGGCCAGGGCCCTATGACGGCATGAGTGAAGGGCTGCCTTGCCCCCAGTGCCATCCTTCCTGGCTGAGCAGATAGCACATTCTGGTGAAAGATTTTGCTTCCTAACCTGGTCTAGTCGGGCCTGGGATCGGCTGGCCCGTCATCTTGAATGAGGAAGGACTTTGCGTCCTTCAACAAACCAGGAAAGCCACCTCTGACACCCAGCCACCTCAGGACCTTTCTCCTTCATCTTCCCACAAAGATCCATTCACACTCATTGATCAAAAGAAACACAGCAGAGAGTCAGAAAAAAATCCAATACTGGGGGTGTAGCAGCTACAAATGAATCCTGGTTCACTTCCCTTCTCGGGCGCCTGTGGCATAATCAGTTTGTTCCTGGGAGACAGGGCTTCCAAAGCAAGCACATGGGCGGGGGAGCCTGGGGTCTGAAGCTCACTCTGTGTGCCTCGGATGTGCCTGCCTGGTTCTACTTCATTGTCCTCCAAAAGGCTCAGGCTGGGCTGGACCTCTGCTTTGGGTTTGGGGACCCTGGCTGTCTGTCTCTTCCCCAAGCCCAGCCCCCTGGGTGGTGCTGCAGAGGCCTCTGGGATTGTGTCCCTGGTCACCTACCAGCACCAGCAGGTGACTGGGACAACCGGGTACCAGGTTGGGCAACAGAATGGAGCAGGAGAGATGGAGGGAGAGGCTGGTCTGGGGTTGGGGTGGGAGCCGCAGGAGGTTGTCGCACCAGCTGACAGTTGTGTGGAAAGCTAAGCTGTATCCCTGGCTCTTGGGGCTTAGAGAACTCAGGGCAGGTCCCTGTATCTGTTACAGCCAACGACATCCATGTTGCATGAAAAATACTGAGGCAGGTGGACACTCCTCCTCCCAGTCGGGAACCACAGGGCCCCTGTAACTCTATAGCTGGATTCTTGGACCCTCGAGATGGTTCAGAAGCTCAGAGAGGTCCTTAGGATGTGTTGGGAGCAAGTTGCAGCTGCAAATTTCACTCTCTGTCAGCAAATCCATTAGCATCCGCATGTTTCTTTCCTCACCCTAAGACTTGGACTTCTTTTACTTTCACTTATTTTTAAAAGAATCTGCCTGCCAATGCAGGAGACATGGGTCCCATCCTTGGGTTGGTGGATTGGGAAGATGCCCTGGAAAAGGAAATGGCAACCCACTCCAGTATTCTTGCCTGGGAAATCCCACGGACAGAGAAGCTTGGTGGGTTATAGTCCATGGAGTCACAAAGGGTTGGACACAACTCAGAGACTAGACATTTTTTCCCAGCTTTGTTGAAATATACTTGACAAATAAAATTGTGTTGATTTAAGGTGTGCAACGTGATATATGTGTATATTGTGAGATGACCACCACGATCAAGGGAACTGGCCCATCTGCCTCCTCACACAATGACCTTTTGTGTGTGTGGTGACATCACTTAAAATCTGTTCTCTTAGCCAATTTCAAGGAGGCAATGTGGTACTGTTAATTGCAGTCACCAAGGTGTCCATTTGGTCCCCAGAACTTGTCTATTTTATACTGAAGGCTTATAATCTTGGGCTTCCCTGGTGGCACAGCTGGTAAAGAATCCCCCTGCAATGCAGGAGACCCTGGTTTGATTCCTGGGTCAGGAAGATCTGCTGGAGAAGGGATAGGCTATCCACTCCAGTATTCTTCGGCTTCCCTTGTGGCTTAGCTAGTAAAGAATCTGCCTGTGATGTGGGAGACCTGGGTTCGCTCCCTGGGTTGGGAAGATCCCTTGGAGAAGGGAGAGGCTACCCATTCCAGTATTCTGGTCTGGAGAATTCTATGGACTGAGTAGTCCATGGGGTTGCAAAGGGTCAGACACAACTGATTGAATTTCACTTTCAGTTGTAATCTTTGACCAACATCCCTCCATCACACTCCACACTCCCAACCCCAGGAACCACCACCCTACTCTCTGCTTCTGTGAGTTCAAACTTGTTTAGATTCTACACATAAGTGAGATCCAGCAGCATTTGTCTTTCTCTGTCTGCCTTATCTCACTTGGCATGATGACTTCCAGGTCAGTGCAGCTTGGCCTCTGAAGGGGAAGCAGGTTTATGCACCTGGGCACTCCATGCCTGCATCGCCTGGACGGCAAGGCTCAGGTGAGCCTCCCTGGTCAGCAGGACTCTGTGTGTGGTCACACATCTTTGTTGGGAGAAGGGAAGGCTGTCCAAGTGGCTCCACTGGGAGAAGATGATGGGGAGCGTGTGTCTGGTCCTTCCAGATCTGCCTCTGAGCCTCTGCCCTGGGCTGGTTCTAATCTGCGTCCATTCTTTCATTGTAATGAACTGTAACCTTGACGATAATGGGTTTTAGTGAATTTTGTGAGTCCTTCCAGTGAATCACTGGACCAGAGGGTGGCCTTGGGGACTCCTGACAGCAACCTCCAATACGGAGCTCAGGTCTAACTGCATCCCCCATCCCCTTCATCATGTCCATGCAGGCCCTGCCCCTCGGCTACATGCTCCCCTTGGCACAGAGTGAGACTGTGACACAGCAATGCACAGTCTTGTCACCTCACCCCCACCCCCCACACTTAAATGGCCTTCCATCACTCCCTAGACTAAATCCAAGGCCTGCACACATGGACCTCTGGGCCTTATTTCTTGCTGCTGCTGCTGCTGCTAAGTCGCTTCAGTCGTGTCCAACTCTGTGTGACCCCATAGACGGCAGCCCCCCAGGCTCCCCTGTCCCTGGGATTCTCCAGGCAAGAACACTGGAGTGGGTTGCCATTTCCTTCTCCAATACATGAAAGTGAAAAGTGAAAGGGAAGTCGCTCAGTCGTGTCCGACTCTTAGCGACCCCATGGACTGCAGCCTACCAGGCTCCTCCGTCCATGGGATTTGCCAGGCAAGAGTACTGGAGTGGGGTGCCATTGCCTTCTCCGTATTTCTTGCTACACTTCCCTTACTCAGCATGGCTCAGTCAACATACTTTCTTTCCATCTGCATCAGTTCCCTGGGGGCTTTTGGTAACCAGTCACCACAAACTGAGGGGAGGAGCAGGCGCCTCAACAGCTGACATTCATTCTCTCCCAGTTTGGAGGTCAGAAGTCTGAAATCAAAGCGTGGGCTGGACCAGCCTCACTCTGAAGATTCAGGGGAGGGTCTTTTTCTGCTTCTTCTAGCTCCAGGGGGCTTCAGGCAGTCCTTGACAGAGGCTTCCTCCCTCTACTCTCTGTCTCATCTCTACCTGGCCCCTCCTGTCCGTGCGCCCATCCTCTTCTTCCGAGGACCCCAGCCACTGGAGTTAGCCTCCCCACAACCCCTCCCCTGACTCAGGTACAGCATCATCGTAAATAACTACATCTGCTATCTGGCTTCCCTGGTAGCTCAGATGGTAAAGAATCTGTCTGCAGTACAGGAGACCTGGGTTTGATCAATAGGTTAGGAAGAGCCCCTGGAGAAAGGCATGGCTACCCACTCCAGTATTCTTGCCTGGAGAATTCCATGGATAAAGGATTCTGATGGGCTACAGTCCATGGAGTTGCAAAGAGTTGGACATGACTGAGTGACTAACCCTTTTAACTGACTACTGTTTCCAAATCAGGTCACATTCTGAGGTTATCAGTGGATGTGAATTGGGGGACATGTGAATTTGGGGGACACAATCCAACCCCCTGTGCCCTCTTGAACACATCAGGCTGCTTTCCAGACCAGGGGCTTACCCCTGTTGTTCTCTCTGCCCGGGACCCCCATGTCATACCCTCCCTTCTCTACCTGGCTGTGCCCTCTTTGTTCTGGCCTAAATGTCAGATCCTCTGGGAGTCCTCAGTGGCCACACCCTCCTGGTCTCTCGTGATCTGCAATCCGTTTCCTTCAAGACCTGCACCCAGTTTATTGGTTGAAATGCTCTCTGCGTCCACTGTCTGCTCCCCCATCAGACTGTCCCCTTGGGGAGGAGCTTCTTAGAGTGAAGCCTGGACCCAAACTTCTTGAGTCTGAAGCATGGATCTTTGCCTGGTCACCTTGAACCCTGGTGCCTCCATGTCTAAGAGCCTCTGTATCATCAGCATCTCCCGGGAAATGGCTGACCACAGCAGGGTGCTCTCTGGGGGACCACCATCCACTTCTGTTTGCTTGTCCAGAGGGCCAGGGACATCCTTCACAGGCTTGCTCAGATGTCCCATAAGTGACATTTTCTGTGGGTTGTCCCTTCTGCACCACCTGAAAAATGGCTGAACTGCTGCAGGAGAGTCCTGAAAAGAAAAAAACCCCAGCAATGCATTATCTGACAGACATACACAAAACTACAAATGTGGGCCCATTATTTGTGTGTGTGTACCTACATAGAGAGATATAAAAATATATAGTCTACAGTTTTTTTTTGTAAGATAGGGCATAAAAGGACTTCCCTGGGGCTCTTACCGTTTTAAGACTCTGCAATTTCTCTGTAGAGGTCACAGATTTGACCCCTGGTCAGAGAACTAAATAAAGAATATAATAAAGGGATTGCTGTATATCATAATAAATGCATCCAAATTATGGTGTTTATGTGTGGTAGACTCAGGAAGTACCTATTGACTGGGACGAGTGAATAAAAGTGGATATTGCCATTGGGACCGGATGCTGGGAAGTTGATAAAACATTCACTATGGGGAAACAGCAAGATGTTGATGTTCTGTTGATCTCTGTCATGGATGGGTGGCTCTGGAGGCTGCAGAACTCCTGATAAAGTGCTGGGACCTGTCACTCATCAGATCCAGGAGAATGCCAAACCTTGCAGAGTCATCTTCACACCTGACTGCGGGGAGGCTCTACCTGAGTGAGGCCCCCACCTCCACCCCTTGTAGGGTTGCTACTGATTATCAGCCCCCTTCACTGACACAATTGAAAAGATGAGGCAAAGTCTTCTTAGATGTGGAAGAAACTTCCCAGACATCAGAAGGATGGCTTTCACTCATCACTGAGAACACTTCACACCCTTAGGCATTTGGAATTGATGTTCCAAAAAGTGCCATGGGAGCAGACATCCCCTGTGTGTCCTGAGTGGACGTGATGCAGGTGGTGTCTTAGGGATGAGGGGAGGCAAGGTTGTCCTGGTGTCATTGAGGCCAGCACACACATGTGCACGTGCACACACACACACACACACACATATGCACAGAGACACACACACTCCTGCTGGAGATGTGGTGACAAGTAGAGCATAGGAAATACTCAAAAGACAAGACTTAAGGAAGAAAGAGGGACCAGGAAGGAAACACCATTATAAAGCAATTATCCTCCAATTAAAATAAAAGATTCTATGATAAATCATAACAGAAAAGAATGTTCATTTAAAAAAAGAATGTGTGTATATATATATATATATGCGCATGCGAGCTCGCGCGCACGTGTGTGTGTGTGTGTAGCCAAATCATACAACAGGAATTAGCACCATTGTAAATCAACCACAAAAGTGAAAGTGTTAGTCATGTACACTCTTTGTGACCCCATGGACTGCACAGCCCACCAGGCTCCTCTGTCCATAGGATTTCCCAGGCAAAAATACTGGAGTGGGTTGACATTCCTTTCTTCAGAGGATTTTCCCAACCTAGGGATCAAACCTGGGTCTCCTGCATTGCACGCAGATTCTTTACTGTCAGAGCCACTAGGGAACATTGCATAAGCTCAATAAAAACAAATAAACAAGAAAAAAAGGAAAGAAACACCTCTACCAGCTGATCGGCTAGCCTCCTCAACGATGTGCCTTCCCATGATCCAGAGTGAAGAGCAAGAAACGCTGACCCCAGAATGATGTGAGCTCATCCTCAGGGAAGCTTCCTAGACCCCATGTGGTTGGGGGCCCCTCCCTCAACCAAGTCTGTTCCCCCCCCACCCCCGCCATGGCCAGTGAATGTGACTCAACAAACATGTACCATTTTTACCCTGAAAGTTGTCAGCTGGCCCTGAGTGCCCTTCTCTATCTCCATCTTTGTGATTATGAGATGAATTGCTTCTGATTTGGGAGTAATTGTCCTAATCTGTGCACTCACCCCCGGATCATTTCTCCATCCTAGGCTCTGGAGCCCATCCAGCCATTGTGATTAATCTGGCTCAGTGAGTCATATAACTTACACCCTGTGGGGACAGGCACCCTGTGGGGACACTCATGAATGTCTAAGTCACCTCAATTCTGTTTCCATCCTAGCTGGGCACTAACCACCCAGAGTTAGTGCAGACCCCACAGGTTTAGGGCTCAGGCCTCCATCAGAATGCCCCCACTTCAGACCAGCCCTACTGCAGACCAGCTGCACTTCAGGGGTCCCCAAGCTGCCCTCATTCCTGGCTGACTGGCTATAGATTTAGGGGTTCCCATGACTCTCATGGGCTTCCCTGGTGGCTTGGTGATAATCTGCCTGCCAATGTAGGAGACATGGGTTCAGCCCCTGGGTTGGGAAGATTCCCTGGAGAAGGAAATGGCTACCCACTTCAGTATTCTTGCCTGGAGAACTGCATAGACAGAGGAGCCTGGCAGGTTACAGTCCATGGGGTTGCAAATGAGTAGGACATGACTTAGTGACTAAACAATAAGAACAAAATGACTCTCATGTTGGAAAATTTACCATGATGACTCACAGAACTCAAAAAGTGGAAGAATTTTCCCATCATCAGACTATAGGTTTTCACCCATCACTCTGAATCACTTATGATAATAGTTTTACCACAGCTTGTTGTTCAGTCGCTCAGTCACGTCTGACTCTTTGCAATCCAATGGACTGCAGCATGCCAGGCTCCTCTGTCGTCCACTATCTCCCAGAGTTTGCTTGGATTTATTTCCATTGAGTCGGTGATGTTATCTAATTATCTCATCCTCTGTCATCCTCTTCATTTGCCTTTAATCTGTCCCAGCATCAGAGTCTTTTCCAATGAGTTGGCTCTTCACATCAGGTGGCCAAAATATTGGAGCTTTAGCATCAGTCCTTACAATGAATATTCAGGGTTGATTTCCTTTAAGATTGATTGGTTTGATCTCCTTGCTATCCAAGGAACTCTCAAGAGTCTTCCCTAGGACCACAGTGTAGGTGAAATCACTCAGTTGTGTCCAATTCTTTGTGACCCCATGGACTGTAGCCTGCCAAGACTGTAGCCTGTTCTTTCCCAGGCAAGAACACTGGAGTGGGTTGCCATTTCCTTCTTCAGGGTATCTTCCCCCACCCAGGGATCAAACCCTGGTCTCCCACATTGCAGGCAGACTCTTTACCATCTGAGCCACTAGGGAATCCCCACATAGAAACAGCCAAATGAAGAGACACAGAAGGTGAGGTCTGAGAAGGTCCAAAACACAGAGCTCCTGTGCCTCCACAGAGCTCCTGATTCTGTGCCTCCACTGAATCAGAGGGTATCACCCTCTTGTCATATCAGTGAAGCTCCATCAAGCTTTTATATTGAGGGTTTTTAAGGGGGTTTCATTGCATAATCTGGTTGATTGAATCATTGACCAAATAACCTAACTCAGTCTCCAGTCTCCTTTCCCTCCTCTGGAATCACTCCCCTCAAAGCTCCAAACCTCTCATCTCATGGTTGGCCTTCCTGTGACCAGCCCTTATCCTGAGCCATCTCATTTCTTAGCATAAACTCAGGTGTGACCCTAGAGGGTTGTAAATAACAGACACTTCAGTTACTGGGGAAATTCCAAGGATTAATCTCCCACTTGGGAACCAGGGACAAAGACCAATCAAACCCTTTACTACATAACATCTTGTTAGAAATGTGACTGTAGAACAAAATTCTTGGATGTGGATACAGCTTTTGGAAGCAGCACTGGAACTTTGTTGTTGCTGTTTAGTCACTAAGTTGTGTCTGACTCTTGGACTCTAGCCCTCCAGGCTCCGCTGTCCATGGGATTTCCCAGGCAAGAACACTGGGGTGGGTTGCCATTTCCTTCTCCAGGAGATCTTCCTGACCTAAGAATCAAATCCACATCTCCTGTGCTGGCAGGTGAATTCTTTACTGCTGAGCCACCAGGGAAACCCAGTACTAGAACTTAGATCTTGGCTAAGGAATCAGACCAACTCTGTATCCAGTGTAACATTCTGTCTCTAACAGTAGAACTAAACATGCTTTGCAAGACGGCAGGTTACTCTCTCTAAGTCAACTTCAGTTCAATTTGGTTCAGTTGCTCAGATCAGATCAGATCAGTCGCTCAGTCGTGTCCAACTCTTTGCGACCCCATGAACTGCAGCGCTCCAGGCCTTCCTGTCCATCACCAACTCCCAGAGTTCACTGAGACTCACATCCATCAAGTCAGTGATGCCATCCAGCCATCTCATCCTCTGTCGTCCCCTTCTCCTCCTGCCCCCAATCCCTCCCAGCATCAGAGTCTTTTCCAATGAGTCAACTCTTTGCATGAGGTGGCCAAAGGACTGGAGTTTCAGCTTTAGCATCATTCCTTCCAAAGAAATCCCAGGGCTGATCTCCTTCAGAATGGACTGGTTGGATCTCCTTGCAGTCTAAGGGACTCTCAAGAGTCTTCTCCAACACCACAGTTCAAAAGCATCAATTCTTTGATGCTCAGCCTTCTTCACAGTCCAACTCTCACATCCATACATGACCACAGGAAAAACCATAGCCTTGACTAGATGAACCTTTCTTGGCAAAGTAATGTTCAGTCGCTCAGTCATGTCCAACTCTGTGACCCTAAGACTGCAGTATGCCAGGCTTCCCTGTCCATCACCAACTCACAGAGCTTGCTCAAACTCATATCCATTGAGTCAGTGATACCATCCAACCATCTCATTCTCTGTTGTCCCTTCTCCTCCTGCCTTCAATCTTTCCCAGCATCAGGGTCTTTTCCAATAAGTCAGTTCTTTGCATCAGGTGGCCAAAGTATTGCAGCTTCAGCCTCAAAAATATCCAGCTAGGACTCTGGGGCCCATTCTTTGAATGAAACTCCATTTGAGCCATATATTTTTAGAGCCACTTATTCTCCTAGCTATTAGTCTGAGGTTTGCTAGGAGTTACCTTTGCCAAGGAGATCAAATAAGTCAATCCTAAAGGAAATCAGTCTTGAATATTCATTGGAAAGACTGATGTTGAAGCTGAAGCTCCAGTAATTTGGCCACCTGATGTAAACAACCTACTCAGTGGAAAAGACCCTGATGCTGGGAGAGATTGAAGGCAGGAGGAGAAGGAAACAACAGAAGATGAGGTGGTTGGATGGCATCACTGACTCAATGGACATGAGTTTGAGCAAGCTCCGGGAGACGGTGAAGGACAGGGAAACCTGGCATGCTGCAGTCCAAGGGGTTGCAAAGAGTTGGACAGGACTGAACAACTGAACAACAACAACAACCTTTGCCAAAATAATCTCAAGGTTTGGTGAATAATCATATGGTTTGGTGAATACGTGCAAGACTTGATATAAAGGAAGATTTCAGCAAGCCCACAGTTACCAAAGACACTGAGAAACATTGTGCTGGGGGAAGGATCAATTATGAGTTTGGGATTAACACACACACTACTGTATATAAGATAGATAACAAACAAGGACCTACTGTACAGCACAGGGAACTCTACTCAACAATCTGTAATAACCTATATGGGAAAAGAATATGAAAAGAATGAATGTATGTGTATGCATAACTGAATCACTTTGCTGTACACCCGAAACTAACACACTTGAAATCAAATGCTAATATAAATTTTTTTTAAAAAAAAGAGTGTGTTGTGGGGAGCTCAGCTCAGTGCTCTGTGATGACCTAGAGGGATGGGATTGGAGGGTGGGAGGAGACTCAAGAGGGAGGGGGATATATGTATTTGTATAGCTGGTTCATGGGCTTCTTAGGTAGTGCTATTGGTAAAAAATCCACCTGCCAATGCAGGAGACGCAGGAGACATGGGTTCGATCCCTGAGTCAGGGAGCTTCCCTGGAGTGGAAAGTGGCAAACTTCTCCAGTATTCTTGCCTGGACAATTCCATGGATAGAGGGGTCTAGTGGGCTACAGTCCATGGGGTCACAAAGAGTCAGACATGACTGAGTAAACACACACACACACAAAGCTAATTCATGTTGTTATACAGCAGAAACTAATACAACACTGTATAGTAAATATGCTCCAATAAAAAAGGGGGGAAATAGTGTGCTAGAAACACTTGTACTGCCTCCTCTTTAAATATCTACATCTTCCCCTGAAAGCTGCCACCATCTCCTTTGCTATTTGTTGTTCATGCTCTTTGACCTTTTCCCAGATCTTTGATGTTTTTCTCAAAGAGTTAACCAGAACTGCTACAAAAAGCAGACCTCATAAAAAGCCACAACCTTCCAGGGAATTTAGGAGCAGGTGAAAATCACCCACAAAGTACAGATGAACATAACGAGCATATTCAACAGTCAGAATTAATTTAAAGTGAAGCCTCTCTGCTCCTCAGAACAGCCCTTCTGTTCCTGGAGAGCTGCGTGTGTTCACCCTTAAGTATTTGAGTTCTCTGTTCAAATGCCATCTCATCAACCCTCCCGTATGAACATCCTACATACACAGCAGCTGTGTCATCTGCTGCCACCCTTGCTCCACCTTGTTCTGCTTCAAAGTGTGCATCACCACTTAGTATCTATCTTTTATGTATTCCCAGCCCCTTATGAAATTGTGAGGTCAAACGAGCTTGGCTCTGCTTGTTTTATTTATACCTGTGTCTCCCACAGCTAATGTAGACATCTGCTTGTCAAGGAAAATAAAGAAAATATAACTCAATCTGTTGTTCCTTTTCCCATGTAGGGAAAACCCAGTTCTTCCTTGTTATGGATTTCTTCCCTTTGAGTCTTTCTTGACTCTCAAGTAGAACACTTCTGGTATTCCACATGTGGAGGTTTCTCCCCAGCACTTCAGAGTACAAGCCCAGGTTGTCACCTGAGCTTCTGACCAATCAGCTACAGACTGTAAGTTTCGAAGACCCCTGCTTGGGTTTGGGAGTGACTCAGAACCAGAAAGACTTACTTATGTTTACCAGTTAACCCAAAGATATGGTAAAGAACACAGATGAAGAGCCAGTGAAGAGATACACAAGGCGAGGTCTGTGAGGGTCCTGAGGGTCCTCGGAGTTGCGATCCCTTGAAGTAGATGTGTTCCAGATGTGTCTTCCCATCTGAAAGCCCTCCAAACCTTTTGGGGGTTATTATGGAGGATTCATTCCATAGGCATGATTGATTAACTTGTTGGCTATTGGTGATTGATTTGAGCTCCAGCTCCTCTCCCCTCCTTGGAGGTTGGGGTTGGGATAAAAGTTCCAATCCTCTGATCATGTGGTTGGCCGTACTGGTAACTAAACTCCATTTTAGGTTGGGTGCAAAAGTCACCTTAGAAACATGATAAAAACATCTTTCTATTTATCTATCCATCGACCCATCCATCCTCCTTGTCTCCCTCCTTCCCTCCCTTTCTCCTTTCTTTCCTTCTTTCATCTATCTGTATGTCTGTCTGTCTATATATTATTTATCCATCTTATGATTTTCATCACTTAACAGTTCTAAGCATTTTAGGATCCTTGTAGCAGAAACAGGGACAAAGACCAATATGTCTTATAAACCACAATATTGCAGTGCTGCTCAGAAAACATTTGTCTATTGACATTGGACAAATATGCTCTGAGTGTTTCTTCAGGTCAGGCCATGCACAGTGGTGGGAAGATGATTTTCTGTGATGTCCTGGAGGAAGTTTGCAAATCAGGTCTGGCTTAAGAAATCTGGTGTGTGAGCTCCCTTCCACTCTTGAGGTTCTGAGACTCCATGCTAAGAGCCTTGACCTTAATTTTAACACTACTGAAGTCCAGATGATGTGGGCTAGGATCCTAAAACACAAGTCTGATTACTTTATGAGACTCTTTGAAAGGCATACCCAGAAGGGAGAAAATCAATCTGATTTGCAAGGAGAAAAACTTAGAAAAGATTCCGTATCTGGGGATGAAAAACTTGCCAAGTTAAAATTCCTTAGATATTGATGCTAAGACCTGTTTTACTTCCCATCTTTTTAAATTACCTGAAGGAGAAAGTCACCATTTACATTTCTAAAGTTACAAGTGATCTTGAGCTGTACCAGGTTATGGGATGCAGAGTCAAGGGAAGTGGCAGTGGGGAGATCCCACTGCACAGGTGTGTCTGTGTTCAAGCCCAACATAGCCATCGGCTACCTGCTGTTCAGAGAAGTGATATGGTGTCAAGGGGAAAGCCTAAACTTGACAGCCAGAATCTGAACCTGGGTTCACACTCAAGCCCTATTATCATGAGGTGTGTACTTAGTTGTGGGCAAGTTCCTTCAGCAACTTGTGCCTCAGGTTCTCCATATGGAAATAGGAACTGTGCTTACCTGGTAAAGTTCTCTATCATCTTCCTTTATCTAGCTATATCTACCTATTATGTGAAAGCAAAAGTGTTAGTCACTCAGTTGTATCTGACTCTTTGTGACCCCATGGACTGCAGCCCACCAGGCTCCTCTATCCTTGGGATTTCCCAGGCAAGAATACTGGAGTGGGTAACCATTCCTTTCTCCATGAGATCTTCCCAACCTGACCCAGGGATTGAACCTGGGTCTCCTGTATTGTAAGTGGAATCTTTATTGTCTGAGCCACCAGGGAAGCCCAACTACCTAATATAAGCATTTATAATTTCATAAGTTGATTCATGAAAAGTACTCAGCACTCGGTTGAGTTGCGGATTGGAATAATTCTTGCTAGGGAGAGAGAGGAGGCTCTAGCTCCTCCCTCAGTGCTATATCTTTATCTGAAAGATCTTTCGGGGAAAGAAACACAAAGAGAAAAGACAAAATGCCTGCGATGGTATTCGGGGATCCAAGTCCTCACCAGTTACAGTGGTCAGGCTGAACCCCAAGGAAAAATTTTCTCTTTAAGCAAAGTTGTTCTAACGGGTCTGAGCCAAATTGTTCCAAGGACCCTTGGGTGTGTCACACTGTCACCTCCCCAGGGACAGTTCTCACTCCCAAGAAGACTTTATTCTTAACCTTCATCTACCCCAAACAACACTCTCTGCTCCTGAACTCATTTTAATTCAATATATATATCTGATTAGCTTTGAACAGGCGCTGGACATGTAGTTCAAGGAGCAAAACCAACATGCACAGCCTGACTGTGAAGCTGTCAGTCAGAGTCAGGGGCATCCAGAGGCGGGGGAGTCACCCTGCCTGGGGACTGCTGGAAAGATCACCCCAGGGTGACTGCACCAGTTTTACTGACAGTGACACCTCCTTCTGGGGCTGTAACTAATGGCTCAGAACCTGTCATTTTAAAAGGGTAGTTGGTTTATTTCCCTCCAAAGTGTTGCTTTGTGCTAAAGTCCCACACCTCCTTCCTGCCCCATAGTATCGCCTTGTGAACCTGCTCCATCCCGTGGACTTGCGGTTTCCACCCGAGACAAAGTTCCGTGTCAGATTCAATGTGAAGAAATAACTATGCAGTCACACTTTTGGAAAATCTGTGACCATTTCAAATAGGTTTCGTCTCAGCACTCCTTCCTGGGCGAGCCCGCTCCTTGTCATTTTTCTTTTGCATTATACACAGCTCTACATGTGTGATGAAATGTCGCCTCAAGGACATTCTAATTCTTTTGTAATGGTCTTGTTATAAAACTGAAACATCTGAAGGTTCTTCACTGACTTCCTCGAAAACATGTGGTCTTGAAAGGTCTAAGAAGCAAAGGACAACCAAATGCCCAAATCTGGATTTCTTGCCCTGTTCCCCACTGAAAGGAGCCAGGGCTCTGTGGGGACAAGGCCGATTCCAAGTCTGGGACAGAGAGAGAACAGTGGTCCCCATGACCTTGCTGTGCCGGAGAGCAAGGAAGTGAGGGTGTGTTGAAATGACATGGGAGTCAGGTCTCAGGGGTTCCTTCTGGCCAAATGTAGGGCAATTTGAGCAACAGAAAGAGGAACGATGGTGATGGATTATAAGACACTGAGATTTTTAAAAAATCAATGAGTCTGTGGTGATCCTCAAAAATGGTTTGGAAAAGAGGTGATGGGGAAAACATTTTTTTAACAGAAAAAGAGAGATACTTGGTGTGGGAGGAGTGCTAGGGTTAGAATGTGCTCAGTCACTCGCTCAGTCATGCCCGACCCTGTGGACTGTAGCTCGCCAGGCTCCTCTTGTAAGCACAACGTTCGCCCTAAAACCCAGTTATGCCTCCCACTCTAAGCCTTTACACAGGACAAAACACACTAGTTTAGTCACTAAACAGAGCCAAGGACTTTAAGTTACCCCTCAAGAGTCATAGATAATATTCTGAGCCATACCCTGTGAGCTGTTTTTAAAATACTGAAGCCCACTCACCTGGGTGGAAGAAGGTGACTCCATGATGAGAGGATAATTACATGATGACCAGACAAAAGATGTGTCGTAAGCCGCTCCACTTCTAAGACCTGTCCCCAAGATGCGGGAACAAACTGGAGATTAACCGTATTCAAAACAGCCAAGACGATGCTGAATGGACTGCCACATCACTGATATCGAGGGGACGGTTGGAGATGGCTATGACCATTGTCACTGATATCGAGATGACTGTCAGAGCTTACTGTGCCATCCTGCCCCCTCCCTCCATCCGTACAAGCTTGAAGCTCCCCTTTAAAAACTTCTGTCTCCTGAGCAGCAACTGGGAGTTGGTTCCTGGACACAAGTCCACCTTCTCCCTTGGTTGCCTGTATCTAAAATAAAGCCACCTTTCCTTTCCTACCAACCCGTGTCTCGAGAATTGGTTATCCAGCAGTGAGCTGTCAGACTTGGTTTTGGTAACACTCTGTCCATGGAATTTTCCAGACAAGAATACTGGGGTGGGTTGCCATTTCCTGCTCTAGGGGATCTTCCTGACCCAGAGATTGAAACTGCAACTCTGGTGTCTCCTGCACTGGCAAGCCGATTCTTTACCACTGCGCCACCATGGCGTTGCAAAGAGTCAGATGTGACTGAGCGCAGCAGGGCAGCACGGGATCAGAGCACTGCTGCTTTCCAGTCACTATTGCCATTGCTGATGACAGCAAGGACCAACTACTGATGCTAAAGCCTTGAGTAGCCACTGCTGGTGAACAGGATATTTGTGATCTCACAAAGCATCCTCACAGGTTGACTATAACCTCCTTTATGACGGAGAGATTTGGAGGCACCATTTTATTAATAACCATTAATGAGACAAACCAATCTTCTATCACTGAGATGTACTCCGTTTCTGGACTCAAAGTGCTTAACCTGAGTTAAACGGGGGGAAGCAGCCAGGAAAATCCCAGTTGTGGGACATTCTAAAAACCAGATGCCCTGAATGCTTTGCAAAAGTCAATCACAAAAAAATAAATATCACAATGAGATATGACCTTACATGCCTTAGGATAGCTATTAAAAAAAAACAAAAAACAGAAAATAACAAGTGTTGGCAAGTATATATAGAGAAATGGAAATCTTGTACACAGCTGATGGGTGTGCAAAATGAGGCAGCTGCTATGGAAGACAGTATGGTGGTTCCTCAAAAAATTAAATGTGGAATTATCACAGGACCCAGCAACTCCACTCCTGAGCATAGACCCAAAAGAATCATATGCAAGGACTTGAATAGCCATTTGTACATCCATGTTTATAGTATTATTCACAGTTGCCAAAATGTGGAAGAAATTAAAATTGACAGATGGATAGATAAACAAACATGGTATGTACATGCAATGGAACGTTATTCAACCTTAAAAAGAAAGGAAATTATAACATAAGCTACAACACTGGTGAAGCTTGATTATAGTAAGTGGGGAAAAAAAAGATAAACATTGCCTCATCCCGCTTATATCCCGCTTATATGAAGTACCTACAGGTGTCAGATTCATAGAGACAGAAAGTAGAGGGTGCCAGGGGCTGGGGGAGGTGGATGGGGAGTTAGTCTTTAATGGGCACAGACTTTCAGTTTGGGAAAATGAAAAGAGTTCTATAGATGGCAGGTAATGGTGGTTGCATAATGGTGTGATTGTATTTAATGTCAGTGTTAAATTTTATATTACGTATATGCTACTGCAATAAAATAAATAGATAATAAAGCAAGGAAGCTGCTCTAGAATAAATGAGAAAAAAGGAACATGTCAACTAAAGGCAATGAGTGATATTTGATTAAATCCTGGATTTAAAACATAAGCTATAAAGGACATTAGGGAACCACCAAGAAAAAATTAAATTAGACCTATGTATAATATTTTTGGGCTTCCCGGGTGGTGTTAGTAGTAAAGAACCCACCTGCCAGTGCAGGAGACATAGACACACAGGTTTGATCCCTGGGTGAGAAAGATATCCTGGAGAAGGGCATGCAACCCGCTCCAATACTCTTGCCTGGAGAATCCCAAGGACAGAGGAGCCTGGTGGGCTACTGTCCACAGGGTTGCAAAGACTTGGACATGACTGAAGCAACTGAGCATGCATGCATAATATTTTTATACTCATGCCAGAAATGAAAATAACAAATTAAAACAGTACAGTTCTCAAGTGGACCCGGCTTTTCTGGGCAGAAATAGATCCACTGCCTCTGAGCAGGTGACATTTGCATATGTGTTAATAACTTGATCGTTTATTTTAGGTTCTATCAGCCTGTGGTTACAGAGGTGAGAACTGCCTCTGTGTCTTTCCCTGTCTCCTTGGGAATGGAAGCCAGGGGCAGACTTACAGGGGTGTGACGGTCTCCTCTGCCTCGGGGTCCCTCTGTTTCTCCCTCTGGGTCTTGCAGAGCTAAAGGTGATGCTGTTGTGACCAACCATCCAATCCCAGCCTGCAGTGGGCCCTCTGTATCCTTCTGAAGTGGCGGAGTGGAGAGAGGGTGGGGGGTGGGGGAGGGATGGGGTCTTCCTTTCACACTCATGGTAGAGCCCAGTGCCTCTAACCAGGACCAGTGTTCTCATTTGCAGGGTCTATTGCAAAAAGGCAGGCTCTTTGTGACAATGAAGATTGTCAAGATGGCAACAGTGGAGCGTGAAAACAAGCTTGGGTCCAGCCCTTCCGAGCACATAGCCCCACTGACCAGCTGGGCTCCACATTCACACCACTGGCCAGGCTGCTGAGGAATTCCTCCACCCTGATCCCTAAACTGGGGCCCTTGTCATTGTCCCACTTCTCCAAGAGACGCTTGATGAATAGATGGACAAGGAAGAGGAGAAGGACCAGCTCCAGGGTCCTTCCACCCTCCTGACTTTCAGGATTTGAACTGAGATAAAGACACTAAGTGGCAAGAGATGAAAGCCGCTCATTCCCTAGCCACTCATCTGCCGGAGGCCGGGGAGGGGGGGACCCTCAGGAAGGAAATACCAGCTAACCTCTTCCCCCAAATGAGGTATTAGCCATGGTACCTCCCCCAGGGGAATACGGGGCACCTTGAGGGCCACTCTCCCTGAGTGTCTTGTCCTGTAACAGCTTCAACCATGGGTAAGACAAGTCCACAAGGAGAGAGATTGCCTGGTTCGAGGGGTGGAGCCAAGGAGAGGGAGCGCAGGTGAATTGCTGAAAATTTCCTGGCTCTTACCTTTTGCATGTCATGAATATTCAGATCCCTCTCCCTGCGCCCCAGCAGAGGAAGCACTGGGCCTGCTAGCAAGCACTTAGGGCTCCCACGGGTGACGGATGTGCTGAAGTCCCCAGGCGAGATACGTGCTGCCTGACTGCAGAGACATCACCCTCCAAGACAGGCGAGGAAATGTTTCAGTAAAGGAACTATTCCTTAAGTGACTCAGAAAAGTCTGCACATCAGGGGCTCATGCATGCTAACTCACTTCAGTAGTGTCCAACTCTGCGACCCCATGGACTGTAACCCACCAGGCTCCTCTGTCCATGGGGTTCTCCAGGCAAGAATACTGTAGAGGGTTATTATACCCTCCTCCAGGGGATCTTCCCAACTTAGGGACTGCAGCCCTGTCTCTTCCATCTCATCTCCTGCATTGACAGGCAGGTTCTTTACCACTAGTGCCACCTGGGAAGCCCAGGGGCTCGGGTAGGGACAAAGTAAACATGGACTCCCCACTCCCACATACACACAGGGTGAGATGTTTCTTTCTTAGCAGGTCCGCTCAGTGTCCTAAGTCAAGCAGATGAGACAGGACAAAATGATCCAGATCTGCAAGTAAAGGTGGGGTGCTTGCGAAAATCTGAGCTTTTAGTACCAACTACAAGTTAAAACAGGGATTCTCTGGTGGCTCAGACAGTAAAGAATCAGTCTGAAATGCAAGAGACCTGATCTTCCCTGGGTTGGGAAGATCCCCAGGAGGAGGGCTTGGCAATCCACTCCAGTATCTTGCCTGGAGAATCCCACGGACAGAGGAGCCTGGCGGGCTGCAGTCCATGGGATCACAAAGAGTCAGACACGACTGAGCAACTAAGCATAGACGTTAACACACAGGCTTGAGGCTCATGGCAGTGTGTGCCCACATAGGATGGAGGGAGGTCCCCAGTCCTTTCCTGCTTGATGCCAGAGGAATCTGCAGATATTTTCATTTCTATATTTTTTATTGTGCAAGAACATTTAACCTGATATCTGCCCTCTAACAGATAAAGTGCACAATACAATATTACCTGCAGGCACCGGGCCACACAGAGATCTCAAGAACTTATTTGTCTTGTATAACTGAAGCTTAAAATCTTAAGCTTAAACGTCATGCTTAAAATCTTGCATGCCAGGCTTCAGCATTATGTGAGCCAAGAGCTTCCAAATATCCAAGCTGGATTTAGAAAAGGAAGAGGAACCAGAGATGAAATTGCCAACATTTGTTGGAACATACAGAAAGCTAGGGAATTCCAAAAAATATCTACCCCTGTTTTATCAACTATGGCAAAGCCTTTGACTGTGTGTATCATAATAAACTGTGGAAAGCTCTTGAAGAGATGGGAATACCAGACCATCTTACCCGTCTTCTGAGAAACCTGTATGTGGGTCAAGAAGCAAGTTAGAACCCTGTATGGAACAACTGATTGGTTCAAGATTGAGAAATGAGTGTGACAGGGCTGTCTGCTGTCACCCTGTTTGCTTAATCTATATGCTGAGCACATCATGTGAAATGGCAGGCTGGATGAGTTACAAGCTGGAATCAAGATAGGCAGGAGAAACATCAACAACCTCAGATATGTGGATGATGCAACTTTAATGGCAGAAAGTGAAGAGGAACTAAAGAGTCTCTTGATGAGGGTAAAGGAGGAGAGTGAAAGAGCTGACTTAAAACTAAATACTAAAAAAAAAAACTAAGATCATGGCATCTGGGCCCATTACTGCAAGGCAAATAGAAGAGAAAAGGTGGAAGTAGTGATAGATTTCCTCTTCTTTGGCTGTAAAATCATTGCTGATGACTACAGCCATGAAATCGAAAAATGTTTGCTTCTTGGCAAGAAAGCTATAACAAACCTAGACAGTGTGTTTAAAAGCAGAGACATTACTCTGCTGATAAAGGTCCATATAGTCTATGATCTTCCCCATGGTCACATATGTTGTGAGAGCTGTATCATAAAGAAGGTGGAGTGCTGAAGAATTGATGCCTTTGAACTATGGTGCTGGAGAAGACTCCTGAGAGTCCCTTGGACAGCAAGAAGATCAAAACAGTCAATCTTAAAGGAAATCAACCCTGAATACTCACTGGAAGGACTGATGCTGAAGCTGAAACTCCAGGATTTTGATCATCTGATGCAAAGAGCTGACTCATTGAAAAAGCCCCTGATGCTTGGAAAGATTGAGGGCAAAAGGAGAAGAGGGCATCAGAGGATGAAATGGTTGGATGGCATCACTGATGCAACAGACGTAAACCTGGGCAAGCTTTGGGAGATGGTGAGGGATAGAGAGGTCTGGCATGCTGCAGTCCATGGGGTTGCAAAGAGCAGGGTGACTGGGCAACTGAACAACAATAACTGAAGCTTTGGTCTTCCCTGGTGGCTCAGTGGTAAAGAATCTGCCTACCAATGCAGGAGATGGGGGTTCAATCCCCGTGTTGGGAAGATCTGCTGGAGAAGGAAATGGCAACCCACTCCAGTATTCTTGCCTGAGAAATCCCATGGACAGAGGAGCCTGGTGGGCTATAGTCCACAGGGTCACAAATGAGTTGGATACAACTGAGTGACTAAACAACAACTGAAGCTTTACATCCCTGAACTGAGGTGTCCCATTCCCCTCCTCCCGGCCCCTAAAAGCTCACCTTTCCTTTCTTACTTCAATGAATTTGTTTCATTTTTTAAGCCTTTATTGAATTTATTACAATATTGTTAATGTTTTTTATGAATTTTTTTTGGGGGGGGGCTATGAGGCATGTGGGTTCTTAGCTCCCCAACCAGAGATAGAACCTGCACCCCCTGCTTTGGAAGGTGAAGTCTTAACCAGTGGACCAGCAGGGAAATCCTGAATTTGACTATTTTAGATATCTCCAATCACAATAGCCAAGACATGGAAAACAGCCTAAACATCTACCCTCAGATGCATAGATTAAAAAAGTGCTATATCTATACAATGGGATATCATTGAACCTGAAAAAAAGAAGGAAATCCTGATATATGCACAGCATAGATGAGCCTTGAGGGCATCATGCTGTGAAATGCATCTATCGCAAAAGGACAAACGTTGCACGATTCCATGCCTCTGGAGAAATCTGCAACCTGTCATCTCTGACTGTGAAATAATAGAAAAATTGCGTTCGTGTATGTTGTGTGTGTGTGTATTGGTCTCTGCTACCAGTTTCTGGCACATGCATACATGCTAAGTTGCTTCAGTCGTGGCCCACTCTTTTCCACCCTATGAACCATAGCCCTCCAGGCTCCTATGTCCATGGGATTCTCTAGGCAAGAATACTGGAGTGGGTGGCCATGCCCTCCTCCAGGGGATCTTCCCAACCAAGGGATCGAACATGCATCTCTAATGTCTCCTGCATTGGCAAGCAGGTTCTTTACCACTACTGTCAAGGGGCTGATCAGGAGAAACACCAAGCTGTAATTAGAGACTTGAAACTTTCAGCCCTGCCTCCCATCCTCCAGAGATAGGGGAGGGGCTGCAGAGTGAGTTACTGATAGATCATGCCTGTGTGATGAAGTCTCCATAAAAATCCCTGAAGTGTGGGGTTTGGGGAGATTCTGGGCTGCTGAATCCGTTCACCCTAGAGGGTGCCCTCTCCCCCACTCCAGGAGGACAGCAGCTCCTGTGCTCAGGACCCTCCCAGACCTTGCCCTCTGTAGCTCTTCATCTGGCTCTTCATCTGTGTCTTTTATCACATCCTCTATGTGCTTGGCTGCTCAGTTTTGTCTGACTCTTTGCAACCCCATAGACCGTATCCCACCAGGCTCCTCTGTCCATGCGATTTCCCAGGCAAGAATGGTGGAGTGGGTTGCCCTTTCCTTCCTTCTCCATTCTTTATAGTAAATGGTAAACCTAAGTGTTTCCCTGAGTTCTGAGCTGTTCTAGCAATTTATGGAATCTGAGGAGCAGGTGGTGGCGACTTCTGATTTGTAGCAAGAATACTTCAGTATTCTTGCCTGGAGAATCCCATGGACATAGGAGCCTGCATGGCTATAGTTCATAGGGTCACAAAGAGTAGGCCACAACTGAAGCAACTTAGCATGTATGTATGTACCAGAAACTGGTGACAGAGACCAATACACACATGCACACACACACACCTGGGTCTCCTGCATTGCAGGTGGTTGCTTTACCGTCTGAGCTACTAGGGAAGCCACCCCCCCACACAAGCAATTTTTCTATTATTTCACCTCAGAAGTACAGGTGACAACCTGGGACCTGGGACCAGCATCTGATGTGGGTACAGCCTCCTGGGACTGAGCCCTTCACTTGTGGGGTCTGAGGCAGACCCCAAGTAGAGTCAGAACTACTTTGGTGGGACTTCCCTGGTGGTCCAGTGGCTAAGACTCTGCGCTCCCAATGCAGGGGGCCTGGATTCAATCCCTGGTTGGAGAACTAGGTGACACATGCTGCAGCCAAGACCTGGTGAGACCAAATAAATAAATATTGAAACAAAGACAAAGAACTGCTTCGGAGTGTAGCACACCTAGGTGATGTTGCAGAATTGCTCAGTGTGGACAACCATGCATCAAGTGTCAGGAGTGCCCTGTGAGCCATGAGCAGACTCAGAACTCATAGCCATGTTGGCCCTACATGGATGCTTGGAAGGCTAGTTGGTAATCTCTCTATTGGTGCCGGAAAGGAAATTTTAGCTTACAGAGAATGAAAGGGTCTCAGGAGGTCAGACTGTCAAGACACTGAGTGATGGACCGTCCACTAAGCTCCAGGAGACTCTCTGATGTCCCACAAACTCTGCTTAGCCATGCTCCAGTGGCAATGTTCTTGGAGGTGTCTGTGAGTCTTTCCGCCACCAGCCTCTGCTCAGCCCGTGTCCATGTCAGCGGGGCCACCCTGCTCCGGGCGAGGGAACACCAGCCTTGCTGCAGGTAATGGGTTGCAGGGGCTTTGGAGCTGGAGCACCAGAAGAGGCTGTTTTGAATCCTGCTTCAACTTCGCAGGGCTGAGAATGCCACCTTCCTGGGGAGGATGCAGGGCTGCAGGCAGCAGCATCGTCCTGGCAGGAGGCGGCAGAGATACTCACACCCCAGTACGGACAGAGCAGCCCAGGAGGTGACACCAGGGCACCGCGCTGTTTCCAATGATGCAGCTGAAATGAAAGTCACCGTAAACTGTGATGTCAGGACATTTTCCCCCAGACCAAAAAAAAAGAAAGGGAGAAAATTGTTGTTCAGCAAACTTTCTGCTTCCTGCTCTTCAGGGTGATGCTGACACAACCGGCAAGGGGTGGTGAACTGATTGGAGGAGAATTATCAATGGCGACGCGGAGACTGGACTCGTGGTGATAAGAGTGCACTTTTGTATGGGAAACACGGGTCTCTTTACAGCATCACCTCAACAGAGCCCCTCCTCCCCTCCACACCCCAACCCCCACCCCAAGGCAGGAAGTGAGAATGTGAGTTCTCACCCAGTTCCCAGGGAGCAGCCTGGTTATTCCAGGGACACGGCTGGGCCACGGAAACCCTTGGGAGTGAAGCCCATGGGAGCCCCTGCAGGGAGCCTCACCCAGATCAAAAGTCAAGGCAGGCTGGTGGCGAGTGGACAGGAGGTTGGTGGGATTGAGGGTGTGGAGGTGAGACCAGCAGGACCCTGTTTAAGGTGGGGTCACCTGCAGGACAGACACAGATCCCTCATTTGTTTTCATAGGGCCTGCCCCCAAGAGTGGTTTTCACATTGTCAGATGGTTGAAAAAAATATCAAAAGAAAATCCCCTTTTATAACACATGATAATTATCTGAAATCCTCATTTCAGAGACCATGAATGTTGTTTCACTGGAACAGAGTGACGGCCACACCCTCGGGGGTCTGGGTGGCCTTTGCCTGCATGGCCGTGCTCGGGGGTGGTGCAGCAGAGACAGTCGTTTGCTCTTGGCCTTTCACAGACAAGGTTGCCACCTCTGGTTTAAGGCAAATACTGGGGCCGGAAGGAGGGTTGGTGAGGGGCGGGCCGGGGACACGCTTGGAGCCTGGGGGATGGCTCAGATGCTGGCCCAGGAGTCACCCGGCAGTGGCACCCCTACAGTTTGTACTCTGGGCGGGGGCTGGGGAAGAATGAGGTGTTTGGAGTAAGCAGATATCTGATGGGAGCTGAGAGACGGGTGATGGGAACCCGTGTAGAAGGATCCGCCCTCCTGTGAGCCCAGCTCACTGCCCGGCTCAGACAGCATCCATGACAGCTGCTGACACACCAGCACGGGCAGCTCAGCCTCCCAGCACCCGGCACCTGCGCAGCTCACTGGGGGTGGACAAATGGGTGAGCGAGTGGCGGAGGAGAGAGCTGAGCATGCGGCCCATTTATCCTGAGACCCCCACGGACTCTGGCCTCCAGAGACAGCCTTGTCACCTCCCCTGGCAGGTCCTGTGATCTTAGGTGAAGGTCAGCATGCCTGGTTGAAAGGAAGCTCCCACTTGTCTCCTCCAGCCCAGCCCTGGACAGACACCGGCCCCCCAACACAGCCCATATCTTCCTGCTCTCACCCTCTCTCCCCAAACCCCAGCTGTTCCACCAGCGACTGGCCTGGTTTAGTTACATCAAATAAATTGGATTTCAGGGCTGGAGAGGCAGGGCTGTAACATGGGACAGTGTCTCGCTGTGAATTCCCATTCCTGTGATTCCTCGCTTTGCCTCCGCCCTTTCTGATAGGTTCCTGGGCAGGGAGCTCAGTCAAGACTGATGTTGCTGCAGGTCTGCTGGGAAAGTCTCCATCTGCTCTGTGCGCCCCCCAACCCTGCCCCTTCCTGGGGGCCTATCTGCCTCCAGGAAGAAAGGGCTAGAAGCTGAGGCCTGGAGAGAGGGAGACTGGGGAGTACATTGGCTCCTCCTGTCATTTCCAGGCCCACTGGGACCCATCTCCCCACAATACCTCCCCAATACCCCAGCGACGCCCACCTGCAGTCCGATCCATGTCTGCAAGTTCGCCCTCAGTCCCATCCAGGTGGATGGATGACCAGGAGACGGGGCTGGATGGGTGAGCCAACAGAGGCTGGGGGAGGTTCCAGGGCCTTCAAGGTGGGAGAGAGCATAACCATCCACTTACACCAGTCTTCACTTTAAAAAAGAGAAATGAGGCTACAGTGGACTTCACCATGCCAGATGGACCGGACCGTTCAAGATCCATCTGACCTTGACTCCCAGATACGTGCGTTCCACACCACAGGGAGTCTGCAGCCCTCCTGTCTGTTCCAGGTTGCTGCCTGTGTTAGTCGGGTTCTACAGAGGAACAGAACCAACAGGATGTGGGTAGATAGACATGTTCAGTTCAGTTCAGTTACTCAGTCATGTCCAACTCTTTGTGACCCCAACGACTGCAGCATGCCAGGCTTCCCTGCCCATCACCAACTCCCTGAGCTCACTCAAATTCATGTCCATTGAGTCGATGATGCCATCCAACCATCTCATCCTCTGTTGTCCCCTTCTCGTCTCACCTTCAATCTTTCTCAGCATCAGGGTCTTTTCCAGTGAGTCAGTTCTTTGCATCAGGTGGCCAAAGTTTTGGAGTTTCAGCTTTAGCATCAGTCCTTCCAATGAATATTCAGGACAATTTTCCTTTAGGATTGACAGGATGGATCTCCTTGGAGTGCAAGGGACTCTCAAGAGTCTCCTCCAACAACACAGTTCAAAAGCATCAATTCTTCAGCGCTCAGATTTCTTTATAGTCCAACTCTCACATCCATACATGACTACTGGAAAAACCATAGCTTTAACTAGTGGACCTTTGTCAGCAAAGTAATGTCTCTGCTTTTTAATATGCTGTCTAGGTTGGTCATAACTTTTCTTCCAAGGAGCAAGTGTTTTAACTTCATGGCTGCAATCACTATCTGCAGGGATTTTGGAGCCCCCCAAAATAAAGTCTGACACTGTTTCCACTGTTTCCCCATTTATTTGCCATGAAGTGATGGGACCAGACGCCATGATCTTAGTTTTCTGAATGTTGAGTTTTAAGCCAACATTTTCAGTCTCCCCTTTCACTTTCATCAAGAAGCTCTTTAGTTCTTCTTCACTTTCTGCCATAAGGGTGGTGTCATCTGCCTATCTGAGGTTACTGATATTTCTTCCAGAAATCTTGATTCCAGCTTGTGCTTCTTCCAGTCCAGCGTTTCTCATGATGTACTCTGCATAAAAGTTAAATAAGCAGGGTGACAATATACAGCCTTGATGTACTCATTTTCTGATTTGGAACCAGTCTGTTGTTCCATGTCTAGTTCTAACTATTGTATCTTGAACTGTATACAGATTTCTCAGGAGGCAGGTCAGGTGGTCTGGTATTCCCATCTCTTGAAGAGTTTTCCACAGTTTGTTGTGATCCACAATTGCACTCATCTCACACGCTAGTAAAGTAATGCTCAAAATTCTCCAAGCCAGCCTTCAGCAATACATGAACCGTGAACTTCCAGATGTTCAAGTTGGTTTTAGAAAAGGTGGAGGAACCAGAGTTCAAATTGCCAACATCCGCTGGATCATCAAAAAAGCAAGAGAGTTCCAGAAAAACATCTTCTTCTGCTTTATTGACTATGCCAAGGCCTTTGACTGTGTGGATCACAATAAATTGTGGAAAATTCTGAAAGAGATGGGAATACCAGACCATCTGACCTGCCTCTTGAGAAACCTATATGCAGTTCAGGAAGAAACAGTTGGAACTGGACATGGAACAACAGACTGGTTCCAAATAGGAAAAGGAGTACGTCAAGGCTGTGTATTGTCACCCTGCTTATTTAACTTATATGCAGAGTATATCATGAGAAACGCTGGACTGGAAGAAGCACAAGCTGGAATCAAGATTGCTGGGAGAAATATCAATAACCTCAGATATGCAGATGACACCACCCTTATGGCAGAAAGAGAAGAGGAACTAAAAAGCCTCTTGATGAAAGTGAAAGAGGAGAGTGAAAAAGTTGGCTTAAAGCTCAACATTCAGAAAACTAAGATCATGGCATCTGGCCCCATCACTTCATGGGAAATAGATGGGGAAACAGTGGAAACAGTGTCAGACTTAATTTTTTGGGCTCCAAAATCACTGCAGATGGTGATTGCAGCCATGAAATTAAAAGACACTTACTCCTTGGAAGGAAAGTTATGACCAACCTAGATAGCATATTCAAAAGCAGAGACATTACTTTGCCAACAAAGCTCCGTCTAGTCAAGGCTGTGGTTTTTCCAGTGGTCATGTATGGATGTGAGAGTTGGACTGTGAAGAAAGCTGAGCATCGAAGAATTGATGCTTTTGAACTGTGGTGTTGGAGAAGACTCTTGAGAGTCCCTTGGACTGCAAGGAGATCCAACCAGTCCATCCTAGAGGAGATCAGTCCTGGGTGTTCATTGGAAGGACTGATGCTAAAGCTGAAACTCCAATACTTTGGCCACCTCATGTGAAGAGTTGACTCACTGGAAAAGACCCTGATGCTGGGAGGGATTGGGGGCAGGAGGAGAAGGGGATGACAGAGGCTGAGATGGCTGGATGGCATCACTGACTCGATGGACATGAGTTTGGGTGAACTCTGGGAGTTGGTGATGGACAGGGAGGCCTGGCGTTCTGCAATTCATGGGGTCGCAAAGAGTCGGACATGACAGAGTGACTGAACTGAACACAGTCAAAGGCTTTGGCATAGTCAGTAAAGCAGAAGTAAATGTTTTTCTGGAACTCTCTTGCTTTTTCGATGATCCAGCAGATGTTGGCAATTTGATCGCTGGTTCCTCTGCCTATTCTAAATCCAACTTGAACATTTGGAGGTTCATGGTTCATGTAGTGTTGAAGCCTGGCTTGGAGAATTTTGAGCATTATTTTCTAGCGTGTGAGATGAGTGCGGTTTTGTGATAGTTTGAGCATTCTTTGGCATTGCCTTTCTTTGAGATCGAAATGAGAACTGACCTTTTCCAGTCCTGTGGCCACTGCTGAGTTTTCCACATTTGCTGGCATATTGAGTGCAGCACCTTTACAGTATCATTTTAGAATCTGGAGTACCTCAACTGGAATTCCATCCACTAGCTTTGTTCATAGTGATGCTTCCTAAGGCCCACTGAGCTTCTCATTCCAGGATGACTGGCTGTAGGTGAGTGATCACACCATTGTGATTATCTGGCTTGTGAAGATCTTTTTTGTACAGTTCTTCTGGGTATTCTTGCCACCTCGTCTTAATATCTTCTGCTTCTGTTAGGTCCATACCATTTCTGTCCTTTATTGTGCCCACCTTTGCATGAAATGTTTCCTTTGTATCTCTAATTTTTTTTTAAGAGATCTCTAGTCTTTCCCATTCTATTGTTTTCCTCTATTTCTTTTCATTGATCACTGAGGACAATTTTCTTATCTCTCTTTGCTATTCTTTGGAACTCTGCATTCAGATGCTTATATCTTTCCTCTTCTCCTTTGCTTATATGCTCAGTAAATCTTTAATCCAATTTTCTGTTGATGTACAGGGCTGTGTTCCCTCACTGTTGTTTGATGTGAGGTCAAACTATGGTGGAGGTAACGAAGATGATGGCAACCTCCTTCAAAAGGTCCTGTTTCTTGGAGGGCACAAACTATATAGACATGAGGGGAGGTTTATTTCGTGGAATTGGCTTAAGTGATGGCAGAACTGAGAAGTTCCACAGTTTGTTGACTGCAAGCAGGAGACACCAGAAAGCAAGGGGTGTAGGCCCAATCTGAGTCTCAGGGCTCAAGAACTGGGAGCACAGACGTCTGAGGGGAGGGGAGGGTAGACATCTCAGCTCAAGCAGACAGGACGAATCCACTTTCCTCTACATTCTGGTCCTGTTCTGCCCCTGGTCCACCGGACAATGGACCTCCTGGTCCACCTCCTAACACCATCACACTGGGGATTAGGCTTGCCCATATATATGTTTAAGGGGGCTTCCCTGAGTGACTCAGCAGTAAAGAATTCTCCTGCAATGTAGGAGCCACAGGAGATGCACAATTGATCCCTGGGTCAGGAAGATCCCCTGGAGAAGATCCTCATGATCTAAGTACAGGGACCCCAGACCCTGCAGGCTGGTCACCACTCCCCACTTCCACCTTCGGTTATGTCTGTTAATTGAACTGATTTCTATTCATGCCTGACTAAGAGGGAAGTAGGATTCTATGGAAATTCAATTTGCATATAAAGCCACACGGTGAAGCAGGCGGAGTTTCTATTATCCAGCTGGTAAATGAGCTCTGTCCCAGCGAAAAGGCTTTCAGCTGGAAAGCCATTGCTCCTATGGGGAGGGAGGCAGGCTCTCGGCACCAGGGGAACTTTGGAAGGACCTCCCCACATGGGTCACTGCAGCCCGATGTCAGGAGCTGGTCTCACGGGTTGGGGGAGGTGGTCATTCCTGCAAAGGTGACCCCTCCCTGCTTGCCCCTGGGCTCTGTCCTGAAGCCTGTGGTCTCCTGTTTGGTCTTCTCGAGTTGAAGGGCAAAAGTTTCCATTGTGGGTGGGGCATTGTCTCTGGGGGTGGGTCTGAGGCCAGGAGTTCCAAGATGGTGCTGGTTAAACCTTCTGTTGTCTAGACCAGGGGTTAACGGAGCTCCCAATGTCACATGGGGGCATTTCCTGGGCCTGGGAGGCAGGCCAGGCCTCCAGAATCTTCCCAACTTTCTCCAGGATGATTCTCAGATCTGTCTGTCCCTTCAATGGTCTCAGAAGTGTGTGCAGAGCTGCAGGTGAAGTTCATGTTGGGCTTGGAATAGTCGTGTAGCTTCCAGAAAGGCCGACCTTCCTGTGTTACAGGCCAGGAGACTCCATCCTGGGATGCTGTGAGCAAGTCGTTTGTCTATGAGTGTATTGCCTTGAAGGATTACAGGCTCTCCAGACAAGGGCCATCATGGTTGGTTTTGTTTTTCACATCAGAGGTGCTTGGATCTTAGAGGAATTGTGGACCAGGGATACCGGCTTGGCAGGTGACCCCACAGTGCAGCATGGCCTCCAGGATCGGGAGCCATGAAGAAGGTCACTGAGTGGCCCAAGGGCAGGGTCCAGGGGAGAGAGCACTGACCAGACCAGAGTTAAAGGACAGAGTTCTCTCCACAGCCCCAGTGTGGGACCAAGCTTTCCATCCTTAGCCTCATGGTCTTTACGAGCTGTGTTCATGACCTAACCCAGAACCTGTGAAGGTGGCTTTATCTGCACTCTGCGCAGATGGAATTAGGGTGAGGGTGTTGATGTGAGGCTTTCCTGGTAAGGAGCAAGCTCAGCTGACAAAGACCCTGCCTGCCAATGAGGGAGATGCAAGAGACGTGGGTTTGATCTTTGGGTCAGGAAGATTCTCTGGAGGAGGAAATGACAACTTACTGCAGTATTCTTGCCTGGAGAGTCCCATGGACAGAGGAGCCTGGTAGGCTATAGTCCATGGGGTCACAAAAGAGCTGGACATGACTGAGTGTGCATGCACATACGCACTCAATGTAAGATCATCCTGGATTGAGGGTGGGTGCTGAGTCCAAGGACAAGTATCCTTATAAGGACAGGAGGGGATAAGGAGACACAAGGAAGCCACCTGACCAGGGGAAAGAGGTGAGAGGGATACTGCCACAAATCAAGGACCCCTTTAGCCCCTGGAAGCTGGAAGAGGCAGGAAGGATTTTCCCTCAGAGCCTTCAGAGGGAGCTGGCCTTGTTGGCACCTTGATTTCAGGCTTCTGGCCTCAGACTGAATGAGAATAAGTGATGTGTTAAGTCGCCCCCGCCCCCGTGCTGCTTTGTCACTGCAGGTGCACAAAACTCACACAGATTGTAACAGACCTGAGCTCATGGGACAGGCGCCTGAACCGGCTGCTGCCACTAGCTTCTGTCAGTTAGCATTGGGATGTTGCTCCCTTGGGCTGAGGTGTAAGAGCTATTTCACAGGTATGAGCTATTCCTTCTGTTCTCAGAATCGTTGTTTCCTCCTGGATACCAGCCAGAGACCCCCAACCCTATCTCCATGGTCTTCTGTGTATGTCTTCCCTCCACCCCCTCAATCCCCGTCTCAGTCCCTTGTAGCTGTTAAAACAAAGTCCCAGAGGTGAGGGGCTGATAAACAGCAGACATTTACTTCTGAGTCTGAAGGCTGGAAGTCTAAGATCAAGGCACTGCCGAGATTAGTGTCTGATGAGGCCTGGCTTCCTGTTTCACAGACAGTATCTCCTTGCTGTGTCCTCATGTGGAAGAAGGGAGCTCTCTGGGGTTCCTTTTAATAGGGAACTAAGACCATTCATGGGGAATCTACCCTCATGACCTAATTTCTCCAAAGGGCCCACCTCCTAACGCCATCACATTAGGGGTTAGGCTTCCCCATGTATATATTTAAGGGGGCTTCCCTGGGTGGCTCAGCTGTAAAGAATTCGCCTGCATTGTTGGAGGCACAGGAGATGTACAATCAATCCCTGGGTCAGGAAGATCCCCTGGAGAAGGAAATGGCAATCCACTCCAGTGTTCTTGCCTAGGAAATCCCATGGACAGAGGAGCCTGGTAGGCTAAAATCCATGTGATCACAAAGAGTCAGACATGACTGAGTAGCTGAGCATGCACACATGAATATACCCTTGGGGTGGGGGACACAGACATTCAGTCCGTAACCATCCCCAAACCCACATCCAACCAAACCTCAGCTGAAGTCTGCTAAATCCCCCACTCCTCTTTCTTTCATGATCTCTATTTATCTCAAGCAAAGGTTGGCACACCTTTTCTGTAAACAGCCAGATAGGAAATACTGATTGGCAGAGAAGGGGAAGCACTCTCAGTACATGAATAGGCGAGGCTGAAATTTGCCCTTCATGTCATTTTTGCATGACACAGACAGTACCTTTCTTTTAATTTTTTCCCCAAGAATTTGACAATGTAAAAGCCACTCGACTCACAGGCTCTATAGACACAGTCAGGGGCTAGACTCAGGGGCAACTGTGGTTGGCAGACCCCTAAGCTACAGAGATCAGAAGAGGAATGTGACTACAGAGGAAGAGATAGCAGGCATTTTGACCTTGGGCAGAGCTCAGGTGTGACACCTCATGTCACCCCCTCTCTGGACACAGTGCCAGGCACCGGGTGTCCACAGCCAGCTGTCCCCCTGAGAAAACCAGGCTGTTTCTAGTGGTTGAGCTCAGTGTCCCTGTCTCCACATGTGCTCACACACGCTTCAACATTAAATACAGAACATTTTGAACATTAAAGGACTTAGTAAGAAACAGCTTGAGACAGATTTGAAAGAGCTTTGGATGAAAAAAATGGGCATATTAATTGCTTCCTCTGGTGAGCTGCTTTTTTCTCTCCATTCACAATCAAAAGCCTCGCTGTGTTGAAATGTTAAATGTTTTTCCCATACAAGGCTGTGGATACCTTCCCTGGCTCCACACGTAGTCCGATGGCTGGAAGTCAAGTGTGGGCTGGTTGATCATGATGCCCCAGGGCTCCTGCACTGCCAGCCCCATGCACGTTTTGGCTGCAGAGTGCACATGTGGAGTGATAGGGAGGGCAGTCATTCACTGGGAAAGTGGGCAGGCAGCCAGCCCTCTGCTGCCTCTGACCCAGGTGAGAGCAGAGGGCAGGATGATGGTGGTACCCGTGGGAACACGAGATGATGATGCAGTGCTGCTGGGAACAAGGGTTGATGATCAGAGGGAAGGTGCTCCATGGAACAGCCCTCAGAAAACACCCTTTCTCCAGCAAAGCACAAGACCATCTGAGGCAGGGGTCTGCTGAGGCTTTTTATTTGCAAAAAGCCAGTTACAATAGTGAAACTAAACTGCAAAACATGAGACATTGCAGGCACCTTCAGCCCTCTCCAGACTGACTCTGAAGGCCGCTGTTCATCTGCTCTAAGTGAGATGGTTTGAAATAGTCAGATATACAAAGAGTGCAGATGCTAATAAAGACTGTCCGACAGGACGGAGAGAATCTGAGGATCAAGAAAGACCAGGGTAAATATTCTAAAGCCTTTATCCAACAAGGCATTAATCATTCATCCAGAGAAACACAGTGATTTTGTCAAGGCCAAGTGCGTGTCTGCCGAAAATGCATGAATGCATCAGACCCCCAACCCCTTCCAAGGGTGGGCGACAAGGATCCCTGTGGTGGACAGTTTGACATGTTTACAGAAGTCCTCAACTCGAAGGAGATGGTTGATCAGGCATGCAGGAAGCGAAACCTTAATTGGGGCCAGCTGCCCACTTGCGATTCCCTTAAATCATCACTACTTTTCAGAGTTTAACCTGGACGCGGACCCTGCCATGGCAGCTGTCTGCAGGAGCCAGGACTGGACAGGGGACAGCTGCCCTGCCTGGGTGTCCTGGGAGACCCGGGGCCCACCTCTGCCAGCCGGAGCTGGGCAGCTGGAAGGGGCTCCGCCAGCACTGTCAGCACAGCCGACAGGTCCCTGCAGCTCCACAAACGCTCGGGTCACGGGTGGCCCCCCAGGAGCACAGCAACCTGCAAGGGCTCCCTGACATCTGAGGAGACAGGCAGAGGATAAACCATCCCCAGGGCAGGAGGAGTGCATTTGACGTCTTTCCTCACATCAGGTGGCGCTCACAGGCCGGGCGACCTTGGCCTCTGAGACCAGGATCACCCTGACCCCAGAGTAGGAAGTCCTTAAGGAATCCTCCTGGGAAGAGCCAGGAGAAGGGGAGGGGGCAGAATGTGACAGATATCGCCGGTGTCAGCCCCAATGGTCATGGTCTCCCTGGCTGTACCTGCCTGCTGGCTCTGGTTGGACTTGCCTCCCACGTGGTCCCAAGCTTCTCCCATGAATTCTGACTTGGCTTCTCAGCGCAGCTTCCCTAGAGCTTCAGAAATGCCCTCAGCTTGATACCAACCAGGATTCTTGGTCTTCCCCAATCTATAGAAACAGACAACAATTCAGGCAAGGCTTTACTGAACCCCTGCTGCAGTGGAGGGGAGTGAGAACAAATACCAGGTTCTCTTGTTCACTCCATGAAGAGGGGCAAGCTGGTCCCTTACTGGGATGAGGGTAGGGGTGGGTCCAGAGGTCAGGCTGGAGGGGTGGCTTTGGTGGTTTGTTTTTGCTCCTGACTCATCAAACTTGGCAGTTGGGCTCTTTTGGTCTTTGTGGATCTTTTGTCCAAAATTGTCCCAACCGTGCAGACATACAGTTACGTGTGGTCCCGCTTTCCTCGTATTTTGCTCTAGTGCAGAGGTGTGTCCAGGTACAGCACTGCAGCAGAGGCCCCAGGTCCCAGCCCATCTCAGACCCACCTGTCCAGCCTCGTGTCTGAATTCTCTGCCCGAGGGAACCTCAGCCTGCACTCTTCCCTGCATGTAGATCTCTTTACCTTCATTTCCTTTGGGTCCATTCTGCATGCTGGTCTTCCAGAAAGGCTTTCTGATCCTGCATCAAAGGCACGATCAGCCCCTAATATCCTTAACCCAGTCTGTCACACGTCCACGTGCCTTGACCCAACCCTCCCCTCCACAAGCTTACCTGTCTCATCCCAGCCGATCCTCCCCTCATCTAACTGCCTCACCACAACCTGAATTGCCACACATTTACCTGTCTCGCTCCGTTTCTCCCCATTGTGCCACACCGAGGATGGCACAAGGTCACTGAGGCGTTTTGATCCCATGAGGCAAGTGCTGTCACCCTCCAGGTTCTGGAGGGGACAGGGGGCAGGGCAGGATAAAAAGTGAGAGTGTTAGTTGCTCAGTCCGACTCTTTGTGACCCCATGGACTGGTGCCTGCCTGGCTCCTCTGTCCATGGGATTCTCCAGGCAAGGATACCGGAGTCGGTTGTCATCTCCTTTTCCAGGGGATCTTGCTGACCCAGGGATTGATGTCGGGTCTCCTGCCTTGCAGGCAAACTCTATAATGTCCAAGTCACCAGGGAAGCCCCTGGGTGGGGGGAGGGGGAGGAGGACAGGAAGGCTGCTTCTAATTATTTGAATTCTCTACCCTACACTCTCATTAATAACTCTTCTCTTGGGTCATCACTGTGTGATGTGAACAGCCCACTTTGGGCTGAAACAAAGTGAAGTCTCTGGAAATACAGACATAGAAGATACAGGGGAAATTGTTTCAATATTTCCTTTTTGGAAGAAAAGATTGCAAGAAAGAACATGAAATTAATTTGGATTAATCAAGTCAGGGCACAAAAATGAGGCACTGTATAGAAAGTGCTAGATTATTTTCTGGAGCTGTCAGTCTGATTTCCTACCACACCTCATGTGGTCTGGCTGGGGTTACTCCTGAGGTTCTCCACACCAGGCCCTCAGATCAGGCAGCCCTGGAGGTGGGTGGTCTGACCCTATGGTGTCAGCACTGGGTTGGAGTTAGGTGGAAAGACAAGCCTCGCCCAGGTAGCTAGTCACAGTCTTCCCAACCTGGGCTGCCCAATGAAGGCCATAGCTGTGAGTGGCAGAGACGTGGACAGACCGTCACCCCCACGTTTCCCATTACAAAGGCCAATCCACACAGGAACTGAGGGGCTACCAGGTGTCTGCCTGCTCTTTGGGTTGTTTTCCAGGTGCCTGAGATTCACTGAGCAGAACACATCTTTCTGGGACTAGAAGAGGGTTATGAGTTGAATCATGCCCCCCAAATGGTATATGGAGGTCCCAGGTACCTCACAATGTGAATCTATTTGGAGATAAAGTCTTTGCAGAGGTCATCACAATAAATGGGATCACTAGTCTGGACCAGGTGGCTAGTGGTAAAGATCTGCCTGCCAATATAGGAGATGCAGGAGATGTGGGTTTGATCCTTTGGTTGGGAAGATCCCCTGGAGAAGGAAATGGCAACCCACTCCAGTATTCTTGTCTGGAGAATCCCATGGACAGAAAAGCCTGGTGGGCTACAGTCCATGGGGTCACAAAGAGTTGGACACGACTGAGTGTGAGCATGAGTCTGGACCCTAATCCAAAATGATGGCATCTTTCTGAGAAGGGGAAATGTGGACACAGACCTGCACAGCAGGGCGAAGATGTGAAGACACAGAGAGAAGATGGATGTGACAGGAGTGATGCAGCCACAAGCCAAAGGATGCTGAGGGGCACTGTTAACACCTGGAGAGTCGGGAAAGATCTTCCCCTACAGTTTCCAGAGGGACGGGCATGCCCACACTTGGACTGAAAACTTCTCATCCCAGAAACTATCAAAGAAAAAACTTCTGTTGTTTGAACCACTCAGCTTGTGGTATTTTGTTACTACAGTTTCAGGAAATGGATACAAATTAGCTTACAGGGTAGAATTAGATTCTGGTCCCAAACAAATAGCTGGTGCCTGGGAAAGGGTGATGATCCCGAGATCCCAGAAGGGAGGGTCTCTGCGGAGGATCTAGGGTAGATAGAGGATGAGCCCCAGCACTGAGATCCGTGTGCTGAGTGGAGCAGGTTTTTTCCACAGAGCCCCCGAGGCTGCCCCCGAGAGAGCCAGGCACAGGGAATGCACCGCACTAATGAAAGCCTGCTGGCACTCCCTGGGGGGTCAGAGGGTGCTTGTCCTAACTAGCCCTCCCCAGAGGCCTCGAATGGCCACATGGCCTCTGGTTCTAACTTGCTGTTGATCTTGGCAACACCCCAAATGGCATGCTCAGTCCCTCAGTTGTGTCTGATTCTTTGCGACCCCGTGGACTATAGCCCACCAGGTTCCCCTGTCCATGGGATTCTCCAGGCAAGAATACTGGAGTGGGTTACCATTTCCTTCCAGACTGCTTCAAAATCAGAGACTGACTTTCTTTAAGTCACAATGAAATCACCAACATGTATTAAATTTAAATCTGGCACATTTCGCCCTCCTCCCTGCCTACTGCCACTCCTCCACAATATGATTTCCTGTGAAGTGATCTCAGTCAGATGACCATGGACAGGTCATTTTTAAAAAGGTCAGCATTTCTTATTAAGGCAACTTTTCTCAGCTGATTTTAGGGGTATTTTCCTCCCTCTGGAGCAGATCAGCTGCAGGGTGGGTTTGTTCCATGCAGGGAGAGGGGAAAAGGGAGTGTGTGTACCCTGGACTGAGGAATCCATCAACTGTGAGCCCAAGGTGGCTGGGACTGTCTTGGTTCCAGGGCTGAAAGTCCTGCCTCCCAGGAAACCCTTAGAACTCAGCACACAGGGGTGATTTGTCTCCCAGCCGAGGATAACCTCTGTCTTCCACCACACAGCCTCCTCCTCCACCATGCACATGAGTCCTTGCTCACCTATCCTTCTCAAAGTTTGGTGACAAAACCCTGAAGCCATCCCCTGCCAATGAGTTCTGCAGCTTGCCGGACGTGAAGAAACTCTGATTCTTTGTGCCAACACAACACAAAAGAACTCTGAAACCCATTTGTCATAAGAATTTTAAATTCATTTGTAAATCTTTTAATCAAACCTAAACGTCAAGTGGCTTTGTATTGATGAACTCCTGAAGACCCAAGCAAAGGCTATCTAATTCTGGATCATCAGTATCCAGCCAGGCTTCTTTTGTTAGCAACTGATTTGCATTGAAAAATTGGCAGGTTTTTGGAAGGACAAGCTTCAAGAGTATATCAATGTCACTTATGGAGGGAGAAAAAAGGCTCCAGGCTTGTTTTTGCTAATCAGCTTATCTTGAGTGAGCTCAGCTATGACCTGGATCAAAAATTAGAGTTGCTTTGGGGTTTAAGATGCCCCAAGTCTTGATGGATACCATGGTCCACTATCCCAGGTTGCAGTGAGGTTCCTATAGACTATGCTGAGTAGGCTTTTTTGTCTACAAGGGATAGACATCCAACTGGCTAATGCAGGAAAGAGGCATAATTGGTTCATCCATTCACTTGACATGTGATCACTGAGCTCCTACCATGTGTTGGGCTTAGTTCTAGACACAGCAGATGAATGTAAACCAACTCTAGTCCTCCTGGAGCTTGTCTGTGATTTATTCTCATAATGGAAAGTCCAGACCCACTGGGTCAGGGGTTCAAGTAATATCAGAGCTCTCTGAAATTTTTCTTTTCTCCAAAAGGTTCACACAAAATCATTAGAATGGGGTCTTATGGGGGCTGGGCTTCCCTCGTGGCTCAGACAGTAAAGAATCTGCCCGATGTGGGAGACTTTGATCCCTAGCTCAGGAATATCCCTTGGAGAAAGGAATGGCTACCCACTCAAGTATCTTGCCTAGAGAATCCTGTGGACAGAGGAGCCTTGTGGGCTGCAGTCCATGGGGTCGCAAAGAGTTGAACATGACTGATGCGACTTAGCACACACACACCCTCATGGGGGCCACTTGGGTTTCAGGACAACTCTGCATCCATCACCATGGCTGCAAGTGGGGTAAGTGGGCTGAATGCTCTGACTGGCCAACTTGGATGATGTCCCCACTCCCAAACCAATCCTGTAGCAGGTGATGAGGATGAAAGCTGCCAAAGGAATAAGTCAATTGATCAGGCCCAACTCAATTGTCTAGGCCTGAAACTCAAGGGGCACTATCTACTCAAACCCATGGATCCAGGGATTGAATGGAGGAGAGTAGGCTCCTCAAGAAAAGTATGGGTGAGTTACCTGCAGAAGGAAGATAAGGTGCTGGCAGACAAAATCAGCAGACCACCTTTGTAATGGTTAATTTTATGTGTCATCTTGTCTTGAACATGGTGTCCTGATGCTTGCTCAAAACCAGTCTGGATGTTGCTATGAATCTTCATCTTTTAAATAAAATTAACATTTAAATCAGACTGGAGCCCACCAGGCTCCTCTGTCCATGGAATTCTTCAGGCAAGAATACTGGAGTGGGTAGCCATTCCCTTCTCTAGGGGATCTTCCTGCCCCAAGGATCAAACCTGGGTCTCCTGCATTGCAGACAAATTTTTCACCCTCTGAGCCACCAAGGAAGCCCAAAACATTTAAATCAGTAGACTTTGACTAAAGCAGATTATCACCATTGGGTGGGCCTCACCCAATCAGTGGAAGACCTTAAAAGGAAAGACTGAGATTCAACCAGAGAGGAAGGGGTTAGAGGCAGTAGGTTTGCAGAACCCCTTCCTCTCTGGTTGAATCTCAGTCTTTCCTTTTAAGGTCTTCCACTGATTGGGTGAGGCCCACCCAATGGTGATAATCTGCTTTAGTCAAAGTCTACTGATTTAAATGTTTTGGGCTTCCTTGGTGGCTCAGAGGGTGAAAAATTTGTCTGCAATCCAGGAGACCCAGGTTTGATCCTTAGGTCAGGAAGATCCCCTGGAGAAGGGAATGGTGGTTTTTCCAGTGGTCATGTATGGATGTGAGAGTTGGACTGTGAAGAAAGCTGAGTGCTTAAGAATTGATGCTTTTGAACTGTGGTGTTGGAGAAGACTCTTGAGAGTCCCTTGGACTGCAAGGAGATCCAACCAGTCCATTCTGAAGGAGATCAGCCCTGGGATTTCTTTGGAAGGAATGATGCTAAAGCTGAAACTCCATTACTTTGGCCACCTCATGCAAAGAGTTGACTCATTGGAAAAGACTCTGATGCTGGGAGGGATTGGGGGCAGGAGGAAAAGAGGATGACAGAGGATGAGATGGCTGGATGGCATCACCAACTCAATGGAGGTGAGTTTGAGTGAACTCCGGGCATTGATGATGGCAGGGAGGCCTGGTGTGCTGCGATTCATGGGGTCGCAAAGAGTCGGACATGACTGAGCAACTGAACTGAACTGAACTGCCTCTGGACTCAAGTCTGCAACATGAACTCTTCCCTGGGTCTCTATCCTCCCAGACTTGCCAGCTCCTAGCAATGATGTGAGTCAATTCCTTAAAGTAAATCCCTTCCTCTGTGAAAGATAGGTAGATAAATAGATAGACAGATTGATGGATAGATTAGTATGTTAGGGAAACTTTAGGATAATGAGAACTGGATACATGAGTTGCCTCACAACAGGAGGTCCTGATGAGGAACATGGCACTACCACTGACTACTAAGAATTTGGGAGGGGTCACAAAAAAGGAGGAGACACTGGTCCATAATACATCCTACCAATCTCCCAGAATTCTTTGTGCTGGAATCCATCTCGGCTGAATGATATGTCCACCACCAGGAAGTTTCTCATCACCATAAAACCCGAGATTGCAAGCCACCTGACAGAGCAGTCCTCCTGGGTTTCCTTTCCCTGCTGCTCTCTGCCAGGGTGCCCTTTCCAATAAAGTTTTTTGCTTTGTCAGCATGTGTGTCTCCTTGGATACTTCACTTCCAGGTGTTAGGCAAGAACCCACTCTCAACCCTGGAAGGGGTCCCCCCTTCCTGCAACAGATGATAGAGTAGATAGATAGATAGATGATAGGTATACCTCTATCTCAATCTATCTATCCTAATCCATATCTATAGCCATCCTCTGGGTTCCATTTCTCTGGAGAACTCTGACAGTCCTACAGGGGTCATGGGGGGAGAGAAGGTGCTTGCCATGTCATACACATTCTGGCCTTTGGACACAACATTTGCTATATCTTCAATTGCTGGTTGCAGGACCACTGTGTCAGGCCACTCAGGGCATAGACTGCCCAACCACACTGAGATTATAATATGAACAGCGCCCCCTGGAGTCTTGCAGTGTAAACCCCCCATCTGCTTCTGACATCAAAGGTACACCTTTGTGGGTTCATGACTCTTGGGAGTCCCTTGGACTGCAGGGAGATCCAACCAGTCCATCCTAAAGGAGATCAGTCCTGGGTGTTCTTTGGAAGGACTGATGTTGAAGCTGAAACTCCAATACTTTGGCCACCTCATGCAAAGAGTTGACCCATTGGAAAAGACCCTGATGCTGGGAAAGATTGAGGGCAGGAGGAGAAGGGGATGACAGAGGATGAGATGGTTGGATGGCATCACCGACTCAACGGACATGAGTTTGGGTGGACTTCAGGAGTTGATGATGGACAGGGAGGCCTGGCGTGCTGCAGTTCATGGGATCGCAAAGAGTCGGACATGACTGAGCAACTGAACTGAACTGAACTGAAGGCCTCATTTACTCTTCCAGGGTGATTTTGTCCCAAGCCCTTAGTTTGTGCTGTTTCATATTAAATCTTGCTGCTGTTGCATCCAATTTATTGAAAAAGACCCTGATGCTATGAAAGATTGAGAGCAGGAGGAGAAGGGTGTGGCAGAGGATGAGATGATTGGATGGCATCACTGACTCAATGGACATGAATTTGAGCAAACTCTGGAAGATACTGAAGGACAGGGAAGCCTGGCATGCTGCAGTCCATGGGGTCGCAAAGACTCAGACACGACTTAGCAACTGAACAACATCAACAGCATTATAACCAGTTAGAAGGGAAACAATTTACTGATTAAATAATTTATCCAGATTCCACACAGAAAGTCTTTTGCTGAGATGGACCAGCTAATAAGGAACATTGATTTTAGAAACCAAAGTCGATATGAGGTTAGGGAAACGTTCTCCTCTTTGCGTGTTCCTGTCTCCCGAGACTTGGCGTTGCTTTGTGTGCTGAGAAAATCAGCCAGGCAACTTGATTACAGAGTCTTCTTCCATTTGTTATTTTTCGGGCATCGTTGTAACTGTACGTTTGAAGTTGGAAGGGGTAATGGTGTGGGGATTTCATTAGCAATTTATCAATAAAAATGAAGATTTCTTTCCTCAGGTGCTCATTCTGGTAGATTACTTGTTAGTTTGAGGGGAAAATGGCCTGGATAAGTGGGGTCTAAATTAGAGGGTATTTGCCCAGATCACATTCAAGGCTGAGTAATGAGCCAAATTGAGTACTTAGACTGTGTCTCAGTGTATCTCCTCCATAATCAAGACTCCTCTGTAATTGGAAGCAATGATTTGCATATAGACAATTAATGTAATAAGGTGTCCAAAAACAATTTTTTCCCTTTGAATAGCTCCCTTGTAATTTGGCTCATCTAATTCTTTACTTGGCCCTTTTGTTCAGATATGGTGAAAAGGTGGATTTCAGCCCATCCAGGAGGAATTTACAATATTTTATTTACTGAAGCTTCCCCATATTGGGGTCCCCCTGACTCCAGAAAGCATACAGGCATGGGTGGGTAGGTGGGGGGAGGGGCTCGACTATTGCATCCAGAACACAGGTTCCCAAGTCTAGCGTAAAGCAGGATCTCCTGGAAGTCTGTTCAAGTAGATTGAGAGCATCCTACCCCAGAGCACCCAGGTCAGCAGCTGGAGTGGAGCTGCTGGGGTGGAGCTCCCGGTGAGAATTTGCATTTCCGACAAGTGTCCAGGTGATCCAGAAACTCTGAAAACCAATGGTCTAGAACTCACAAATTCTTCAAAGATGAACTGATGAAAAGTCATTGCCTGAATGGGTTCAGGTTAATGAGTCACAGTGTTTGACTGAGATCTGTCTGTTCTGAACCCTGCACAGGTAAAAGGTGGTTTAGAAAAATTGCACTGATTTTTACAATTTGCCATTTTGTCTCATTTCTCCCTCTTCCAAATCCTGGCATGTTCAGAAAAGCTGATCAGTGATTTCTTTTGCCCAGGTCCTCCATTAGGATGGAGACACAGAATTGGTTAAATGAACCTGATGTTTACCCTTCAAACCACTTTCTTTTTCCTCTGCATCCAGCTCCAATTAGGCCATTGTCAACATTCTGAAATAGAAAACAGCTGTAGAGAGCAGCTGTCGGGACCATGGGGGTCTTGAGGACCCCAAAGGGGGATCAGGGAGCAGTTTCATGGTGGGCAGAGGACAGAGAACTAAATGCCGTCCACTGGGGCTGGAAATTTAGGTTGATGATGATGGTGATGATGATGATCATGATGATGGTGGTGATAATGACAGCACAAATTGAAATAGATTGGCACAGGCACCGGCGGCCCTGAGGACTGGGTTAAAATGTTTATTCTGATTGGTCTTGAACCCAAGGGGCAGAGCTTTGCCAAATGTTCTCAGAGAAAGTGATGAATTTCAAAATGAGCCTCTGTATTTATCTTGCTCTTGGTTGCACAAGGGGTGACTGGCTGTGCTGAAGTGAAGCAGCCTCATCACTCACAGGGCTGCACCAAGACTCACAGGGGCCTGACTTTGAGGTGCATGCATCCAAGGAACTCCCTACGCTTTACCTGGAACAGATCCAGAATAAAGGGGGGCTCCAGGTGAATGTCCTGCAAGGGGCTGCCCAGGCCTCTGCTGGGCTCTCTGCTCTCATAGAGAGGTGATGCATGCCAAGGACATTCTTGCTGCTGAATCCTGGTCTCTCCTGACGCTCCTGACTGTGGAGTCATGGTGTGTTGCAATCTTCCGGGTCACAATGTCAGCATCCGCAAAGTGAGACAGGCTTTGTGCTTGCAACCCCTGGCCCATCCCCACCACCATGAGAACATGGTGAGTAATGTAGATAACTCAATTTAGACAGGGAAGTGCAGTGTAAATCTAGCTGGATGGGGTGCACAGAGAGCTGGAGATAAAGACAAAGTGGACTTGATAAAGGCCCGAGGAAATGGACAGATCTCTGGGGCCTTGGTGGGTCACCTTGAGTCCTGGCTGCGAGGCTGCTCTAGCCTTGCTCCTCAGCTGGGGCCTCAGGCCAGCAGCAATGTATCACCTGGAATCTGGTTAGAAATGCTGACTAGGAGATCAGGACTAGCCCAGATTCCCCAGACTCAGAATCAGTGTTTTCTGATCTGGGAATCAGATCCCCATGATTCCCAGGCATGTGGAAGCCTGTGGAACTACCAGTAAGAGCTTCAAATGGTGCCTTCACACCATTTGAGTCAGGTGGACTAAGGGGTTGGATTGATTGGCTGGTGACCACTATCACGCTCTAGTTGAGTGTTGGTCAGTGTCAAGTACTGTCCCAGTGTGGGGGATGCCAGCCCATGTTGAGACAGGTGTGAACCATTCATAGAATATTGCTGCTGCATCAGTAAGCAAAGGATGTTGCAGCCGTCAAGCCATCACATCACAGCCACCCTGACGGTGCACCCTGAGGAAACCCAGGATGAGAAAACACAGGATGCTGGCCCCAGAGAGCTGGGGAGCACATCAAAGGAGTGATGTCACTGAGCCTGGAATCTTGCATTGTCCCACACATAGAAAAATGCTAAATTCCTTAATTTGAGTAATTAACAGCAATTTTTTGATGCTCCTACCTGGTCTTTGACAGGAAAACTCCTATATATCCTGGTTCTTTCCTTATCACTTCAGAGCAGGTACCTCATGCTCAGGGTCTCACAGCTCCAGGAAAGACTATTCTCTTCCTAAAGAACTGTTTGATGCTCCAGAAGGGCTCTGAAGAGACAGCCCTACTGTGTGGCTTTAATCCACCACTGTAAGGATTTAGCCCTTTTTGATGATGGAATTTGCATGAAGCCAGTACCGTGAAGCTAGGGTGATCACTAGGATTGGGTGGGGTGGGGGGAATGGAGAATTTGTCAATCCAAGCCCAGGCCTTTACCTAAGAATGTAGTGACACATGATAAACAAAGCATGCCTTGGGAATTGGCAAAGAAATCAAAGATGATGAAAATATTGATTGATCTTATAGCCAACTTTCATTACTCATCAGTTCAGTTCAGGTGCTCAGTCATGTCTGACTCTTTGCGACCCCATGAATTGCAGCATGCCAGGCCTCCCTGTCCATCACCAACTCCCAGAGTTCACTCAAACTCATGTCCATCGAGTCAGTGATGCCATTCAGCCATCTCATCCTCTGTCGTCCCCTTCTCCTCCTGCCCCCAATCCCTCCCAGCATCAGGTTCTTTTCCAATGAGTCAACTCTTTGCATGAGGTGGCCAAAGTACTGGAGTTTCAGCTTTAGCATCATTCCTTCCAAAGAACACTCAAGACTGATCTCCTTTAGAATAGACTGGTTGGATTTCCTTGCAGTCCAAGGGACTCTCAAGAGTCTTCTCCAACAACACAGTTCAAAAGCCTCAATTCTTCGATGCTCAGCTTTCTTCACAGTCCAACTCTCACATCCATACATGACTACTGGAAAAACCATAGCCTTAACTAGATGGACCTTTGTTGGCAAAGTAATTTCTCTGCTTTTCAATATGCTATCTAGGTTGGTCATAACTTTCCTTCCAAGGAGTAAGTGTCTTTTAATTTCATGGCTGCAATCACCATCTGCAGTGATTTTGGAGCCCAGAAAAATAAAGTCTGACACTGTTTCCACTGTTTCCCCATCTATTTCCCATGAAGTGATGGGACTGGATGCCATGATCTTCGTTTTCTGAATGTTGAGCTTTAAGCCAACTTTTTCACTCTCCTCTTTCACTTTCATCAAGAGGCTTTTGAGTTCCTCTTCACTTTCTGCCATAAGGGCGGTGTCATCTGCATATCTGAGGTTATTGATATTTCTCCTGGCAATCTTGATTCCAGCTTGTGCTTCTTCCAGCCCAGCGTTTCTCATGATGTACTCTGCATAGAAGTTAAATAAGCAGGGTGACAATATACAGCCTCGACGTACTCCTTTTCCTAATTGGAACGAGTCTGTTGTTCCATGTCCAGTTCCAACTGTTGCTTCCTGACCTGCATATAGGTTTCTCAAGAGGCAGGTCAGGTGGTCTGGTATTCCCATCTCTTTCAGAATTTTCCACAGTTTATTGTGATCCACACAGTCAAAAGCTTTGGCATAGTCAATAAAGTAGAAATAGATGTTTTTCTGGAACTCTCTTGCTTTTTTGATGATTCAGCGGATGTTGGCAATTTGATCTCTGGTTCCTCTTCCTTTTCTAAAGCCAGCTTGAACATCTGGAAGTTCACAGTTTACGTATTGCTGAAGGCTGGCTTGGAGGATTTTGAGCATTACTTTACTAGCGTGTGAGATGAGTGTACTTATAAAAAGCCACCATGAATAATGAATTGAGGAATACAGACCATGGCTCCTAGGAGAAATACAAAGTTAGGTTCCTCAATGCCTCTGGTTGCAACAATTTAATCCAACAGTCAGTATATAACCCTGTTGTATGTGTGCCTCTGTTTAAAGCTTTGTTGTTGTTCAGTTGCTAAGTCATGTCCAACTCTTTGTGACCCCATGAACTGCAGCGTGCCAGGCTTCCCTGTCCTTCACTATTTCCTGGAGTTTGCTCAAACTCATCTCCATTGAGCTGGTCATGCCATCCAACCATCTCATCCTCTGCCGCCCCCTTCTCCTTTTGCCTTCAATCTTTCCCAGCATCAGGTCTTTTCCAATAAATCAGCTCTTTGCATTAGGTGGCCAAAGTCCTCATTTCCTACATCTTGTTGGTTCACTGCATAGACAGCAGGGCAGTAGCTCATGCCTGATAAAGCTCATCTCACTCATGTACTTTCTTCCTGAGGCACATCACACACTCCTTGTGCTTAGGACACTGGGCAGCACTTCAGGGCTACATGTGGGGGCCACTTTATATAGCAAAACTGCCAAGAAAAGCTCAAAAATGCAAAAAAAAAAATGAGACGCTGAATAGACCGCAGAAGGGATGCTAACTTAGGGTCTGAAGGCTGAAACCAGAAAACATAACATCCCTCTGGACACCTCAGCTGGACACGTGCATGGATTTTGTGACAATGTCTGCCTTGACATGGAAACAGCCTAGGTGTCTATCAAAGACGGTCAAGAAGATGTGGTCCTTATATACAATGGAATATTACTCAGTCATAAAAAGAATGAAATTTTTCATCTGCAGTGACATGGATGGACTTGGAGGGCATTAGCCTTTGTAAAAGAAGTCAGACAGAGAAAGACAAATGCACGACATCACTTAAATGCGGAGTCTAAAAAATGATACAAGTGAACTTATTTACAAGGTAGCAACAGACTCACAGATTTAGAAAATGAATTTTATGGTTACCAAAGGGGAAAGAAGGGATTTCCCAGGTGGCGCTAGTGGTAAAGAAACTGCCTGCCAGTGCAGGAGAGGTAAGAGATGTGGGCTTGATCCTTGGGCTGGGAAGATCCCCTTGAGGAGGTCATAGCAACCCACCCTAGTATTCTTGCCTGGAGAATACCCATGGATAGAGGAGCCTGATGGGCCCCAGTCCATAGGGTCACAAAGAGTCAGACATGACTGAGTGACTAAGCATAGCACAAATACAAATAGATAACCAATAAAGACCTACTGTATAGCACAGGGAACTCTACTCAATATGATGTAATAACCTACATGGGAAAAGAATCTGAAAAAGAACAGATATTTATATATGTATAACTGAATCACTTTGCTGTACATCTGAAACTAACACAACATTGTAAATCAGCTCTACTCCAATTGAAAAAAAAAAAAAAAAAGAAGGACAACAAACTGATGGTAAAGAACCTGCCTGACAGTGCAGGAGACATAAGAGACACGAGTTCGATCCCTGGGTCTGAAGATCGCCTGGAAGAGGGCATGGAAATCCACTCCAGTATTCTTGCCTGGAGAATCCCATAGACAGAGGAGCCTGGTGGGCTATGGTCCATAGGGTCACGAAGAGTCAGACACAACTGAAATGACTTACACACACACACACACACACACACACACACATAACAAAAAAGAAGCAGACTCACAGATATAGAAAGCAAACTAGTGGTTACCAGTTGCCATTATAAGGATCGGAGAGGGAGGGACAGAAAGGAGGGGATGGTGGGTGTAAGACAGGCTCAAGAATGAATTCCCCAAAGTGAGAAATAAAGCCAATATTTCATAACAGTTGTAAATAGAAATTAACCTTTAAAAATTGCATAAAAGTTGTCACAGAGCACTGGGTTTGTGTTCCCTGTGTCAACCTAGAGGGACGAGATGAGGAGAGAAGTGGGAGGGGGGTTCAAGGAGCGGGGGGAACATATGTATACCTGCGGCCGATTCATGTTGCTGTGTGACAGAAACCATCACAATATTGTAAAGTAACTATCTCTAATTTAAAAATTATATAACAAGTTTTAAAAATTAGAAAAATGTGTGCTCACTGTCTTTGGAGAAATGTCCAGGCTCCCCAATTAAAGTGCATTTCATCCTATAAAATGGGGGTAAAGTGAGGTCACTGATCACTGTAGCTTACTTTCCAGTGGCAGTTTTTAGAAACAATGACTTAAAAAATAGTGATGGCAAAGTTATTGCAAAGTAAAGGTCACAGAGCATCACAGACGGTGTTGTTAGCGCCTCGGTCCCGAGAGCTTGGAAGGTTGCCAAACATCTGCCTCTCAGGAGAGCAGCCACTGAGTCCTAGCTCTTGCTCCCAGTTTTCCACATGATTCAGTTGCTTTTTTTTGCCCAGATTCTATCCCCGAATCTTCCACTGGGGACCAGCTCTAGCAGCAAAATGAAGCTGTGCCCAAGTGGCTCATTCCCTCCACAAGGGAATCTGGCAGTCCTGACCACAACCACCTCGGCAGTTACCCTTTGAACCAGGAGTCCCTGTCCTAGAAACTTACCTTGAGGATGCACCAATGCCAAGTAGGCCTTGTATATTGGCAGTTCTCTGAGATGGCACTGGCTGTGACTGCCAAGTACTGGAAACAAGCTGAATGCTCACCCTTAGGATAGGCTGGGTAAACTCTGGGGCACCCGCAGGACAGAGGGGCCAGCGGCTGTAATGAGGATAAAGAGGCTGCCTGTGGGTGAATACAGGGTGGTCTCCGGGATCTCTTGCTTAGCGTAAAAGAGCCAGCATTCAGCAAGAGTTTATTGTGCTCCCCTCACCTGTGTCAGTTAAAGCCAGGGGTGTAACCAGAAATGATAAAGCCACACCCAGGTGTCAGCGGATCCTCTCTAGGAGGACTGTACTCTCCCGGGGCTCTCAGAGGAGCTGCTCCTGACCCGAGACAGTGGATACCGTAAGGCATGGCTGGTCCACCGTGACTGTGACACGGTAAAGAGATTGAGTTTGCAGGCAATCAAAACTGGATCGGGGTCTTCCGTCTCTGGAGTCACGCAGGTGTCTCTCCTGCCACACCTGGGGCACCCTGCATGCACCTGACTCCAGGGGAGCGTGAATGGTTACCACAGCTGGGACTCAGGCTTCTCTGGCTCCGACTCTGAAGCAGGCTTACAGCAAAGTTGGAAAGCTGAAAAATTAATTAAAACTCCTGTGCCCTTTCGGCTGCCACCTCAGAGAGCAGAGAGCCTCATTTTTCTTGTATAATAAACAAGTGTCTAGTTTACTGCTGTTGGCCAGCTCTCTGTAAACACCTCCTCTTACTATTTCCCAAGCCTGGAGCCAGGTCTTCCCTGATTGATAGGTCTGCGCAGAAACGTGGTGGCAGACACCTGTCCCTGTGGGCCCCTCCCACCCCAGAGGATCCTTTAAAGGCGAGGCCTCCAGCCCAAGGGGTCTGCACTCCTCCTGCATCTGTTGGTGTCACACACTTAGAACTCATTCTCTGCCAGCACACCTTCCTATGAAGGACTATGATTTTTCCAGTAGTCATGTCCAGAGGTGAGAGTTGAACCATAAAGAAGGTTGAATGTCAAAGAACTGATGCTTTCGAAATGTGATGCTGGAAAAGACTCTTCAGAGTGCCTTGGAACGCAAAGAGATCAAACCAGTCAACCCTAAAGGAAATCAACCCTGAATATTCATTGGAACTGATGCTGAAGCTGAAGCTCCAATTCTTTGGCCACCTGATGTGAAGAGCTGACTCATTAGAAAAGACCCTGATGCTGGGAAAGATTGAAAGCAAGAAGAGAAGGGGATGACAGAAGATGAGATGGGTGGATAGAATCACCAACTCAATGGACATGAATTTGAGCAAACTCTGGGAGATTGTGAAGGACAGAGAAGCCTGGCATGCTGCAGTCCATGGGGTGGCAGAGAGTCAGACATGACTTAGCAGCTGAGCAGCAACAATGGTTTCCTCTCTGCCTTGTGCATTGATCAGAAATAACTCCATAGCAGAGGGCGGCTGGCAGCTGGAAGGAGGTTCCTGCCTTTTTCTTTCCTGTTGTAAAGTTGTCTCAAATTGGAGGAAAGAAACCCTTTGGGGGTGAAGTGTGGGGAATGGGGTGCAAGGGAGGTGGAGAATCCAGAGTTAGGAAGGAAGAAATCCAAGGAAGAAGGAATCCCCTTCTTCCTTACCTGGTAAAGAGCAAGGTTGTGGGGAGCCTAAGGGGCAGCTAGCCTCAGGCAGGCAGTGCAGCAGGAGATCCAGGCCAGGCAGAGTACAAGGGCCTGGGGGTGAGGTGATACCAACAGAGGGCATGATGGACAGAACAGATGCAGAGGGGGATCCTCAAGAGGGTCCTGGGCATCAGAGCCCTCACCTGGGTCTCTGAGGTGATGGACCCTTCCCATTAGAGGTCTTCAAGGAAGATGCCACTATGATTCACTTTTCCTCTTAGTAGAGTCATGGAATGCCGTGGGCCTGGAAGTGACTTCTACCCTTGTACCTGAGCCTGTTGCATATGTTGGCCTGCTTGTGACCTCAGCCCCTCCAGAGTTGTGCTCCCAGACCCTCCAGGGTTTGTGTCCCTCAGTTCCTCCAGGGTTCATTCTCATAGGAGACCTCATTCCTTGGCCTCAGGAAGTCCCCAAAGGAACATTCCTGAACCCTGAATTCAGCAAGTGTTCCCAAATAAAGAGAGGTCCAGGGTCTTTTGCTGGGAAAGCCAAGAGAAGAGCCCAGGATAAAAAGACTCCTAGAAAAATAAGAAGCTTGGAAAGATGTGCCCACAGTTGTGGGTAAAAGCAAAAGAGAGGAAGGCCCCTCCAAGCTTGTGGGCAGATGCCCTCTCACAGGGAGATGGAAAATGGCCCTGCCCTCCTGTGCTCTGTCCCTCCCAGGACAAGGTCTATGGTCCTAATTTGCTTAAAGACACTTGGATCATGTAGTCAGATCACCAAAGATACCCTGAGGCTCTGATGCCCACAGGACCCCTTGACTGCTGTGTGGTTTGCATGGTGTTGGGACACGGCACAGGCTGGCCTTCCCTCCTCCAGCCAGATGGCACACTTGTCACATCCTGCAGCCCAGCAATATCGGATGTGGAGCTCTGGGCTCCTGATCCATCCTCAAGGGCACAGTCGAGAGCTCAGGACATATCACAAAGAACGTCTGCAAAACTCCTAGCTGTGGTCCAGTCTTGTTAGGCTTGCACTTGAGAGGTGTATAAAGAAGATGCAGATCATTCTCCCATTATTTGAGAAAATACAGTTCTCAAAGAGGTGTGGGGAAGGCTCTGTGTGATGCACAGCCTTGTTGAAACCCAGACAAGTGTCTGTGCTTCTGGTGGTTTGGAGACCAGAAGGCAATTGTGTCTGCTATTGATTTCTCCCCGGGAGAGCTGCTTTGGAAAGCTGTGCGCACACAGCGAGAGTCGTCAAAGACAGGTGAGAAGGTTGAGGATTTAAACCCCGAGTAGAAAACCAACGGCAGTTCTGAGCAATTGCTGTGAAGTTTGTAAGCAACAGTTGAAAACAGGCATGTGTAAGTGTTTTTCAGATGAGGATTGTGGGGTAACACTGAATATAAATGACCCAGCTTAACCAGACATTCTCAGGCTTTTATTAGCACCCTGCATATCTGGAAGCGATTTTTTAAAATAACCTTAAAGCTTCTAAGTTTGTTGGCTAGCAGAAGCCAGTCTTTAGTCCAAAGATTATGATCAACCCCAGATTCAGTAGGAAGTTAGTAAAATACCCTCCTCATAAAGCCAATATTTCATTTTGACTGGGTAAATTGAGGGGAAAGATGATACTGATGAATAGAAAGGAATTTTGTGTGTGTGTGTGTGTGTGTTTGGATTTGTTCACTAAAAACAGACGTGTGTGAGGAAACTGGATGACATTTAAAGCAGTTCTTGGAGCAATCTCATAAACTTCTAGCATCCTGAGTGCCTGCATGTTCAGTTGCTCAGTCATGTGCGACTCTCTGTAACCTCGTGACTATAACCTGCCAGGCTCCTTGGTCCATGGAATTATCCCGGTGAGAATACTGGAGGGGGTTGCCACTCCAGGGCATCTTCATGACCAGGGATCAAATCAGCCTCTCCTGCATTGCTGGAGGATTCTTTACCACTGAGCCAACTGGAAAGCCTCTAGCCTCCTGATGGCATCTTCATATAATAGAAACATCTAGAGCCACTCCTGGGGTCCTCTGGCAAAATCCCAGCAGAAGATAAACATTAGGGAACAGAAACTGGCTACAGGTCTCAGCTCCAAGAAGTTGCAAGAGGTCTGACGTGACCACCCAATAGTATGGCAGGCACGTTTCAAGCTGATATGTTATTCATCTGAGATGGATCAATTAGAGACCAACATTGGTTGGGCTGGGCATGGAGCAGCCCTGTGATTTTGTAAGAAGGCTGCTCTAAGATGCTGCACAAGCCTTCCTGTCCACACTCCCAGGAATCATATGCCTCTAGGTTGAGGGTAAAGACAGTGATGCTTCCCAGGTGGCTCAGTGTAAAGAATCCACCTGCCAATGCAGGAGATGTGGGTTCGATCCCTGGGTTGCGAAGGTCCTCTGGAGGAGGAAATGGAAACCAACTCCAGTATTCCTGCCTGGAGAATCCCATGGACAGAGGAGCCTGGTGGGCTATAGTCTGCGGGGTTGCAAACAGTCAGTTGACTGAGCACACACAAGAACAGTGATGAGAAAATCCCTATGATGGTTAATTTTGTGTGTCAACTGGGCTGGACCACAGTATCCAGGTTTTTGATCAAACACTATTTTCGATGTTTTGTTAAAGTATTTTGGGTGGTGAGATTAATTAACTTCAACTCATTAGACATTAAGTAGAGCAGATTATACTCTGTAATGTGGTGGTTTAGTCACTAAGTCCTGTCCGACTCTTGCAACCCCGTAGACAGTAGCCTGCCAGGCTCCTCTGCCCATGGGATTCTTCAGGCAAGAATACTGGAGTGGCTTGCTATTTCCTTCTCCAGGGGATCTTCCTAACCCAGGAATCAAACCCAAGTCTCCTGCATTGCAGGCAGATTCTTTACCAACTGAACTACGAGGAAAGCCCACTCTGTAATGTAGGGGTTCTCATTTAATCTAATGATGGCCTTTAACAAATAGACTGAGATCCCCTGCCTGAGGAAGAAGGACTTCAGCCTCCAGGAAGTTTTTAGACTTGAATTGCAACTCTTCCCTGGGTCTCCAGCATCCTGGCCTGCTCCATAGATTATAGACTATAATCTATATATGTGTCAGGATCCACAATGCCATGAGCCAATTCCTTAACGGCATGAGTCAATTCCTTAAAATAAGATTCTTTCTCTCTGTGTGTCTGTCTTTGTCTCCCTCTGTCTGTCTGTCTCTATATACTTGTTGTTGTTGCTTAGTTGCTAAGTCATGTCCTATTCTTTTGCCTCCCCATGGACTGTAGCCCTCCAGGTTCCTCTGTCCATGGGATTTCCCAAGTAAGAATACTGGAGTGAGTTGCCATGATCTCCTCCAGGGGATCCTCCCAATCCAGGGATTGAACCTGCGTCTCCTGTATTGGCAGGTGCATTCTTTACCACTGAGTCACCAGGGAAGCACTGCCCCCCACGTGCGTGTGTATGTGTGTGTATTACACACACACATACACATCCTATCAGTTTTGTTTCTCTGGACAATCCTGATCAACAGTATCCTAAGGCTTATAGCACTTTGAACTGTGGAAACAAACCTCTCAGGAGAACACAGGTCCTGAAATGTCCTCCTTCCTGTGGATCACATACAAGGGGACACATTGAGAGCTGTGATCTGTGACATCCATGAGGGACCCCATCGGCGTGCTTCATCTCAGAGCAAGGACTCTGGAGTCCACATGAGGATTTTCCACTGACTGGCTGTTCCTGGACAAGGAGCTCGACCTCACTCAGCCTTGATCGCCTCATCGGTAGTAAAGAGATGATGAGGCTTCCTTCAGGAGCCCCAGGATATTCACCCAAGATACTGAGCATAGCAAGCATTTTGTAACTGGTGCTGGTGGTATCCTTATTTCTGCTGGGTATTATCAAATTACCTTGCTGACATCTAATTAAGTTGAATAAAATGTATCATTTCAGTTCTGTTTAAAATAAAAATGAGGTCCTTTTAGATTAACTCCTCTGCAGGGTGTATTCGGGGGCAGCCTGGCTATTAAGGATGCCAGAGGGGCTGGCTGCTTGTGCCCAGATCATGGGTGTTAAGTGAGTCCAGTCCCTGAAGAAGGCACTCATTTAAAAACACCCTCTTTGCAAGCTTCCCCAGTCTCCATAATGGAGATGCCAAAGGCATCCGCGATAAACACCAAACTGGGAAAGTAAAAAAAAGAATGTGAGAGAGGAAGGTGGAGAAGCTTAGAGACAGCTATGAGCGATCCAATCTTGAAGTGCAAAATCAAACCCACAACTTTCAACTCCAACATGTCGCAGCCAGAGCTGTCACGTGATGGGCTGCGGAAAGAAACCCACAGAAGCTGCTGCAAATTGTATTCACTCCTGCTTGAGCCAGCAGTCTCATCTGCGAACACAAACTCATTAGCGCAGTGATGAGCAGGGCTTGAAATGCAGGGTGTGTTCAAGCTATCTTTAACTCCTATCTTGGCCTGAAGTTGCAAGACAGACGGAAGAATCTAGCGCCTCTTCCCTTCTGCTCAACTGACCGTGAAGAAAAGGGAAGGGACTTAGAGAACACAGGCTGGGGCGGGGTGGAGGATGACACAGAGAGTGCTCTTGGGAGTAGAGTGTGCATGTCAGCCAGAGGCTGCCCAGAATCAGAGGCCAGGAACAAGGGCAACGTTAAAAGGACATTTAAGTAGATTTGGTGGAGGAGGAAATGGCAACCCACTTTGATATTCTTGTCTGGAGAATCCCATGGATAGAGGAGCTTGATGGGCTACAGTCCATGGGGTCACAGAGTTGGACATGACTGAGTGACTAACAGTAAGTAGATTTGGGGTCCAAAAGGCGACATCCCAAGCAACGTGTCACAGACTGAATGTTGGTCCCTCTAAAATCCATATGTTGAAACCCTAACTGCCAGTGCGATAGAGCTAGGGCTTCTGTAAGGTCATGAAAGCAGAGCTTCATGAATGGGATTAGTGCCCTTTTGAAGAGGACCACAGAGGCCTCACCTGCCGTCCCCACCATGTGTGGACCCAGCTCAGTCATCTTCTCGCTGAGTCAGGAAGCAAGTTCTAAATCTGCCGGTGCCTTCATCTTGGACTTCAAGCCTCCAGAGCTGTGAGCAGTAAATGTCTGTTGTTCATAAGCTGCCCAGCCTATGGTATTATCATTATAGCAGCCTGCACTAAGACTCAAAGATGGATGCTTCTCATAGTGGTCTCATCTGCCAGCTCAAGAATAATGTTCTCAAAAGCTAGAAAACCTTGAGATTAAACCTTGATGCATGCAGATACCAGTTATATGTGCATCACTTGGCTTCTCTGAGCCTCAGTTTTCTCTTCTGGGAGAAATCAGCAGAAATGATCACTTAGCCAATCAGATTGTTGAGGAGACTCATCAGGAAGGAGCCCAAGGGAAACACCTGGTGCAGCCTGCCATGTAGAAAACTCCATTGCACAGTAATATCAACCAAACTGGTGATCTAATTTTCAAATCTTGGGGTTTTGAGCCCTGCTCTGTGCTGCCCTGAGGTTTATTCAAGGATTGCCTGAGGTAGGGGGCTGTGGAAGCCCTCCCCTGCAATGAATTAGCTCTCTAGGAGCTCACTGTTAACCTGCCATCTGTCTTTTCTTAAAGATAGCTTTATTTATGGTTATGCTGGGTCTTCACTGCTGCATGGGCTTTCCCTAGTTGTGGCGAGCAGGGTCTACTCTTGGTTGCGGTGCACAGGGTTCTCATTGAGATGGTTTCTCTTGCTGTGGAGCACAGGCTCTAATGGGCTTCAGTAGTTGTGAAGCTCAGGCTTAGCTGCTAGGTGGCATGTGGGATTTCCCCAGACCAGGGCTCAAACTTGGGTCCCCTGCATTGGCAGATGGATTTTTTAACCACTCTACCCCCAGGGAAGCCCTTGTCATCTGTCTTTTATGTAAGGTTTCACTTGAGGGCACCTCTTGCGCCCACTTGGCAGCCTCTCAAGCTCACACAGGTGTCCCCAGCTCTGCACAGGTGTCTACCTTCCCCCGGCAGATTGGCAGAAATATAAAACGTTGGCAAAGTTGATGTGTTTGTCTGTGGAGAAATACTGCTGGTAGAAATTCAAAATAACAGAACCCCTATGATGGAGAATTTGACAAAATCTAGCAAGATCTTATATTCTTGTACCTTTTGTCCAAGGAATCTACTTCTTGGGTCTATTTTCAAAGATGCACTTGGAAAATATGAAAAGACAGGTGCTTGGTCCTATCCAATGTAGCACTACTCGAAGGAGCAGAAGACAGTCACAGTTCAAACGCCCATCACTAGGAAATGACAGAGGAAACAGGTGTGTATCCATACAATGGGTTGTTTTGCAGCTGTGAAAAGAAATGAGGACTATTTCTTTGGGTAGGTTTGAAGCAATTCTAGAGTATAGAAATAAGTGAAAATAGCAGGGTAGAAAGTGAAAACAAAACAGTATATTTTTCTTCCTTAAACAATTTATTTGTTTGCCAAAAGGAAAGGGAATCAACCTGAAAGGTGACAAAGCTGGTACCATATGAGCAACAAAATAATAGTAATGATATTATATTATAGCCTAAAGAATAAAATGTTAGTATTATGAAAATTGGGATGCTGACTCAAGCAACTTATAAAAGGGGGAAAAATGGAGACAACTGGATAATTTGAAGAATGAGACGATATTTTAAGATATTATGGAATTACTATTAAATCTGAGGTATGGTGATGATACTGAAGTTTATGTATTTTAAAAGAACCCTTATCTTTTAAAGATACAAGATAAAGCATTTACATAAGAAGCAATATAATGCCTAATATTTGCCTCAAAATAATCCAAGGGAGGCAGGGATCATTGTAGCCGGATGTTCATTATACAAGGCTTTCTCATTTTGTACTTGCTTGCCATTTTCCATAATAAAAGGATTTTATGTACCAATCTACCTTACTGATTACATATATTTAAGCCACATTTGAGGCATGGAAACTTGTTCTACATATCCTGAATTGTCGGCTTCTGAAGCAAACTTGTGGAAACTTTCAATTATGTTGTCAAGCAAAATGAGCCATGAGGACCCTTTGCTAGGTCCTCATCCCCTCTTCCCCCATCACATGGCTGCACAGCAGTAGATGGGCAAAAGCCTGGCCCAGGGTGGATGCAGGAGCTCAGGGTGTGGGTGGTATGGTCAATCATGACTATTGTTAACAAACATGCAGAGTCCAGGGGGGGCTGGCCAAGCAGCAGTGCAAGAACCTGCTGTCATAGGGCTTACACAGTGGGGAGGACAAAGGCTGTGCACTTGATGCAAATAAACAAGATGTCCAGCTAGCCATACGTGGGGCCACGATCATAGCTCTGACACAGGCATGGAGGTGTCCATGGTCCTGGAAGGTCTCACTGAGAAAGGAATTCTTGAACTCAGAGCAAACACAAGAAAGGACCAGCCTTGCAGAGATCTGAGGAAGGGCTCTGCCTCCTCTGGTCCAGCTCCTTCAGGCTCCTCCTGGTTTCCTGGGCTCCAGCCATGCTGATTGCCTTCCAAGAGGCCCTTAAACACTCCTGGCATGAACAGGGCTCCAGGGCTCTTCACCTGCTCTCCTCTTCCCCGCAGCACCCTTAGCCATCTACCTGAAAGACCCATTCTCTTCCTAAGTCCAAATCAGTTCAGTCATTCAGTCATGTCCGACTCTTTGCAACCCCATGGACTGTAGCATGCCAGGCTTCCTTGTCCATCACCAACTCCTGGAGCTTGCTCAGACTCATGTTCATCAAGTCGGTGATGTCATCCAACCATCTTATCCTCTGTCACCCTCTTTTCTTGCCTTCAGTCTTTCCCAGCATCAGTGTCTTTTCTAATGAGTTGGCTATTTGCATCAGGTGGCCAAAGTATTGGAGCTTCAGCTTTAGCATCAGCACCAGTCCTTCCAATGAATAGTTAGAATTAATTTCCTTTAGGATTGATGGGTTTGCTCTCCTTGCAGTTAGGGGACTTTCAAGAGTCTTCTCCAACACCACAATTTGAAAGCATTAGTTCTTCAGTGCTCAGCTTTATGGTCCAACTCTCACATCCATACACAACTCCTGGAAAAACCATAGCTTTGACTAGATGGACCTTTGTCAGCAAAATAATGTCTCTGTTTTTAATATAATGTCTAGGTTTGTCATAGCTTTTCTTCCAAGGAGCAAGCATGTTTTAATTTCATGGCTGCAGTCACCATCCGCAGTGATTTTGGAGCCCAAGAAAATAAAGTCTCTCACTGTTTCCATCTTCTTAAAGGCCACATCATCAGAGCAGCCTTCATGCTGGAATTACTTGAGAGCTCATTTCCTCTTCCCCTTACTTGGCTTTATTTTCTCCATAGCATTTGTCATCATCTGACATAGCAGCTCCAGGAAACCAGGGATTGAGTCTGTTTTGGACACATGTGTACTCCCAGCCTCTGGAATGGTATCTGTCTTAAAGTGAGTACTCAAAACATGTTTCTTGGACAAATAAACACATACAAGAATATTGTAGAAACTTTTAATTGTGGTGCTAAAGAAGACTCTTGAGAGTCTCTTGGATTGCAAGGATATCAAACCAGTCAATTCTAAAAGAAATCAACTTTGACTATTCATTGGAAGACTGCTGCTTGAAGCCTAAACTCTAATACTTTGGCCACCTGATGTCTATAACTGGCTCATTGGAAAGGACCTTGATACTGGGGAAAACTGAAGGCAAAAAGAGAAGGGGGTGGTAGAGGATGAGATGGTTAGTTGGCATCACCAACTGAAGGGAGATGAATTTGAGCAAACTCTGGAAGATAGGAGAGAGAAGAAAGACAGAGGAGCCTGGTGTTCTGCAGTCCATGAGATCGAAAAGAGTCAAACTTGACTTAGTGATTGAACGATGACAACAACAATAACATATATCAGCTCTGAAATGAAATACAAATTATGTTTTTGTTGCTTTTGTAAATGGAAACTGAAAAAAAAACCAATAAGAATACTAATAGAAGATATGAAGTAATTTTGTGGAGAAAATTACAAAAGATTTGTTTTAAAACACTACAAAAGCATAACTAATGCATCATGTTCTATAAAAATAAAAGTTATCTGCAAATTAACTCATGATGTCACACAATTTCAGTGAACATTCCAATCTTTTGTAATGAGAAAATCGATGAGCTGATTCTACAACTTAAATGTAAAAGCACAATAATAAAAATGGCCAGGGAAATTTTGAAGAAATGAAACAAGGTCCTAGTGATAGCTTACAGTGAACAGTAATGATCTCCGAAGAAGATTTAGCTTTGGTACCAGGTACCACGCTTGATCACTCAAGAGCTTTTGTGTAGCAGAGTTTTATTAAAGTATAAAAAGGGACAGAGAAAGATTCTGACATAGAAATCAGAAAGGGGACAGAGAATGTCCCCCTTGCTAGTCTTATCAAGGTCTTATATACATTTATTAGACCCACTCCCACAACATACATCTTAAATTAACAAGATTAGAACTAACAGTAGAAAGATCTTTCCAGATTCACTCCCATAATATATATTTTAAGATAACAGGATTAGTCAGAAGATTTTCAAGAAGGAGAAACTGTTCGCAAGAAGGATACATTTTTGCTATATAATCCTTAGATTGAACCAGTCCATCCTAAAAGAAATCAGTCCTGAATGTTCATTGGAAGGACTGATGCTGAAGCTGAAAGAAACTCCAATACTTTGGCCACCTGATGTGAAGAGCTGACTTATTGGAAAAGACCCTGATGCTGGAAACGATTGAAGGCAGGAGGAGAAGGTTACAACAGAGGATGAGATGGTTGGAAGGCATCACCGACTTGATGGACATGAGTTTGAGCAAGTTCCAGGAGTTGGTGATGGACAGAGAAGCCTTCTGTGCTGTAGTCCATGGGGTAGCAAAGAGCCAGACAAGACTGAGCGACTGAACTGAACTGAACAGAGTTTGAGTTGAATTGTTTTGTTGTGTAATCATCAGCTCCAGGCTTAAAGAAAAAAACATTTTATGTGACTAAGACTAAGGAATGTAGAAAAAAAGTTTGTCTTTTCTTCTCCTTGAGAACTCCAGACCCCTATCTTCTCTTCAAGAGCCCCAGACCCCTCTCTCCTTCTTGGGGAAACCAGACTTCTTATCAACCTGCCTAGGAATTGACCCTCTCACTAGGAAATATGTTGGGGGAGTTGCCATATAAGATACCAAAATACATCATGAAGTTATGGTGGGTAAGCAATGTGATATTAGTAAAAAGCTAGTGGGATGGAATACAATGCCCAGAATACAGATCCATGCATGTATAGAAAATTAAAACAGGAAAAGGATGCTTTTTTAGACCAGTGGTAAAACAGTACCTTATTTAATAAACAGTGCTGGGACAACTGACTATCCCCATGGGATATAAAAATTAGCTCCTTATCTCATTATCTCATGTCACAGCCAATATTTAATCCCAGCTGCATAAAGGTCAAATCAGAAAAGCAAAAGAATTTCAATTTTAAAAACATCTTTAAACTTTCCAAATAGGGTTGTATTCTTAAGCAAGCTATTGTTCATTTGAGTGCTGAGTCGTGTTGACTCTTTGCAACCCCATGGATAGCAGCATGTCAGGCTCCTCTGTCCTTCACTGTCTCCCAGAGTTTGCTCAAATTCATTTCCATTGAGTCAGTGATGCTATTTAACCATCTTATCCTCTGCCACACTCTTAAGCAAGATAAGCATGCAAAAACTACTGTCAATAATGGCTAATGATAAAAAAAATATTGTCAAATACATGAAGTTGAAAAAGCAAAACCTTTCAGTCATCAGGAGGTACTATTTTGGAAAGGCAAGGATTTGAGAGAGAAGGTTACATGTAAATCAGAGCAAAACTGCCATATGCTCCTCCTCAGATGCATCTCCCATTGCCCTCGTCTCTGCCACAGACACAGTTAAGCAGCCAGGACAGGTCTTCCTGCTGTCTTCAGCCCAGGTGATCCAGTCTCCCCACCTTTTGCTGGTTGGTGACTATATCCTGCCCAGTTCAGCCCATAGATGAATAGCAGCTCCCAGTTGTGTGGGAGCAAACCACAACCACTGTAAAGCATGTTCCAGGTGGTGATCCACACTGTGGAGAAGATCCACACATTTCTCCAAATGGAAAAGACAGACCCTGTGGTCACTCAGGGGCTTCCCAGGTGGTGCATGTAGTACAGAAACCACTTAGCAAGGCAGGGGATGTAAGAGACAAGGGCTCAATCCCTGAGTCGGGAAGATCTCCTGGAGGAGGGCACAGAAACCCACTCCAGTATTCTTGCCTGGAGAATCCCATGGACAGAGGAGCCTGGCGGGCTACAGTCTATGAGGCTGCACAGAGTTGGATGTGACTGAAGCAACTTAGCACACAGCACAGCAGCATGGTCACTTGCAGAAAAGACACCCTCAGAGCTGCAAGCTGCAAGCTGTAAGCTGTGCCCAGAGGCCAGGCAAAGGAAGTTACAACTGCTATCACCAAGAAGGCTCAGTCTTTAGGGATATCCTATTAGCAAAACTTGTGCATGTGACAAAGAATGGAAGTCACTTCTTGCTCTCTACAAATCAGAAAAGGGGGGTAGTCAATTCATGTGGTCCAAGGGTGATGAGAGGAGCAGGTAGAAGGTAGAAAGCATCCTTTTGTCTTGAACACCAGGGACTAAATTGGCTATAAAGAGGCCAGATCTGGAGCAAGGGAGAGGAGTCAGGTGAAAGGCAAACATTTTGACCCTGTTAGTTCAAAGATGGCAGGAGAGGGATGAGGAAGAAGGGCAAACTGGGTGTTAAGCCCTTAAATGCAGTTATAGTGGGTTATAGCTAAATTGGAAGGACTGATGCTGAAGCTAAAACTCCAGTGCTTTGGCCACCTGATGCAAAGAACTGACTCATTAGAAAAGATGCTGATGTTGGGAAAGATTCAAGGCAGGAGGAGAAGGGGATGACAGAGGATGAGATGGTTGGATGGCATCAGCGACTCAATGGACATGAGTTTGAGCAAGCTCCACGAGTTGGTGATGGACAGGGAAGCCTGGCATGCTGCACTTCATGAGGTCCCAAAGAGTTGGACACAACTGAGTGACTGAACTGAATAGCTAGATCATACACTCTTGCTGTCTAAATTTACCATCCTCTAAAGGAAGTGGTGGGGGTGCTTATTAAATGTTCTGAGAAATAAGGATAGATGCCATAAAAATCATCTGTATAACAGCTTCATTATATTAAAGCAAGTAATTGAAGGGCCCACATTACGTTACCTCCAAATATTTTGCATGCATATCTCATCTTTTATCTGTGTATCCATAAATGCCTTATGGATAATGACTGCTATAAAAATAATGAATTGCTTTGGTGAGTTCCTTAAAAAAAAATAAAGGAAATATCACTTTCAGACATTATTTCCTTGAGGGATGCCACAGCAGAAAATGAGAACTGGCTTCTCCAACTTTGCCAGCTGCCTTTTTTTTTTTTTTTTTTCTATTTGGTTTTGTTGTGTTTCTGAAAGAAAACGTCCACATGCACCAACATCTCTAGATTTGCAGAAAATTAATTCTGTAGATGATGTGGAAACGATAGCCTATAAAGTTAATGAGATATTACTGAAGGCTGAATAAACAATTAGCAGTATTAGCTGCGAAGATAAACCAAGACCTGTTGCCATCTAACAGAACTGCAACTAATTAAATCGAAAATTACAGCACAAGCGGGTGAAAACAAAAGCCAGTGGAATGGGGGTGAGAATTAACAGAGCTAATATTGCGAATGCAACATTGTTATTAAAAATAAGAAGGAAGGTGGTGTATTAAAACCATCAATCTCCCCCTCCCCCATTCTTCCCTGGATTTTGTTTGAATCATTGCATTTCCCCATTGTCCCTGTCTTTCCAGAGTTTGTTTATGGCCACTCCTCAGGTCTCCAGAGATGGTAAGTCTGCATTTTCTGCGGTTCAAAACCTGCAGAGCAGCTAGCCCACCTGAGTGAAAGAGTCCTTCCTGACCCCATGGACCATCCCCAGTTCCCTGAAGCATGAAATTGGCTTCCTTGTTTCTGAACATGAAGAACTGTAGACCTTCCTGGGGAATAACCATTGTATTGCAAATTGCATCATTTTGCCTTAGATTTGGGAACTTCATGGCCCATGTTCTCCATGGTCTCAGGGCCATGGAGCTGTATTTCTCACTTAAAAAAAAAAAAAATTACAGTCGTTCTCTTTCATAGCTTTGTCTCAGTTCCTCCTTGTCTTGGAGAGCCTGGAGCTTCTCAGAGAGTCTGCTGGAAATGGAGACAGAGGCGGTGCCACAGGTAGATTCTTCCATAGGATGGAGACCTGGGTAGGGTAAACGAGCTAGAGGCTGCTCTGTCTCCATGCCCCAGCTGTGATGTAGAAGGTGCAGGAGAACCAACTGTCTCTTTCTGAGACCCAAGATTGGCTGCAGTCAAGATTGTCATTGTTGTTCAGTCACTCAGTCATGTCTGACTCTTTGTGACCCCATGGACTGCGGTTTGCCAGGCTTCCCTGTCCTTCATTATCTCCTTCAGTTTGTGCAAACTCATGTCCATTGAGTTGGTGATGCCATCCAACCATCCCATCCTCTGTCACCCTCCTTTCTTGCCTTCAGTCTTTCCCAGCATCAGGGTCTTTTCCAATGAGTTGGGTCTTCCCACTAGGTGGCCAAAGTATTAAAGCTTCAGCTTCAGTATCAGTCATTCCAATGAATATTCAGGGTTGATTTCCTTTAGGATTGACTGGCTTGATCTCCTTGCAGTCCAAGGGACTCTGAAGAGTCTTCTCCAGCACCACAGTTCAAAAGCATCAATTCAAGATAGTTCAAGATAGGAATGTAAAAAAAGGAACTTTGTTCAACTTTGTTGAGTACGTCCAGGCATTATCAGGATGCTGGCATCACCTATACCTGGATTAACTTATATGAGATTTCACCTGTACTGAGGGACCACACGGTCACCTCACTTCCATGAGAGCCAGGCACCAAAACTCAAGAGTTTCTCTCTGAAGCTGCATAGGGTGCTCTACTGACAGACAGGGATGTCTTGGTGGGAAGCAGTCATTGCACAGCTCCACCTTAGCCCACAGAAGAGGGGCAGAACTACGAGATCTCCTGAGAGGACCTTGAAAGGTTAGAATTGGGAGGGTTGTGTGCTGTCAGCATCCTTCATCTGAGGACAGCATCCAGAGAGAACCAAAGGACATTTGTCCCATCAGAGGTGAAACCTGCACAAACCACACTGCCCAGGGGTCTGAGAAGGTCCACTCCATGGTTATGAGCATCTCTGCTTCCCACAGAGCATTTCTGCTGGACCTGGAATCTTAGACCTTAACTCCCAGTGGAAGTGTTCCCCCAGTATTCCAGGCTTCCTTCTCCCATTGTCTCTGACTGAATCGATTCCTTCCCTCAGGACTCCCAGAGTCCTCTCCATGTTATTGCAGAAGAAGAGCGTGTGGTGAGGACCTTCTCTGGATCATAATGTCCTGAGCATGGACCACTTAGCTTTGCCCTGTATTCTGTCTTGGGCCTTCCCAGGTGACTCAGAAGTAAAGAATCAGCCTGCCAGTGCAGGAGATGCAAGAGACCCAAATCTGATCCCTGGATCAGGAAGATCCCCTGGAGGAAGAAATGGCAACCCACTCTAGTACTCTTGCCTGGAGAATCCCAGGGACAGAGGGGCCTGGTGGGTTACAGTCATGTGGTTACAAAGAGTTGAACATGACTGGGTAACTGAGCACATACTCTGTCTCACATTCTTTTCTAGTTGATGATGGAGGCAAATTTTCCCCAAGAAGTATGCTTTAGGGATTCAGAAACTATACCTTACACCTTCACCTCCTACCCCCCACCCCCCACAGATATACACCACCACCACCATGGCTAGTCTTGGCTGGGGACACCACAGGAGCTCACGGATGCTCATCATGAAATCAACACATTTTATTCTGGGACGTTCAACTCTCTTTAGAACAATCTAGCCTTGCTTCCATTCTAGAAGAGTCTCCCCAGAGCCTCTGCCTCCCCTCAGGGTCTTCCCTACTGCTCATGGCAACCTTCTGACTTGCCGCATCTTTAGATAAAGGTCAGTTATCGACAATCTGGCTGGAGAAGCAGCATTATCAAAGAGCCCAGTGGACGGGGGCTGCATGTTTGATGCATACAGTCTCTTTGATAGATCACAACATGAAGGGGTTTTGCTCCAGGCAACTGCTCTAAACTGTCTGGTTTCTTGCAGGAAAGTGGAGCTTGTTTGGGAGAAAGTTGGAGGAGTATTCGCTGCTCAGCAGTGACCCATAGACGGGCAGCTATCTCAGCCCGCACGAAGACTAAATGGCTGAATAAAAATACGGCAAAGCCCACTGTCAACCAGAAAAGAGCTCAAAGAGCAGTAGGAGTTTCTGCTTGTAACGGAGCTCTTACTGGATCCACAAAGGACTGGGACTTGGTGCTAATTGAACCCCCACCCTAGGTTGCCTTCCACAGGAAGGGAGCTGGGGACTAAACTTTCAAGACTTATTCTGATCCGTCTCAACTTCAGAGCGCATAGGAATGGTGACCAATTGACTCATTATTTTTGTTTGTTTATTGTTGGCGGTGCTGGGTCTTCGTGTGCAGGCACACAGTTCTGGCGAGCTGGGCCGCTCTTAGTTACACTGCGTGGGCTTCTCATTGCAGTGGCTACTCCCGTTGCAGGGCTTGCCCTAAGGAGGGCAGGCACAGTAGTTGCAACACATGGGCTTAGTTGCCTCATGGTATCGCGCTGGACCAGGAATCAAACCCATGTCCTTAACATTGGCACGCAGATTCTTAACTACTGACCCATCAAGGAAGCCCGTGGCCCTCATTAGTGACTTTTCTATCATCACAGACATAGATTCCAAACATGCCTATCACTTGAGAGCCAATGACTCCATTTGCTCAAAAATTGTATTAATTCAGGCAAAAATAATGATCCAAATGAAATACCAGAAGGGACTATACTTGGAAATCCTTCAGCGATGTATCACACAAGAGAATAGAGCTGCAGAAAAGACTTCAATGTAAATACTGTAATTCTGCCGATAATTAAATAACCTTAAACTGACTCATTATCTTCAGAGTTACATGTTAATAATTTTACTGGCAAACATTTCATAAGTTAATTCTGAAAAGATTTAAGCATAGATAGATTTAATTAATTCCATATTTGCAATAGCTTTTGCTCTTTTAACTTCAAATGATTTCTTGAAAAGTCAAGGAGTGTGCAGACATGTTGCATAAATGGTGAAATAACAACACCATCCTGAAATTATTTGGAAGAGGAGCTCTGTGTTAGAGGATGAGGCTGAAGAAATGCAGCTCTCAGTCCATGATTCTGACAATTGCAGGTCACACTTGAGCAAGGGAGGGGCCCCAGGATGGAAAAACTTGGTATCAGTGATTTTCCATCCCCGAGGTTCTTGTAAAATACTGGGAAATGCATCATTCTATAAAGTGTCTCCTGATGCTTTTTCCATATGCCCATAGATGTGCTGTATATAGAAGTTGGAGCTGGTGGCCAAACAGTGATTCATGGTATTTGATGTAAAAATTTAAAATGAAACCTTAGTTCTTTTCTCAAAAAGACATTCAATATACACTCTCAAACTATCTGCTCTTCAAAATGTCCAATTCTGGAGCCTGAAGGGAGAACAAGTGCCATGAGACTGGTATTTTAAGGTGTGAAGAAGTGAAAATGTTCATCGCTCAGTCATGTCTGACTCTTTGCAACCCATGGACTGTAGCCCACTAGGCTCCTCTGTCTACGGAATACTGGAATGAGTAGCCATTCCCTTCTCCAGGGCATCTTCCTGACCCAGGAATTGAACCCAGGTCTCCTGCATTGCAGGCAGATTCTTTACCATCTGAGCCACCAGGAGGGTGTACCTAGTATCATTTCGCTGAAATGCTTTCAGCTCTGAGATCTTTGGACAGCTCCCCAGTCCCATAGATGCTCTTTCCTCTCTGGAAATAGATAACACCCAGCCCCCAAAGCTACATGGACCTGATGGTAGGGTGCTGTCTTTCTTCTCCTGGTTTCATCAGAGAAAAATCTAACCTGAGTAATGGACACACGTACCCTCCATTCTGTGAAGAACCCTTGTGATCACCAGCTCGTTGCTCTCATCTCTTGTCTTCATTTACTTGAAGTAAAAGATAGATATTGGCTCCTAATTAACCCACCTAACCCTGCAGTTTTAAATATCTTTGCTTTTGTGAAACTCTGGATTAAGGTTAATGATTCAACTCTGCTTCTAAGCATGTTCTTTGAGAAGGTAATTCACTTGTACTAGAGGAAGCATGTCAGGGCATACCATGGCTGTGCTCAGGGTCAGGGCGATTTGAAGTGACTTTTATTAAGGCAACAGAAGAGGGCTGGAGGTTGGGTCAGATCCTCAGCTAATTACAGACACTTTATTCTGGGACTGATTAACATTCAGAGGCAGGGCCAGACCTGGAAGGGAGAAAGGACATGATAAGAAGTGTTTAAACTAAACCCATATATTTCTACTGTGTAGAAGGAAGATTTATCCTTGGGATGAGCCTAGCCATGACTTTGTGCTTCCTTTGTGAGTTTAGAAATTAACCTTTTCACTTAGAGCCCCCAAATGAGCCTTACTGAAGGGGAAGAATGCCACTGAACAGCGAGTGGAGGTGAAGACGGCCTGGGAATGTGGTTTAGCTGATTTCTCTGAGGGACTGAAGAAGTGGCAGACTCCAGACCCAAACTCCCTACAGTTATCAACAATACTGAACTCCATTATGGGTAGAAACAGGCATCATTTCTTGGCTGCATTAATTTTTAATAAGTGAGTTGCATCAAATCTAATCATGCCATGGAGGGCAGTTTTTATATTTTATAAGCAAAGATAAATCCCTTCCCAATTCACAAGCTCCTTGGTGGCAGTTTGCAGAGGCCTTTGGGGTAGCACACTTTAAACCTTCATCTCCTATTGTCATCCCCGACTTGTAAGTACCTCTGCAAGATTCATTGTTGCTTAAATAATTGAATCTATTTAAAGACATGAAGCCAATTAACTTTTCAGTTTATGACCAAGAAATAATTTCACCATGTGTGGTCAGACTCTGCTGAGTATCTGGGGATTCAATTATTGTTCAGAGCTTAGAAAAATCCAAACAGGATCTTAAAGTACGTCAGACTGCCTTTTCCATGGCATTTATCAGGGTAACCTATGAGTCCAGACTTGGTGGGGACACTAAGCAAGCAAAGCTCTATCTAACATCTGTAAATCCCATTTGGTTTTTCTACCAAAACTCTTAGGCAAGATGTGAGAATGAGGGATCCGTGTTTCCATGCTTTAGTCTTAAGTCTTGGTGTCATTTGGTTTTTTCCTTACCTGATGCAATTCTTTTCTTTTCATAAGACACCTAGTGCACGCCTAGGTCTCTTTCTCATCTTCTTTTTTTCTTTTTCTTAGACTCTCTATGCACATGGGGCTTTCCTGCTGGCTCAGATGGTAAAGAATCCACCTTCAGTGCAGGTGGATTGATTTGATCCCTGGTTTGATCCCTGGTTGAGAAGATCCCCAGGAGAAGGGAATGGCAACCCACTCCAGTATTCTTGCCTGCGGAATCCCATGAATAGAGGAGCCTGGCAGGATACAGTCCATGGAGTTGCAAAGAGTCGGGCACAGCTCAGTGACTAACACTACGCACATTAAGGTGTCAGCGATGGATGAGAAGTTTTTAAAAAAAGGTAAACTTTTCTTGTGGGAATTTGCATTTTAATAGGAAATGTCATCTGATAATAAAGAGAAGAAAATGTGGGCCGTTGGATTATTAGAAGTTACTGCAGGGTGAGAACCCAGAGGACATCTTGGTCCTCTGGGGGCTGGCATCTCTCTACCATGTGGGCTGAACTCTCTGCATTACCTCTTCCCTCCCACGTGGCCCACAGCACAGAGCCACAGCCCTGCGGCAAAGAGGAAAGTCGAGATCTGCATATGTGGTCCTGGTGCTATGTAGGTGAACAATCTCCTTCACCTCTGAGGTTTATTTGTTAATTTCACCATCAATTCTAGACTGACTGCCAAATCTGTAACACTGGTCCAACTCTTCTCTCAAACTTCAGGGATGTCTCTAGAATTTTTTAAGTGACATCTCCACTTGCACACCCTCCTCTCTTTACAGACTAAACATGCCCAACTTAATGTATGACCACCATTTACCCAGCTGTCCAAACCAGAAGCCCGGGCATCACCCATGTCTTCTTCCTCTCATTCATTCAGCATATCCAACTGGTCACAAACAAGACCATAGTTATGCCCTGAGTCTTTCCTACATTTGACTCCTTCCATTCTACCACCACCTGCAGGACTACTGCAAACTATTATCTTTGCTTTCTGTCCCCTGCTTGTTGTTACATTGCTTATCTCTCAGTCATTCAACACTTTCACAGATGGCACCTCCTCCATGAAGCCTTCCCTGAAATCTTCACTCCTAACCCCCATCACCATAATCATTCCTTCCTTTAAACCTGTCACCTCTTTCTGTCTTGTAGCACACATCCTTGCCTGCCCTACATAAAGGTTATTTGGGCACCTGTGTTGACCCACCTACTTATTCTTGAGAAGGATCAGGGCTTTTCATCTCTGTACTCCCTTCTCTTAGAATTGCCCCTGGTCTATGACTGTTAAATGAACAAAAGCAACACTCAGCTAAGACCAGAATTTGAAGACAGTTTGGAGGAGGAAACAGGTGCCAGCTGCCTCATCATTCTCAAGAGAGACTTAGTGGGGAGCTGGACATTTCTGGGGAGTTCTCGTTTGTTGCTACAGCCAACTCTGCAAACGAGGATTAGAGGGTGCAAGGAAAGCTGAAGGCTCAGGGCCCAAATCTCTCCAGTCTTTCTTAACACCAGAAGAATCTACCATCATGGAGAAATTACTCTGGAGCATAATCAGGCTTGATGTCACCAGAGATCATCCCATAACTCTCCAAAGCCTCTACCAAGGTGAACTCTAGTTGGGGACTGACCAAGTGAGAGCAATACTCTTGGAAATGAACCCTCAGGCAGGTGGCTCTGTGGGTTGGGCTGGTAATGAAGGGTGGAAAGACTGCAGCCAGGAGTATTAGAGCCACAGAGACAAAGTGTGGTTCACATTGCGGCTGCCTTCCTTCCTCTTGTCTCATTCAGGGATCTGTGGCCCAGATTGTCCACACGCAGTATAACCACAGGGTCCCTTTGTCTTCCCAAATGGGCATTTCCAATAGCTTCTCTCCTACAGGGTGCACTTGGGGAGGGGTCCTACACCAGAAATGGTTTCTACAACAATCTGTGAACAGTGGATCCTTTGGAGGGTGGGGTTGTCAAGCATCTGGTTTGTTAGTTGCTCAGTCATGTGCAACTCTTTGTGATTCCATGGACTATGGCCAATCAGGCTCCTCTGTCCATGGAATTCTCCAGGCAAGAATATTGAGGTGCGTTGTCATTCCCTTCTCCAGGGCATCTTCCCAACCCAGGGATCAAACCCGTTCTCATGCATTGCAGGCAGATTCTTTACCACCTGAGTCACCTGACTCAGTGCTATTGAAAAGGAGTTCTAAAGGGTTCCCAGGAAGAACCCAAACACAAACCACAGTAACTTCTCCCTGTTTCTGGGATCCAAACAATGTGAGTCTCTGAAAGCAAAGTCTGACCACATGGCAAAATCATTTCTTGGTCATAAACTGGAAGTTAATTGGCTCCATTTCATTAAGTGGATCTAATTATTTAAGCCCCAGCAAAGGTTGTGGTGAGAGTTACTAATGAGGGTGCTCTTAGCTGTCCCCTGCCTCGGGGACCCAGTTGGCACCCCGGTGGCCTGGATGAGTTAATGTAGAAATGACTAAGGGGCCCTGGGGGCCAGGAAGGAAGAGGTTTCACAGAACTGGGGCCTTGGGAGCCAACTGCCTAGATTAAGAACTTCAAATACCCCCATGCCTGAATTGGAAATGGATTTGGAACTTTATCCAACAGCATAAACCAGTGCAAATTGTTCTTAGAGACAGAAGAAGGCAAAGGGCTACAGAAGAAATGAGGCTATCAAACCCTGGTGGTGCACGGATGGCAGGCCCAGGATTTCAGTCCGGAGCCGAGCTTAGCGGGCGTTCGTGAGCTTGGCCATGCTCCAGGGCGAGTACTGAGCCGTGCCATCGTGATTATTTTCCTTTCAGCTGTGCTAGGGAAGAACCACCCGTGAGCCTTTAAACGAACACAATGACCACACAACAGGAATAAAAGATAGTGCAGAGAATCAAGCAGCGGCTCCCAAATGTCTCATATCCAGGAAAGAATTCGTTTCTTTCTAGGCATGGCTGCGTGTTGCCCACTGAAATAATGAACTGCTGTTAGCTATTCTGTTTTATAATTAGTTATTAAAATCCTAAATTTCAGTGTATTCTTAATCCCAAGTCCAGTGGATAAGGCCTACATCACGAAAGCATTTTATTTTTGTGCCATTGGAAACAGACTTAGAAGCCTGTTGTTATATAGAACTTCCCTGGTGACTCAGGGGTTAAGAATCCTCCTGCCGATGCAGGAGATGCAGGAGACGTCGGTTCGATCCCTGGGTCTAGAAGATGCCCTGTGGGAGGGAATAGCAGCCCACTCCAGTATTCTAGCCTGGAGAATGCCATGGACAGAGGAGCCTGGCAGGCTATGGTCCACAGGATCACCAAGAGTCAGGCGTGCACACGTATAGACTTTAGGGGTGGCGTGTGTTCATGCGTGTGCCTGCTTCTCAATGACCGCAGTCACTATTTTTACAAAATTAAATGTCTTGAGTGGCATGAATGATGATGATATCAGCAGCTATTGGGATCTTCAGATACCCCACTAGGACTCTCTCACCCCCACCCACCCACCCAAGTTCTGACTAAATGAAGAAACAAAAGTAGCTGATGAACTCACCTGTGAGCTCTCTTATTAGTGGAGGCCAGATTGGAAGATCCCACTCTAGCTGTTAGCATTGCAAGCTGACAGTGGTGGGCAGAATGGCCCACCCAGCTCAGGGAGCCCCATGCTGGACCCAAGAGGAGCAGAGACAAATGTGTGCTCTTCCAGGAGCATTCTAGGTTTTTCCTCCCAAACTTGCCATACAGATAAGTCACCTGTCTTCCTGGTGTGAATGAAAAGTGGTCCTGCTGTATCAGTAAATAAGGGATGCTGCAGCCATCAAGCCACCACTTTACAGGTGCCCTGACTGTGAGCCCCGAGGGAACTCGGAGTGGAGGCAAACAGGGTGCCCACTGCCAAGCCCTCAGCCTCTGTAACCATCACCAACAGTGCGCCCTCGGGGGACTCAGGATGGCAAAAAAACAGGATACTGGCCCCAGAGAGTTAAGGTCAAAGGAGTGATTTCAATGAGCCTAGACTCTTGCATCTTCCCATATATAGAAAAGCACTAAATTCCTTAACTTGAGATGTCTGGTTTTCTGTAATGAACAGTAATCTTTTGGTGTTCTGATACCATAGTCTTTACTGCAAAAACTCCTATAAATCCTGGCTCCCCACTCGCCTCTTAGGAGCAGATTCTCAGAGAGATCCAAGAATCTTGTCTCCTGGGCTTGAAATCTTCAGAATGTCCATCAAATAAAACATAATTCTCAACTTCTGCATGCCTGTGTGCTAAGTTGCTTCAGCCATGTCTGACTCTCTATGACTCTATAGGCCGTAGCTCACCAGGCTCCTCTGTCCAGGCAAGAATACTGCAGTGAGTTGCCATGACCTCCTCTAGGGGATCTTCCTGACCCAGATATCAAATGTCTCCTGCATGGGGAGGGGGGTTCTTTACCACCAGCACCACCTGGGACACCGTCTCGACTTTTAGGTTGTACAGCTTTTCCAGTGGGCACTGGAGAAGACAGTAAAGAGGTGGGTGATAAAGACACTCAGTGTGGGAGAAAGCATCCTGGAGGAGATTTTATAGAAGCCAGGGATTAGCCAGGTGTAGCATTGTACCTACAGGCAGTCTAGTCTTCACAGAAACACGCATTAGGAGTCCCATCGCAGAGATGAAGAGATTGATGTGGTCAGAGAGTCAGATGACTTGCCCAAGATCAGCTAGTTAGTAATGTGTGTGTTCAGTCACTCAGTCACGTCTGACTCTGCAGCTCTATGGACTGTAACCCACCAGGCTCCTCTGTCCATGGGGATCTCCAGGCAAGAATATTGGAGTGGGTTGCCATTTCCTCCTCCAGGGGATCTTCCCCACCCAGGGATCAAACCTGCATCTCCTGTGTCTCCTGCACTGGCAGGCAGATTCTTTACCACTGCGCCACCTGGGAAGCCCCAGTTACTGATAGGATGGAGATCTAAATGCAGGGTTTTAAAGCCGTAACCATTTCAAAAGCTCAAATGTTTATACTTGAAAATTGTGCAGAATCATGGTCTTCAGAAAATGGCCCAGGACTCCTGGGAATTCCCCAGACCCTACCAGAGTGACTTCAGGGTCAAAACTATTTTCATCAGGGCACTAAGATATCATTTTCTGTCTTCACTCTCATTCTCTCATGGATGAACAGCAGGGTTTTCCAGAAGCTATATGACATGTAGCATCACAGTTGAATGGAGAAGCAGCAAGGGGAGTTCAGCTGTTAACCAGAACTCAAAGGGATTCGCAAAAATTGTGAAATGATGCCACTCTTCTCATTAACTTTTTGTTTGATGAAACATATTTCACTTTGCAAAAATATTTATGTTAATATGTGGTAAACTTCTTCTTTTTAGTGAAATAAGGAATATTTAAATTTTTTCTCAGTTTTCATTTCCAGTATGATAAATCTGAATAGATGTAAATAAAAGCTCTTGGGGAAGAGGGGGTTCCTACATGTTTTTAAGAATGTAAAGTGTTCCAGAGACCAAGTTTGAGAACCACTGGTGCAGACCCTAATTTATCTAGATAAAATCTGTGTCCCCTTTGGACTTCCATTTCTATGCACTCCAGAGGACTAGTTCAGCTAACAGTCAACTAAAAATAAACTTTGGAGCCCGGTGTCACAGGGAAGTGAAGAGATGAAGCCATCCTTTTGTATGGCTTATATATCTCAGAACTCAGGAAAATCTGAAAAACTTCTTTTTTTCTCTTAAAAACTATTGTGAGCTCTTGTGAAGACACATCCAAGACCAGGAAATCCCAGCCTAGAACAGAGACCCATAGTTGGAAATTTATTTATTGTTTTCTCCACCATTGATCAGGTAAGTAATCAGGACTCAGTATTTATTTTGTTCTTTCTGCCTGAAAAGGATCAAGTAATCAATTTGTGAGCTTCTGATGAAAATCAACACTTTTTGGGGCAAAGCCCATGTGTGCCACAGAACCCCAGAACCAAGGTCATGGTTTGGCCTTGGCAAAGACACAGCCATGTGGCCTCTCTTTACCAGCCGCTCCCTAACTTCTGAGGGGGGAGGCTGTGGGGAGTACTATAATAGTGTTGGATTTTAAGTAGCTCAAAAACCCCGAAATAAGTCTCTTATTTGTGGTCAAGCTTATTGTCCTTTGAAGAACTTCAGTGCCTGCAGGGTCCTCTGTTATTAGCTTGGTCCAATCATTTTACTAGGAGATAGACAGGATCCACAGGAGGAGAGCACCCAGGCCAAGGTCAACACCCACCACTGCTTTGGATGCCTGTTTTGGGTTCTTTAGAAAACCCTGGGGTTCCAACCCTGCTTTGGCAAGTGTCCAGTGACAAGATAGGTACATGTCACTTGAATAGAGGGGTCCAGCAAGGAACTCTCCACACTCATAGACTGTGTCCTCTGCCTGGTAAACCTTCCACCCAGGCAATGGACCCGGCATCAGAGTTACGTGTTTAATCCCCTGTTCTCATATTGGTCTAGGAGGTCCTTAGTCTGTGTCTTTGGTCATTATTGTTTTCCAGCATCTGGTATAGATTCCTTAGCACACACCTGCTACTTCATGCCTGTTTGTTGAATGAATGAGTGAATGAATGAATGCATAAACACATAACCTGATGATTGATAGGAGCCGTTTTTTATTTAGACAGGAAAGGGCAGTGTGATTAAAGCATTTGGCTGTCTTTGTTGTTTTTGTTCAGTTGCCCAGTCATGTTTGACTCTTTGCAACCCCATGGACTGCAGCACACCAGTTCTCCCTGTCCTTCACCATCTCCCAGAGTTTGCCCAAGTTCATGTTCATTTCATCGGTGATGCCATCCAGCCATTTCATCCTCTGATGCCCTCTTCTCCTTCTGCCCTCAATCTTTCCCAGAATCAGGGAGTTTTCCAATGAGTCATCTGTTTGCATCAGATGACCAAATCATTGGAGCTTCAGCTTCAGCATCAGTCCTGCCAAATATTTAGGGTTTATTTCCTTTAGGATTGACTGGTTTGATCTCCTGTCCAAGGGGCTCTCAAGAGTCTTCTCCAGCACCACAGTTCGAAAGCATCAATTTTTGGTGCTCAGCCTTCCCATAATCCAACTCTCACATCCGCACATGACTACTGAAAAAAACCATGGCATACTCCATAGTTTTGTCAACTCTTTTGAAAATTACAGAACAGGGTAGATTGCCCTTAGGGGTTTATATTTTCACTGCTTGAAGACATGAGGAATTGGAATCAACCAAAGATTCTTTCAGGTTGTATGTTCCCTGATTTTGTGCTCTGAATTTAGTATATTCAACAGTATTTGGTGGGTATCCACAGTAGGCCAAATCCTCTACCAGATACGGGAATACAACAAACCAGGCAAGGTCCCGATCTCAGAGTATCGCTGGGAAGAAGAGAAGGCAGTGGCAACTTAATGGGATGAGGGGCTGATGGAACCACAGAGGGGAACAGCTAACCCAGCACTGGGGAGACATCCCACAGGTGGAGACATCAGCAGAAACTGGACAGATGTGTCCAAATGAGTGAGGAGAACATGGCCAGAGTGAGATGGAGGCGTGAGGTTGTTCTGGGAGGTGCAAACTGCTTGTGCAAGGCTAAGAGGCAAGCAAAGTCCATGTTCAAGGACACAGTTTGGCTGGAGTGTCGGGCTTCCTGTCCAGTTTGGCAGACAGCCACCTCAGCAGCCCTGCTGGCATTTATCTGGTCTCTGAAATAATACAACAAGATAGGAATGGTGCAGAGGAATGAAATAAAACCCTCTCACCTCCACGGACTGTCCTGACCAACCTCCCCTGAGCAGAACATTTTACAACCTGTCTCCTCCTGTCTTCCCCAAATCAGGGAAAATTGCTGAACAAGACAATATATGGTCACAGGTGTGACCAAGATGGAGATTTGAACTTGTGACTCTGTCTTTAAGGAAGGGAGGGTTTTTTTTGTTGTTGTTGTTCCAGTTTGGTAAATTGGCATTTCCATTCTTTGCTACACCAGCAGTTGGCCTGAAAGTTGCAGTTTCATGCAAGAGACCCATCTATCAAGGGCAGGACAGTTTTGATGGTTATGAGGATATATGAAAGTGCTGTTTGGATGATATTAAATGGAAGCAAAGTAGGTCAATATTGTCTGGAATAATGAACTTGAGTTTAATCAACATATCATAAGCAAAATTATTTGGAAAACCCTAGCAAGTTTTTGTTGCTGTATTTGGTTATTTGACTGTTTAATCTTCTAATGTATGCACATAATAATAAAATAATTTTACATGTAGATAGAGCTCATTTTTCTACAATCATACAAGTGTATTTAACAATATGTTAATAATGCATCATGCTGTATTTGTGGGGAAAGATTTTTAACATTGTACTCATCAGGTGACATTGAATTGTCCTGCTTGTTCATACCCACAGGCAGCCTAGTGGCTCCTCTCCATGGAATTCTTCAGGCAAGAATACTGGAATGGGTTGCTGTTCCCTTCTCTAAGGAATCTTCCCAAACCAGGGATCAAACCCAGGTCTCCTGCATTACAGGCAGATTCTTTACTGTCTGAGCCACCAGGGAAGCCCTTGAATATTAGAGGTATTTAATATTAATAAAAATGGGTACACTTAAGTGGAGAAGCAAGCTTGTTTCCCAGATCATTAGTTATAGCAGGGCCAAGGAAAGCCTTCCTTTTGGAGTACTGTGATTGTTCCATGATGCTTAACAACCTTCACAAGTTCAAAGACACTTCTGCCAAACTTGAGGAAAAAAAGCAAGATGTGAATTATTTACCTTAAAGAGGACAATTTTTTATTTATTTTTTTTAAATCACACTGATTCTTATCTTGGTCCCTCTAAACTCTTGCAAACCTCAGAATAAGAATCTGAGTGAGGCAGGCAGGAACACAGAGAAAGTTTCAGGTGCTTCCACTGATTGTCCTCAGGAATAGACTGGTGCCTGTGTTCCAGAGACATCTCTCCTGGCTGCTCAGCCTCAGGAAATTCTCTTACCTTACCCTGGGTAAGTCTTGGCACCTCCCATTTTGGAAAATGTGAGGTCTAAGTGGAGGTATTCCTGATAGCTAAGTACCTGGTACAGGTAAATGCCTTCAAGACACATTGCACCTCCTGATTATTTTTATTATTGTCATTGTTATTGTCATTTTCATCATCCTTAATTATCATCCATACCATCAAAGCTATCACCATCCTCATCATCACCATCAGCATGGTCAGAATCAGTATCATCACCATCATCTCTATCATCATGACCACCACCATCATCACCGTCATCCGCACCATCACCATTATCACTACCATCACATCACTTTCTTCACCATCACCAGCCGCACGGTTAACATCCTCACCACCATCACCAGCCTCACCACCACCACTATCATCACCATCATCCTCACTAGGGTCAAAGAGGAGTCATCTCTATATTTAAGATGCATTTGACCCACTGAACTTGATGCATTTTCTTTGGCCAAAACAAAACATTGGCCAGTTCATCCTTGTTCTGCCCTGTTGGCTTGAGGTCTGGCACCATGTTGCAGAGTGTTGCTATTTCTGTTGACATTTCAGATTCCCTTGGGTCTGTGACTTAGGTAGCAGAGAAGGTGATAAATTAGTTTGGAAGATCAGGGCATTTATTATGGTCCTGAGGACGGACAGTTTCGGAAAAAAATAAAACAACCACTGTGCCTCTACACATGCCTGGACCCTTGACTGTAGTCAGAATCATCCATCCATTCCAGGTTAAAAGGGAAAAGGGGCTGGACCCAGTGGTTGTCCAGCACCCATTGCTCTGCTCTCCTTGTGAAAGTGACCTTCACAGTTTAATCAGTTGGTAGCAGAGAACCAGATTGCCTCCTAGTAAAGCATAGTTTAAGATCAGTTTTAGGAATTTTCTGGGTGTTTTTTATCTTTGCAGTGAAGCCATAACAGCCCTTGCAGCAGCTGGGCAGGCTGAAAAGTTGATGCTTCCAAGAGGCTCATTAGGGTGTAATGGCATTTCTGAAAGTAGATGCTCCTGCAAGCAGCAGGCAGAAGCCTCTTGCAGCAACAGCTTGATGTATATTCCTCATCAATGAGGTTCTGGCTGATGTACAGGCCGTCAGGGACTGAAGTCAGGCAGCTCTGGAATCTGAAGGGGTGCTGAGAGCTCTGTTCTCAGGGATAGGGGGTGGGGACCATTTCTGGGTGTGCAGGTGCAAATGAGGTGTGAGAGGGGCTTGGTGGGTCTGATTGGAGTTATACAGTGGTGGAGGAAGGATGGGTTAGACATAATTTAAAGCCTTCCTCTCCAGTTTAGATTGAGCTGTAAATTCTGACTCTAATGTGGCTATTGTATTTAATGGCATTAAAGTTTGGGAGGAAAAGTGGCCTTTAAGTCAGTAAAATTCTGGATCCAACCTCAGTTTATCTTTTTAATAATCTTATGACCTCAGATAAATCATTTCCTCTTTCTGGCCTTCACTTTCTTTATCAGTACCACCAGTACAATTGAGCATAATTTCTTATATCTTTCGCTACACAGTAAACCACCCTAAGACAGCTTAATCATATCTTTTGTAGTTCTGTGGGTTGACAGAACTCAGCATTGTATGTTCATTTGGGAACTCTCACGGTTACATTCAGACTGTGGCTGTGCTTAGAGTCATCCAAAGGTTTGGCTAGGCTGGAAGGTCAAGACTGCCCACTTCACTTATGTCTTAGCACCTAAGCTGGGCTGGCTGGAAAGAATGGGGGTGGGTGGGGTGGAACATCTTTCTCTCCATGACTGGTTTGAACATCCTCGAAGTATGGGTGCTTCAGATTAGCTGAGTTCTCACATGGAAGTCAACTTTCCAAAGACTGAGCATTCCAAGATGGAGAAACCAAAGCTGCCAGTCTCCAGTGGCCCTGGTCCAGATAGTCACAGAATCAATTCTTCGGTAGAGCAGTAGGCAAGCAGTCACTGAGTCTATTCAGATTCAAGTGGAGGAGTGAGGACACCATCTCTCCACTGGAGGATGGCAGAAAATCCTTGCAACCATCTTTAATCCTCTTCTACATTGAGAAAATTCTATTTACCCCAAGTACCACTGAAAAGCCCTGGGTCAGGAAGATCCCCTGGAGAAGGGAAAGGCCACTCCAGTATTCTTGCCTGGAAAATCCTATGGACAAAGGAGCCTGGTGAGCTCCAGTCCATGGGGCCACAAAGAGTCAGACACAACTGAAATGACTTAGCATACACATGCACACCACACACACACAAAATAATGATAATGGAGGGAAAGAATCTTTCTGAGTGCCTGACATAGTTATGCAGTCAATAAACACCCATTCCTTCTCTTTTCACCCTCATCCTTTCCAGATGTCTTAAAACTGAGGTTCTCACCGGCACCAGGGTCCTGAGACAGGATGTCCCTCATTTTTCCTCCTTAGCTGGCAATTATGGGAAAATCTGTCCTTCTAGATTTTAGATTAAGGTGGCCATTCTCAGCCCTGGATGCACATTAGAAACTCACGGGAAACCTTCATGAAAGCCAGCTCTTGTCCTCCCCTAGAGCTTCTATCCTGGCTGTTTGATATGGGCCCCTTATGTATCTAAGCCCCTCCCCCTAGTCATTTTCATGTCTGCAGTGAAAGGGTGGGTGCTGAAGTTCCAAGATTTCTGTGTGCACTTGCAGACATGTTACCAGGACAGGTGACAAGTTGACCTACCCCACAATCTGCCAGTACAGGGTGTCAGAGTCAGCCCCAGGGAGCCAAAACTGGGCTCCAAGAGATTGGGACTCTGCAAAATGCCTTTGATAACAGGTGGTCATTGGAAGAGACCCTGATGCTGGGAAAGGTTGAAGGCAAAAGGAGAAGGGGATGGCAGAGGATGAGATGGTTGGATGGCATCATTGACTCAGTGAATAGGAACTTGAGCAAATCTGGGAGATAGTGAAGGACAGAGGAGTCTGGCATGCTACATGACTTAGTGACAGAATAACAACAATTAGATACCCAATTCTAGGAATTCCTGGACAGGAAGGAGGAGACAGGCAAGAAAGCAGTAGGCTAGTGATGAGGGCTCCAAGAGGATGCGAACTGTGCAGAAACCCAAGGGGCCACTGTTTATGATCACTGGGTGATGCCCTGCCCCCTGGCCTCTCTGGTGCCCAAAGCAAATGGAAGGTGCTGACAAAGTCACGCCAAGGTGGGCGTCTCCCCATCACCCCATCTCCTTCAGTGACTGCTTGAGCAAACTTTCCTTCTCTCAAGATTTAGCAGTCATATTCATAAAAATAAAATGGTGACATGAGACCCCTATTAAAGAGAACAACCACATTTGGTTTCCATCAAGTCTGGAATGGTGGTGATGGATATAAATAGCTGGCTTTTTTGGAGGAAAGTGCTGAGAAGGTACAAATATCACCCACACCTTGAAGGTATCTGCTGAGTCTTATTATTCTTGGGTAATTGGGGTTGTGGCCAGTTGCTCTCTCTTATCGGTTAGAGTTTCGGAAGCTGGCACCTCTAGGGTGAATTAGCACCCCCTTCATAAGCTGCCAGGAACCAATTAAAGCTTTCTCTGCCCAAGCAAGGAGAATTTCTTCTAACCTCTCCAGCTTTCCCTCCTACACGATACCCGCCCTTCCCTGCCCACCACAGCCATCCAGGAGTGGGAAGGCTCTGGACAGAAAAACGGGGTAAGAGTGGATTCTGCAGGTTGCAGGAGCTGGAAAGTGGACAGGGAGTGGAGTGCTGTGATCAGTTTCTAAAGAGAAAATGCATAACCCGTTAAATGTTCTGACTCCCCAAAAATAGCAGTTTTCAGGTGGGAGCACGGTTTGGGAGAGTCAGTTAACCTAAACGAAATGACTCAACTGTCCATGAACGCCTTGATCATCTGACATGACTGAATAGTTGATGTATTAGGAAGAGAAGGAGGCAGGAATTAGGGCGCTTCTTCCTCGAGCTTTACTTTTCTCTGTGCGTTCCCCGTCTGTCTTCAGCCTCTTGGGAAATAAAATAGTCCTGCGAGGACTCCATCCTCGTGGTTCCGGTTCCCGCCCGGAACCAGCTTAAAGGGTGAAGAGGACCCCAGGGAAGAAGGTATGATGAGAACAGGCACCTCGAGACACCGGGGGGAGAACCTGCTAACATCTTTCAAAGTTGATAGCCATGTGCATGGTGGACTCTGTTTCATACAAAGCCTCATGAATTTATTTTATCTCTTAATGAATAATTCATTTTTGATAATACGAGGTTTTATTAACTTTGACTGTCCATGCTGTGAGCAACGGATTTGTAACCGGCTGTGTGACCTTCCGATGGCCTTAGCCGTGGGACGTGAGTGCACATGTGTCCCATCTGTATTAGTGTCCTGGGATGACTGGAGCAGAGCCCTACAGACTGGGTGGCTTAAACAATAGGCATTTATTTTCTTGTGGTCCTGGAGGCTGCAGGTCCTAGATCAATGGGTGAGCAGGGTTGGCTCCTCCTGAGGACTCTTTCCTTGGCATGTGGACCTCACCTTCCCCCCGTGGCCTCCTGTGGTCATCCCTTTGTGTGTCTGTGGTCTGTGTCCTCATCTTCTTCTTAAGACACCAGTCCCATGGGATCAGGACCCACCCCTCAACAACCTCATGCAGCTTAATGATCTTTATAAAGACTCTCTCTGCAAATGTAGTCACATCTTGAGCTGCCAGGGTTAGAATTCGGCATGAATTTTGGGAGGGGGTTGTCATGATTCAGCCCATAACACCACCAAAAGCCAATATAGAATCCTGCCTTGGGGTCAGCAGGGCTGGGCCTGCAGAAAGCCGCCATCTCTCTGTGACCAGCTGCCTTTTCTGTCCTCTCTGCAGGCTGTCGGCTGCTGCAGACTTGGTTTGGGAAGGTTATGCACCTTATAGTAACGACCTTCACCTCCTGGCCACTGGCTTATTTAATACAGCAGCTTCCTTTTCACCCTCTATGGCCATAAACAAAAACAGGTTGCTCCTCTCAAGTTTAAGGCCTTTGAATATAGAACAGAACCAGTTTTATAGATGGGAGAGGTATACCTCCTCTCATGTGAGGTTGCATGTGATAAGAAAGCCCCTTGCTCAGCGAATTCCTCCTTCTGGGAGATCTCCTATAAACTCGCTTCCATATGCAGGTGAGTGCAGTGCAGACAGAATGCTTAGCTCTTGCCCCGATGGGTCTGAGCAAAAATTTTATCTCCCTGATTGTTCACCAAGGATTTGCTGCCTCTCCAGGAAACACTATTTGGCATGTCACATAAATCAAGCCCATCAGCAGACTCAAGCTCATTTGCCTCACGGCTTTCTGATGTCATGCATCTCAGTCTTCCTGGGTGAGCACCCTCCTGGTTCTAGAAATGTCAATGGTCCCCCATTGCCCCTGCCCCTCCCCAAGCACCCGGCTGCTCTCTCCTACTTGCAGATCAAAGCTTTCTTCTCTGAACAGACTGACTCCTGGCTACCCAGACTCCTACCAGCCACTAACTGCCCTCTAGACACCTGCATTTCCCAGTTGCTGGTGCTCTGACCTGGAAATTCAGAGGACAAAAAGTGTTACCTGGAGTGTGTTTGTTTCCTGAATATTTACCTCATTTCTCCGAAGTTGTGGAAGGCAGAGGAGAGTGAAGAAGTGGCTCTAATCTTTCTGAGTGATTACGAAGGGCCGGGCTTGGGCAGAGAGAACGTGTTTTCTGGCCATAGTGTTGTTTTCCATTTTGGCAATTGGAGTTTTAGAAATAAAAGCATTACTTATTTATTGGAATGCCCCAAATATTTTAATCTTCAGGCTTTACTTCCAGGTGACTCACCACAGCTCCCAGAAATAAAAGCACACAGAGGCAATCACTGTCTCCTCTCTCTGCTGTATGCCCCCACCCAGGCAGGGTGTTCAGCACTGGCGTAGAAAGGACAGGGCCCCCGTCACCCCACTTGCTGAATGATGTCCCTGTCATTTCTAATTAAACCGTGGGCTTCCTGGAAAGCTGTCCTTTCTCTACATAGTGCTCTGGCTTTTGTTTCTCCTTTATTTGTCCTTGTTTTTGCAAATGGCAGAATAATGTACAGATCAAGAACATGCTGGCCAATATAGGAGGCGTGGGTTCAGTCTGTGGGTTAGGAATTTCCCCTGGAGAAGTAAATGTCAACCCATTCCAGTATTCTTGCCTGGAGAATCCCATGGACAGTAGAGCCTGGTGGGCTACAGTCTTTGGGGTCACAAAGAATCGAACACAACTGAACGATTAAACAACAATACAAACAAGAGTGTGGGTCTAGAGCCAAGCAGCCTGGGTTCAAATCCCAGCTCTGCCACTAACTAGCTGGTGGCTTTGGACAAGTTACTTAATATCTTTGTGCTTTATTTTCTTCAGTGGTTAAGTGGGAGATAATCATAGTACCTATAATTGTTCAGTTGCTCAGTTGTATCCGACTATTTGCGACCCCATGAACTTCAGCACAACAGGCTTTTCTGTCCTTCACCATCTCCTGGAGCTTGATCAAACTCACGTCCATTGAGTTAGTGATGCCATCCAACCATCTCATCCTCTGTCATCCCTTTCTCCTTTTGCTTTCAGTCTTTCCCAGTATCAGGGTGTTTTCTAATGAATCGGCTCTTCACATCAGCTGGCCAAAGTATTGGAGCTTCAGCCTCAGTCCTTCCAATGTATGTTTAGGATTGATTTTCTCTGGGATTGACTGGTGTGATCTCCTTGCTGTCCAAAGGACTCTCAAATCTTCTCCAACACCACAGTATCTACAATAGCTCCTACTAAAATGGTGTGAGTCCCTGCAGTCTTTGCCCCCACTTCATGTTCTCTGTCTGCCTTTTATCTGTGGAAAAACTTTAGTTGAAGAATAAGTTTAATCAGAGAAGTGAGAAGATGCAGAAACAAAGGAAAACAGTCTAAGGAGACCAAATAATAATAATGTAGTCATTAAGCATAGTCAAGGACCTTTAGTTCCTTCTCAAGGACTATAGATACTATTCTGAGCCATATCCTGAGAGCTCTCTTATAGATACTGCAATCCCAGGTGGAGAAGTTAACTACATGAGGACCAGACTGTACCAAGGACATGAGCAGCCACAATTATGAGAACTGACCATAAAGAAATGGTAACAAATGGACCTTGGAGCTGAAGATTAATGCTACCTAAAACATTCAAGATGATGCTGGTCAGACCACTATGTGACCAATTTCAAGATGACTGTCAGAGTTGACTGTGCTGCTTCTGCATGTACCTCTGTCTACCAAAGCTGTTGCCCACTGATTGTCTGGGAGGGAGGGGGAGTCAGCCTTTGGACAGGTGTCCACCCTTTCCCCCCCTTGTTGGCATCTGAAATAAAACAAACTTTCCTTTCTACCAACCTGGCCTGTTTATTAGCTTTTGAGCAGTGAGCAGCTGGACTCTACCTTTCAGTAACACTACCACAAAAGATTTATTGTGATAGTTGAGAAGTGAGATGCTTGCAGCTTATTTAGCAGCATCCAAACTCAGGCATTTGCCCCGACATCCCTTTTCTATTTGTTCCATGAAATTCTTGCCCAGGAAGATAAGGCTGCAAATACATAACTCACAGAATCACCAGTCTCAGCAACATCCTAAAAATCTGTTTCGCTGAACAATAGATTGTTCAACTGGGCAAACACACTAATTCATCAAAAATTTGGTCCAAGACCCTGGCCTGGCCATGTCGGCCAGTCCTACACTATTATATCATGGACATTCTGGTCAGATCTATGCAGTGAATACCCTCAAACCCAGACCTCAAACCCTGTAAATGTTCACCTTTCCCCTCCTATGAATTTCTGCCGAGATGCATTCTCCTTTACCATCTTAAATCATCCACTTGACTCTGCTCCATCAACAGGGCTCTGTTTGGGGAAAAATGTGGCTAATAGGATGAACTGAGTATCATTCATTTATAATATCTAACGAGCACTTAACACTGCTTGGTGCTTTTCAGGCAGGCAGGTGTTAGTTATCCTTATTTTGCTCCATTGCGAAAATAACTTTGGTGCATTCAAAGCGTTGATTTTTTTACACCCTTTGCGCATGTCCAGTGTATGCTCCAAAGGAACCCTAAGTGGACAAGTGAAAAGGACAAAGAAAACATGTCAGCACAGGAAGGAGGTTACAGGTGGGTTTGGAGGACACCGGCAGGGCCTTTCAGGAAAGGAGAGAATCCGAGGACATTTTCCATCCTCCTTTCTGGCTCCCTCCCGGCTGTCAGCACGAGTTGCCTTGGGCTATAATAATTGCCCTCGTCCTCCGGCGATTCTCATGCGGGTGATGGAAAAGGTGGTCTTCCGTGTCTGGCCATTTCAGGATTCAGGGTGGGAGGACTGTGGTAAAGAACATTCTCTCATCCCCATCACCTTGTGGAGATTTGAGGACCTCCGGCCCCATCACTGCCTGATACCTGACAATGGAAAAATCTATAGGATGGTGGCATTTTCCTTTTTCCCTTCCTCCCCCCTTTTCTGTGGGGACTTGATCTTGTGAAATTCTGTTTTGCCTCCAGGTTGGCAGGAGATGATGAAGATCCATGGTGCCTTCCATAAGAGGAGACTCACTTGCAAAGGTGGGCAGGCAAGAATTCCAGAATATTCTCTTTCCACCTTTTCTAAACTTTCATGTCTGGATGCCAAGTGTCTCCAGTGAAGGGCATCACAAGGATGTTTCCTAAGAAGTGACAAAAAGTACAAGAAGAAAACATCCTGGCACATTGGCCACTTTTCACGTTTGACCAACAACATCGATTTTTGTTTGTGTTGTTGTTTGATGCTTTTAGATCTGACCCAGCGCTGGGAAAAGTTTGAATGGGGGCAGGGAGGTGGTCCCTGCGATAATCACAGTCAGCTCAGGGAGTGACTGTTGACAGGGTTGCCTCAGAGATGCATTCTGTCAAGGGCTGACACCTCTGAACCAGAAACATGGAGAGAAACCTCCTTCTGATGCATGACCCCGTTTCCATTTGGAGGTGGGATTTGACACTGCTTTTCAGATTTACTGGACTTAGTTCTTTCTTTTTCTTTCCCTTTCAGTGTTTACAACTAAATTATCTGCATTTTCTTCTGAGACAGATTTTATCAGAAAAACAGCTCCCCTCTTTCCCTTACATGCCCTATCCTAGCAGACAAGTTGTTGAAATCCTTTTGAAATTTGTTTTCCAGAGTAGGACAACCCACCTTGAGAAGAGATTGCAGGAAAGGCAGAAACGTCGAAGTCTCTCAACCATTTTATTGTAGACTTTTGGGGACTGGAGGGCTGGGCTGCTTTCTCCTGCCTATCTGCATCTGCCAGGAGGGGAGAGAACCCTCTGAGGCCACACTGGACGTGAGCTGAGCTCCCATCTCCTCAGAGGCAAGTCTTAGCTTGTTTTGCTAGAAAACAAAAACTAAGTGAAAGACTTCTTTGTATGGATGTCACTAATATGAAATTTGGGCTTCCCCAGTGCCTCAGTTGGAAAAGGCAATGGCACCCCACTCCAGTACTCTTGCCTGGAAAATCCCATGGACGGAGGAGCCTGGTAGGCTGCAGTCCATGGGGTCGCTAAGAGTTGGACACGATTGAACGACTTCACTTTCACTTTTCACTTTCATGCATTGGAGAAGGAAATGGCAACCCACTCCAGTGTTCTTGCCTGGAGAATTCTAGGGATGGGGGAGCCTGGTGGGCTGCAGTCTATGGGGTCGCACAGAGTCGGACACGACTGAAGTGACTTAGCAGCAGTAGTGCCTCAGTGGTAAAAAATAAAATCTGCCTGACAACGCAGGAGACTTAGTTTCAATCCCTGGGCTGGGAAGATCCCCTGAAGAGGGAAATGGCAATCCACTCCAGTATTCTTGCCTAGGAAATCCCATGGACAGAGGAGCCTGGTGGGCTACAGTTCATGGGATTGTAAAAGAGTAGAATAGGACTTAGTGAAAAACAACAATTGAAATTTATGATAATTTAGTTAGAAAGGAGCTGTGGTGATGGAAAGTTTAGACAAATTTATAATGCGAACAAGCCTGCAGAAGGGAGGTCTAACTGCCTCTAGTTGGCTGCCTGTTTGCAGGAACTGAGGGGACACACCATTTATTTTATCTATAATTGATTTGCCCATGACGCATCTATCTTGTTTTCTACTAGACTGGGAGGCAGGAACCTGAGTAGGCTGGGATCAGCACAATGCTTCAGACTTACAGTTATTTGCCTATTGAAGAAATGAATATTTTAATCAAAATAAAGACCCAAGGGAAAATACTTAGTTTTGGTGAGTCAATACATTATTTGACTAATTTATCTCCATTTTCTTTAAAGACATTCTATAGTTCAGAATTTTCACTCATTTTAGATCAATGGATCTCAACCAGGAGTAATTTTGTTTTCCAGAAGATATCTGGCTATACCTGGAGATATTTCTGGCTGTTGTAAATTGGGAAAGGTGGGTTGGTGCTACTGGCCACCGCCGCCCCTCTCCCTCCCTGCACACCCCCTCCCCCTCACACACACACACAGCAAAATGTTATCTGCTCCCCAGTGTCAACAATGCTGGTGACCTTGACCGAGAGGGGCCTTCCTCTCAGTTCTTCTGGGTCAGGGAACTTGAACTCTGAGACTCTGTGTTAGGACATCTGTGATTTTCGTTGTGCCTCTTGAAGGATTTTGACATTTCTGCTTCCTGTCTACCCTCTCAGACTCAAGAGGACCTGTAAGACGGTAAGCTTACTTATTCATCTCTTTTATTTTATATGTGAACAGGCTTGGATAGAGAAGGAAAGGGACAACCTTCACCATTAGTGAATTCGTGTGTCAGGTGAGACACCTCATTTGTGCCCTGGGAGAGTTTCCCCAGGGGAATGGTACTTGGGAATGACAGGCATTTGCCTCCCACTTTTGAGCAAACCCTGGGGTGCAAGAGAGGCTGAGTGAGAGCTGGCGCCATGCAAGGATTGAAGCTCAAGTGAGAGAATGTTCTGGTGGCCCCCTCATGAGTGGCATGAAACAGACTCCTATGGTGACCCTGCCAGTTTAGTAAATTATTCCCTTGGATAGATGGGGAATTGGTCATCTTGCCATCACTTCCTGTCTGTTTGGCCAAGAGTTTCATAAAATGCAATTTGAGGCTGTGAAAATTTGATGGGAAATTGTCCCATGGCCATGAATTTGCATGGATTTTTGTCACCTCTAGGAAGCCCTGGTCTTCTCTGTCCACCCATCCCCTCCACTCCCAGGCAGGTAGAGCCTGAGGTGGGAAGTCAGGCTCTGCACTGGGTGGGCTTTTCCACTGGGTTCACTCAGCTCAGAGACCAAGAACAGGGCTTTGACTGAGGCAGATGTGGAGTTCTTATTCCAGCTTCATCACATGTTATCCATATCAATGGGGAACCACTTCTTCCTGGCCTACCCAGTTTCCTTATATTAAAAACTGGTGTAGTGATGCCCAGCTTCTCAGGTTGTCATGGAGACAGAGATAATGTGTGCACAATGCTTAGCTCAGTGTTTGCCATGAGGTAGCTCTTAGGAAGAATGGCTGCAAACACCCAGAGGTAGCATATCCTACTGTGGGCGTTAATAGGGTGTAATGCAAAAACGGTGTCTTGTATTCAAAACAGGCTGGGAAGTACGAAGTTAAGTACGTTTCTTTTTTTACACTAGGACTCCTCAGCAGTATTAATATGTAATGCAAATTGGGGCTCTCCAAGAGAGATAAATAGTGGGCAGCATTTTCCAAACTTGCTGTATTCATTTCACACCTAATTATTATGTTCATATATATGCAAAACACTATTCAAGGTATTCAGTATCATGCAGGAACAAGACAGTGTCAGCTTCATCTCAGGGAAATATGTGAAAGGAAGAAGGAGAAAAGTAGAATTCAAATGGCTGAGAGGGATGGTTGGTTACTTCAGATGGGGTGGGGTGGGGGGTGCAGTCAAGGCAGGGCTCCAGGAAGATTAAGTTGAGGGTTCAGTGACAGGGACACAAGCCAGGGACAATCAGGGTATAAAAGACATTCCACATAAAGGGGACAGAAAGTGCCAAAGCCCAAGCCCTGAAACAAGAATGAAGTTGATGAAGGTCAGAGAGATGGGAAATGGGGTCAGAAAGGCAGGAAGGACCCCATTCGTATGAGATTTATGTTTTGAAGGATCACTCTGGCTTCACTGCTGTGACTGATATAGCAGGAGGCAAGGTGAGAAGTAGAGAGGCTATCGCGGAAAGCCTTGGAGATGACAGGGCTGACACAGAGCAATGATAGGGTCGATGAGAGGTGGAGGTACTCTAGACCCATAAATATTGTGTACTTACATGTTCATTCATACAGAATTCCCACATCACAAGCCACAGTAAGCAGCTCAATGCATGATTACAAACAGAATGTGTCCATGGAATGACCCCCACCTCTGGGTCTGGAGGGTCCCCCTACCACTCCCCTCAAAACCAACCTCACACCCACTTTCCAAGGGGAAGCCATACTCAGGGTCTAAAGCCAAAGAGGAGGTTTTGAATGTGTACACTGGACTCATACACTATGGAGGCACCTCTGGTTAGCTCCTTTGGTTCAACATCAGGAAAGGTCCACCCAGCTGTTAAGCATCGCAAGTGTTGCCTTTTGACTGCTGTATAGAACTGCACTGTTCCACTACAGCAGGACACATGTGCCTTCCACCTGGGATGGTCATTTGGGCAGATTTCCCTTTTTAGCTCTTATGAATAATGCTGTTAAAACATTCTGTAGTATGTGTGTTAGTCACTGAGTCATGTCTGACTCTTTGCAGTTCCATGGACTCTAGCCCACCAGATTTCTCTGTCTATGGGATTTTCCAGGCAAGAATACTGGAGTGGGTATCCACTCCTTTCTCCAGGGGATCTTTCTGACACGGGGATTGAACCCAGGTCTTAGGCATTGCAGGCAGATTCTTTACCATTTAGGCCACCAGGGAAGCCCATTAAAATACTTTTGGTGTGAATTTTTGTGTGTACACTTAGTAGTGGAGTTTCTGGGTCATCAGTTCAGTTCAGTTTAGTCACTCAGTCATGTCCAGCTTTTTGTGATGCCATGGACTACAGCACGCCAGGCTTTCCTGTCCATTAGCAACTCCTGGAGCTTGCTCAAATTCATGTCCATCGAGTCAGTGATGTCATCCAGCCATCTCATCCTCTGTTGTCCCCTTCTCCTCCTGCCTTCAACCTTTCCCAGCATCAGGATCTTTTCAAATGAGTCAGTTCTTCGCATCAGGTGGCAGAAGTATTGGAGTTTCAGCTTCAGCATCAGTCCTTCCAATGAATATTCAGGACTGATTTCTTTTAGGATTGACTGGCTGGATTTCATTGCAGTCCTAGGGACTTGAAAGAGTCTTCTCCAACTCCACAGTTCAAAAGCATCAATTCTTCTGCGCTCAGCTTTCTTTATAGTTCAACTCTCACATTCATACATGACTATTGAAAAAAACCATAACTTTGACTATAGGGACATTTGTTGGCAAAGTAATGTCTCTGCTTTTTAATATGCTGTCTAGATTGGTCATAGATTTTCTTCCAAGGAGCAAGTGTCTTTTAATTTCATGGCTGCAGTCACCATCTGCAGTGATTTTGGAGCCCTCCCCCCCAAATAAAGTCTCTCACTGTGTCCATTGTTTCCCCATCTATTTGCCATGAAATGATGGGACTGGATGCCATGATCTTAGTTTTCTGAATGTTGAATTTTAAGCCAACTTTTTCATCCCCTCTTTCACTTTCATCAAGAGGCTCTTTAGTTCTTCTTCACTTTCTGACACAAGGGTGGTGTCATCTGCATATCTGAGATAATTAATATTTCTTCCAGCAATATTGATTCCAGCTTGTGCTTCATCTAGCCTAGAATTTCACATGATGTACTCTGCATATAAGTTAAATAAGCAGGGTGACAATATACAGCCTTGATGTACTTCTTTCCCTATTTGGAACCAGTCTATTGTTCCAGTGTCCAGTTCTAACTGTTGCTTCTTGACCTGCATTCAAATTTCTCAGGAGGCAGGTAAGGTGGTCTGGTATTCCCATCTCTTTCAGAACTTTCCACAGTTTATTGTGATCCACATAGTCAAAGGCTTTGGTGTAGTCAATAAAGCAGAAGTAGATGTTTTTCTGGAACTCTCTTGCTTTTTGGATGACCCATTGGATGTTGGCAGTTTTTTAATCTCTGGTTCCTCTGCCTTTTCTAAATCCAGCTTAAACATCTGGAATTTCACGGTTCACGTACTGTTGAAGCCTGGCTTGGAGAATTTTGAGCATTATTTTGCTAGCGTGTGAGATGAGTGCAATTGTGTGGTAGATTGACCATTCTTTGGCATTGCCCTTCTTTGGGATTGGAATGAAAACTGACCTTTTCCAGTCCTGCGGCCACTGCTGAGTTTTCCAAACATGCGGGCATATTGAGTGCATCACTTTCACAGCATCATCTTTTAGGCTTTGAAATAGCTCAACTGGAATTTCATCACCTCCACTAGCTTTGCTCATAGTGATGCTTCCCAAGTATCACTGCAAATTCAGCGGTGTCACCATTAAAAAAAGAAAAAATAAATCAAAAGACAATTTTAGAACTGAAAAATAAACATTTATAAATTAAGCACTTAGATGTAATGGAAAGTGGGAAAATGTTTAAAGAGGTACTTTACAAACAAGAATATCCAAGTTAGCCTATTATCTGGGTCATATGCATGTATTAATAGTAACTTCAGTAGATACTGGGCTTCCCTGCTAGTTCAGATGGTAAAGAATCTACCTGCAGTGTCAGAGACCTGGGTTCGATCCCTGGGTCAGGAAGAGTCCCTGGAGAAGGGAATGGTGACCCACTCCAATACTCTTGCCTGGAGAATCCCATCAACAGAGGAGCCTGGTGGGCTACAATCCATGCAGTCTCAAATTGTCAGACATGACTGAGCAACTAACACTTTTCACTTTCAGTAGATTTTATAGAATACTTTTCCAAAGAGGCTGTACTATTTTTTTCTCCCATTATCAGGGTTAGAGAGTTTTAATTTCTCCCCAGTTGGTGTTGTCAGGTTTTTTAATTTTCACTGTTCTTGTGGGTCTGTCCTGGTACTTCTTGTAACTATAATGTTCACTCCCTTGATGATTAGTGAGTTTGAACATCGTCTCCCATTTAATAGGCTAACTTGGATATTCTTGTTTGTAAAGTACTGCTTTAAGCATTTTACCACTCACCATTACATTTGTCTAAGTGCTTAATTTGAGGATGTTTATTTTTCAGTTCTAGAATTGCCTTTTGATTTATTTTTTCTTTTTATTTTTTTAATGGTGACACCATTGTATTTGCATATAACTCTTACTCTGAGGGGGAAGAACATTCTTCCACTTTTTCTTCTTTGTTCTTTTCATGTAGCATTATTATTTTTTAATTTATTTTTTGAGGTATAGTTGATTTACAATGTTGTGTTAATTTCTACTATGCAGAAAAGTGATTCAGTTATACACATATATATTATTTTTCATATTCTTGTCCATTATGCTTTGTGTTATTGTTCAGTTGCTAAGTCACGTCCAACTCTTTATGACTCCTTGGACTGCAGCATGCCAGGCTTCCTTGCCCTTAACTATCTCCCAGAGAATGCTCAAGTTCATGTCCATTGAGCCAGTGATGCTATCTAACCATCTCATCCTCTCCCTCCCTCTTCTCATCTTACCCTCAATCTTTCCCAGCATAAGAGTCTTTCCCAAGAGTCAGCTCTTCATATCAGGTGGCCAAAGTATTGGAGCTTCAGCACCAGTTCTTCCAATGAATATTCAGAGTTGATTTCCTTTAGGATTGACTGGTTTGATCTCCTCTCTGTCCAATGGACTCTCAAGAGTCTTCTCCAGCACCACAATTTGAAAGCATCAATTCTTCAGTGCTCAGCCTTCTATTTATGGTCCAACTCTCACATCCACAAATGACTACTGGAAGAGCTATAGCTATGGTTTATCCCAGGGTATTGAATATAGTTTTCTGTGCTATATAGTAGGACCTTGTCGTTTATCCATTCTATTTATAGCTGTTTGTCTGCTAATCCCCAACTCCCAATCCACCTCACCCTCATCTGCCTTGATTTATTTTTGTGGTTTCCAGTTCTCTGCCCAAATTCTTTATCTTTTCTTAAATTTCCTGAACATACTAAGCACAGCTACTTCAAGGCCTGTGTGTGAAACCTCAACAGCTGTGAGTCACTGTGGGTTTGTTCCATTGTCTGTTTTTCTCTTGGTTTTCACCTAATTCTTGCATTTTTAAAAAGCAATAGGATATCAGAAGCCACATGTGTTTAAGAGGGCCTCTCAAGTTTGGAGGGTCCTGAACTTCGGTTTTATCTCCCAAGCACTGTGAAGTTGCCAAAAGCTAGGCATATCTTCTTCAACAACCTTTTCTCCCTAGTTTTTTCAGCCTTGAGAATTTTGCTTAATAAATCAGCAAATCCCTTCTCGGGAAGAGCAGCGTCCTTCTCCGTTTGCCTCTCTTCTCCCTGGAATATGTGCAGATCGCCTAGTCCAGGCCATATGCAGGTTGTTTGTAGTTCAAGTTTATGGTTCTGTTGTGGCTCTTTCTTCTTTCTCCCTCTTCTTTTTCTTCTTTTTCTTTTTTATTTTTCCTTTTTTAGAGGGGGATAAGCTAGTCTATTTCTGATCTGCTCTCATTCTCGGTCACAGCCCTTCCTGGGTCTTACCTTGATGCCGCATATCTACTGGAACACATCCTCAATGACAGCTTGAGCATCCCTCACCCGCCCAGCCCTGTGGGACTCTTCTCAGCTTCTTAGGCACTCAGCCTCCTTTCATTGAATCAGCTGATGCTTCAAGTAGAAAAGTCAAACCAAATCCTTGACTCTCCTGCCCTTACTGGCCTTCTCTAAGGGATTGTGGTTTCACACATCCCTGCTACCGTGGTGGCACTCAGTTCCCTTCAAACAGATGTTTTTCTTAAAGATTTTTCCTGAATTTTCTACACACAAGAAATTCTCTATACAAAATTTGTAACTATCCAAAACAAACTCATCTGTCATATCCAGATGTGAAACACCTGGAGGTATTTTGAAGGGAAGTCAACAAGATGACCTGAGAGATTGTGGGTGTGAGAGAAAGAGAGTCTTCCTCAAGCATAATTTTAAGGTCTGTGGTGGAGAAACTGAAGAAGGGAACTTACATCCTCTGGAGGAAGTTGGAGAGAGATGAAGAGTTAAGTTTTGACCTGTTGAATTTGAGATCTTAGATATCCATGTAGAGAAGTTGATTGAGCACTTGGATACATCAATCTGGAGTTTAAGGGAAAGATTCAGGCTGGACAAGCAAACACAGTTATTGAGTGGGAAGTGGATAATGAACTTTTGGAAATATTCTTCCTGAAGATGTGACTACAGAGTCATTGGCACATACATTGATGCTATATTAAACCACAGAATTGATCAAACACCTAGGGAATGAATGTACCTGTAAAGAGAAGAGAACCAAGATCTGAGCTCTTTGGCACAACTTTAAGAAGCTGTGGAGAAGATGAGATAAGAAGGAACCACTGCTGAGACAGGATAAAAGCCAAATAGTACATGTTGTGTTGGAAACCAAGAAAAGAGAACTACCAGTGAAGAAAGAGTTATCATCAATCTTGACAAAGATGGCCTCAACAGGAAGAATGTGTAGCAATTTCTGGAACCCTCCAAAAGTTTTAGGTCAGTCAAATAATAAGGAGCTGATAAAGAGGCTGAGTAAGAACTTCCCATTAAACAGAACAAAATCTAGCAGTGTCAAAAAATCATGAAGAGACTGATTTCAAGAGTGAGTTAGCATTGGGACTTCCCTGGTGGTTCAATGGTTAAGAATCTGGCTTGCAATTCAGGAGACAGGGATTTGGAATGGGTTGCAATTTCCTTCTCCCGAAATTTTCCTGACTCAGGGTTTGAACCAGCATCTCACTTGGCAGGTGGATTCTTTACCACTGAGTCATCTGAGAAGCCCAAATAAGTAAATAAATAAAAGAAGGAGGTAGTATCAAATGAGCCAAAAACTGCTGAAAGTTCAAATAAGATAAAAGCATAAAAACCTCCTTTGATTTTGGCTATATGGTGGCCACTGGTGAGCCTAACAAGAGCAGGTTCAGTAGAATAGTAGGGATGGATGCCCAAGGCAGAGAGTTAAAGACAATATGTTATAAGTTGTATTAGTCGGGGTTCTCCAGGGACAGAGAACCACTACGATGTGTAAGTGTGTGTTTGTGTCTGTGTGTATGGGAGAGAGAGATGGATTTATTTTAGGGCATTGATTTGTACAATGGTGGGGGCTGACAAATCTAAAATTTCCAAGGCAGGCCAGCCAACTGGAGACCCAGGAAAAGCTGACATGGCAGCTCAAGGTCAAGGCCATTTGGAGACATAGTTTCCTCTCCCTTGAGGGAACCTCAGTCTTTTGCTTAAGGCCTTCAACTGAATCAGTGAGGCCCACCTACACCACGGAGGGTAATCTGCTTCACTCAGTGTTTGCCGATTTGAATCTTAATCCAAAAACACCCTCATGGAAACATCTAGAATGGTGTTTGATAAAATATCTGTGAGCCATGGCCAAGCTAAGTTGATGCATAAAATTAACCATAAGAGATTAAAAAAAGAAACAGAGCATAGATGATTCTTTGAGCTGATTCTTTGTGAACAAGATAGAACTAGAGAAGCAGGTGGAATCCGAGCATTATTTTGTTTCTCCAGAGAAGATATTTGAACATGTTTGATCACAAAGCCTTTATTCTTGGAGTAATTATTAATATTTCCCTGATACAGTATTCTGTGAATATCAGTCTGTGAAATTCTGGCTTAAAGACTCAAAACTCAGTGTGTATCTTTTTTCAAATAATCAGGGAATTAATCACACAACAAACAAACCCCACACTGCTTTCCAGCTTTCTCTGTGCTCCATCTGGGGATTCTATCTGATGAATTATCCATTGATTTCTGCTAGTGGGATGTTATTAATCTCTTTAGGTTCTGTATTTACATTATGATGGGGTTTCCTGGTAAGGAACAATGCCTTTCATACTGAATGTAGTGACCTAGATATCCAATATCACGCTCCCAGACAATTGATGGGTTTGAGTGTGGGATGATCAGCTGTATCATTGGGGTAAGTGGCAATGGCAGTAGAGATTGAGCAAACACACGCCCCAGTGTTAGTCGCTCAGTCGTGCCCGACTCTTTGCGATCCATAGACTGCAGCCTGCCAGACTCCTTTGTCCATGGGATTTTCCAGGCAAGGATACTGGAGTGGGTTGCCATTTCCTTCTCCAATTGGGGTAAGACACCATGCCAATGAGCCTACCCCACCTGGAAAGAGGCATTCTTAGTAAATTCTCAAACACACATAGTGATTTAAGGTTTTCACCATTCATTCCACCATCTAATTCTATATACTGGCAAGTATTTGTTGTAAAAAAAAAATGATTGGGGAAAAAATAAAAACAGTTTGAATATCACCTCCGAGTCTGTGCTTGATTCCCAGAAATATTACATTTTGACCAGAAAAAAAATTCATAGTGACCTCAAGGTCCTCATGCTGATTTTATTATTAATGGTACAGATGTCTTTGACCTACAGTTATGTCATTAAGGACTGGAAATTTCCATTTCCAGAAAGGGATTTCACCTGCTTCTCACTTCTGGAATTAGCCCAGACTCAGGTGCAAGCAACAGAAAACAGCATCATCACTGCTTAAGTAGAAAAGGAGTTTGTTCAGCAGAGGTGGAGCGGCTCATGGAATTGTTGAGATTGGCAAGATAAACTCAAGGCATGAGAGCCAAGGACAGCACACATGTTCATGCTGCAGAACAACCCGGGAGACTTTACTGCGTCGGCATTGGCTCTTAGCTCTCAAAATTTGCACTGCCAAGTGTCCACTAGGGTTAGATCTTGGACACAGGAGCCACAAGCCTGCAGCGCTGGTGCCCTAGGAATATTTTCCTCCCATAGACATCTGTACCCCTGGAACTGAGCAGGACCCCATGTGGCCTTCTGGGAACAGACCACCTCCCCCCAGTGTCTTCCACCTGCCCCTCTATAGAATAACAGCAGCCTCCTAGGCCTTCCCTGAATTCCAAAGAATATTTAATCAGAGAAGTGACAAAATGCAAAAAGGAAAACAGTCAAGCTAGGTAAAATAATAATAGTTCAGCCATTAAAAAAGAGTCAAGGAGGGGGCTTCTCTAGTGATCCGGTGATTAAGAATCTGAATTGCAATACAACGGACACTAGTTTGATCCCTGATCTGGGAAGATCCCACATACTCTAGGGTCCAGGAGCTGCAACTACTGAACCCACATGCCTAGAGCCTGTGCCCCAAAACAGGAGAAAGCAATGAAGCAGCAGTGAAGACCCACTGCAGCCAAAAAATAAAATAAGTAAATAAATCTGTTTAAAAAAATGTCAAGGACCTTTATTACTGCTGCAAGGGCTACGGAGATAATATTCTGAGCAATGTTCTTCGAGCTGTTTTGCAGATACTGAAATTCCCAGCAGGTCGAAGAAGTTAACTTTATGCTGCCCATAATCACATAGACCCCAGAATGTTGATGATGTTGACTCCTGATTACCTCACCACCAACCAATCAGAAGAATGTCTACAAACTGATCGTATACCTCACAATTCCCCTCCTTCACCCTGCCTTTAGAGGGGAGGTGAAGGTGAGATGTATGGAAAGAGTAACATGGAAACTTATATTACCATATGTAAAATAGATAGCCAACGGGAATTTGCTGTATGGCTCAGGAAACTCAAACAGGGGCTCTATGTCAACCTAGAGGGGTGGGATGTAGAGGGAGATGGGAAGGAGGTTCAAAAGGGAGGGGATATGTGTATACCTATGGCTGATTCATGTTGAGGTTTGACAGAAAACAACAAAATTCTGTAAAGCAATTATCCTTCAATTAAAAAAACAATAATAGTAAATTAAAACATAAAAAATCTTTCCCTGAAAACTTTCAGGAAGTTTAGGACTTTTAGATACTAGCTGCCTAGATTCCTTGCTTGAAGCCTGCAATAAATGCTGCACTTTTTTTGCCACCTCATGTCAATAGATTGACTTTACTGTGCTCGGGCAAGTGGACCCAAGTTTGGTTCAGTAACACCCCCTTCCCTACATCAGCAGATCCTGACTCAAGTCTGACCAAATGCCTCTGGTTGGTGGTCACAAAGTGATGTCCCAGGATGGCCAAAATTGTGAATATTTGCCTTTCTCTGCTTCTATGTAAAAGATGTCTCTATCTCTAAGATCCCTAAGGGAAAATGGCCGCAAGCAGGAAGGAAGATAAAAAGCTTGGTAACAGAAAAACAAATGACAACAACTTGTGGAGCCTGCCCACCTGGCTTCTCAGCATCAGCATGTACTCTCATCCCATTCTTAGATTTCTAAAGCAGTGCTCCCATCTAACATTTATTCCTCTGACATCACTACAAATGTACTCCTTGTAATTGAAAACAAAAGCATGACTTCAAGTTCTATTCTTCATTGTGTCTACCTCCATATACAATCGTGATCTAATCTTGATATTCTGTAACCCATCGTCCAAACCACAGAAACAACCAACAACCATGGCAATTGTTTGTTGCTGTTGTTTAGTCACTAACGTCATATATGATTCTTTTGTGATCCCATGGACTATAGGCTGCCAGGCTCCTCTGTCCATGGAATTCTCTAGGCAAGAATACTGGGGTGGGTTGCCATTTCCTTCTGTAAGGGATCTTTCTGACCCAGGGATCAAACCCACATCTCCTGCATTGGAAGGCAGATTGTTACCACTGAGCCACCAGGGAAGCCCACCAGTAACATATCTTATAGATAATGGTGGAATCAACAGAAAGAAAAGAAGGAGAAAATTAGTAAAAAAAAAAAAAAAATATATATATATATATATATATATATATAAAATACATACAGGACTCAGGAAGCAAGAAAATACAGAAATAAGCTACAGTTCTCCTGTCTATAATTGATGAAGAGACAATGACTTCTAATTATGACTCCTCTCCCCTACTGTTCATCCCATTTGCCTTCAGCCAACATTTTGGCTGGTCACATTCTTTTTAAATTAATTTTTCTTGGAGTATATTTGCTTTACAATACTACTATTTTCTATTGTATAACAAACTGGATCAGCTAGACATATACATATATCCCCTTTTTTGATCTCCTTCCCATTCAGATCCCCACAGAGCATTAAGCAGAGTTCCCTGTGCCATGCAGTAGATTCTCATTAGTTATCTGTTTTATACAATAGTCTCAATAGTTTATACATGTCAATCCTGATTTGCCAATTCATCCCACTCCCCTTCCCCATTGGAGTCCATATGTTTGTTATCTGCATCTGTGTCTCTATTTCTGCTTTGCAAATAGGCTCATCTGTACCATTTTCCCAGATTCCACATATAAGAGTTAATATATGATATTTGTTTTCTCTTTCTGACTTACTTCACTCTATATGACAGTCTCTAGGTCCGTCCATGTCTTTACAAAAGACCCAATTTTGGTCTTTTTATGGCTGAGTAATATTCCATTATACATATGTATATCTTCCTGACTTAAATCCTTCATTCCTGAGGCATCTGAGCCCTTGGTGGAGCTGCCTGCAAACAGTAGCTCTAATGTTTCATTAGATGCCAACACTGGGCCCCCATGGACCCAGAATTCCCTACCCCTCCATCTTGCAATGTTTATCAACAACCTACTTCCCCTTCCTCATTTGGTCAAGATTCATCTTTGAGCCAATATCATATCATTTCTTGTTTGTTTGTTTCTTACCTATTGGCTTTAAGATCACAGAAAGTCCTCATAAACGGTTATTTGCTACCACTCAGTCCTACAACTATAGCTCTTCCTTCATGGGTCAATACGCAATTCGGGAATTTCTCCTCTTACTGATGGATTTCTTGCAAGTATATGCTCAGAAACTGGACATACAGAATGGGGATTAGAGTCACTCTCTGTGTATCACCTGATTCTCTTAATACTTCACCCACAATTAGGATGAGACTGGCCCATTTCTGGGCTTTCCTGGTGGCTCAGATAGTAAAGAATCTGTCTGTAATGCAGGAAACCTGGGTTCAATCCCTGGATCAGGAAGATCTCCTGGAGAAGGGAATGACTACCCACTTCAATATTCTTGCCTGGAGAATCCCATGGACAGAGGAGCCTGGCAGGCTACAATCCATGGGGTTGCAAAGATCTGGATATGACTGAAGCAACTTAGCATGGCCCGTTTCTGACAAATCCCTGAAGGTCTGAGCATGTCCTTTTTTCTAGTGAATAGCTAAATAGTCAAAAAGCTGCTGGTCTTTTTTGGAGAGGATTAGGAGAAAAATTCATAATTCTTTTTTGTAAGATTATTCCCAGATCCCACCTCAAGTGTGTGTAGCCAGCTCATCATTCAAGAGGTCCTAGGCTTGTGAACTGACTCCAGTCAGGGCCTTAGGTGAAGGGCCAAGACTCTATATCATTATGGCTCTATTTAGGCTCTGTTCATCTGGCTTATTGAAATCAAATAGGATCTTAAGTGCTGTGTTTCATTTCTACAGGACTCAACATGCATGAGCTTCTTCTAGTAATTTATGAACAGCAGATCCTTCTAATTACACTATTTTGGGTCTTAGAATGTAACCACATCCACTTTGCCTGGATGGTAAAGTGTCACCATGTCCTTTGCCTGGCCAGGCTCTTGGAATTCCTATTTAAATCAGGAAGCCCAATTCAACTGCAGCATCTCTGCATTGCCTGCCTAAAGACAACTGCCTCTACAGTTCTTTTTAAGTTTCAGGTCCTTCCATCATCAAAGCATTTATTAATGCATTGGTGAAGGGAGTGCTCTGAGCCTTCTGGTAGGCCATAATTAAGGAACTGGAGAGCAGGTAATGAATCTGCTCCAGTATTTTAATCTTCTTCCTCATGGAATCCTTCCTCTATGGTAAACAAAAGAAGGCTGGCATCCCAATTTCATTTAGTGGGAGCCTCTGGTGAAATGCTGAATCCAGGTTTTGTTCAATCAACTCAGGAAATAGAACAATTTTCAGAGGTTTGACTTACCATATTGCAATACAAATTTCTGACATATGCACCCATATTAGGAAAAAAATAGTCTGGTCAGTATTATGTGCTTCCCTGCTAGGACCACCACTATGAAATCTTAGTGTCCCCTTCCCTTCCTTCCAGACATAATTCCTATCATTAATTTTCTGGCTATCAATTTCTTATTGTTCTTTAGATATTTACCATGTTTTAAAATCACCAAACATAAAAAAAGAAAAAAAATTAAGAAACAAAAGAAAATCACCAAACACTATATTAAAGATCACCAAACAATATATTGAATATCTGCATGCCTTCAACCTGACACAAACTTAGTCTTATGCTTTATGTCTTTTTTGTGAACGTTGGTTTTATTAGTCAAGGTTAGAGTTGCAACATATTTTTTTCCTGATGTAAAGAAACCAAATCCTGAAAGCTCTTTGGTGTTTCAGTTTATCATTGGTCCTGCTAGGTCTGGAGGAAAGAAAGGTCCATGTAGGCATGGCTTCTGCTCACCGTGGTCCTCAGGCAGGGTCGTTAGGGCGTCTTCAGGCAAGTGGGGACCACTCTGTCAGAGAGGGAAGTAGAGCTGCTTCAGCTGGCAAGGAGAGTCAGTGTGGTGCAGTGACTCAGGCTCCCGGGGTTCGTCAGACTTCTCCCAAACGTCTCTGTTCCAGGTCTTGTCTCCAGGGAGGACACTGCTGCCAAACAGTCACGCTGCTGTTTGTCCCATGAACGTTACTAGACCTGCTCCAGGGACTCAGGTTTCCTACAGTCACCCTACCACACCACCTGCATACCGTCCTCTCTGGGCATCACTGGCTCCCAGGTTTGGTCATGTGAGTGCATCTGATGATGGAGCCCAGGAGACATGAATACCTGGCATGTTCAGCTTTTCTAATGGGAATTAACTCGTCTTCCCTTCAAGACCCAGAAAGGTGGAGGGTTCTCCACACATGGGAAAGGGTTTAAGTGGCCAGGTAGCCAAAAAATGACAAATGCCAACCACTTCCTGGAAAACTTGAGTTTGTTTCCTTCTCTTGTTAGTGAAAATCAGCTTTCAGATTTTTTATTATTTGTTTATTTGTACTGGAGTGGGTAGCCTTTCCCTTCTCCAGAGGATCTTCCCAACCCAGGGATTGAACCCAGGTCTCCCTAATTGCAGGCAGATTCTTTACCAGCTGAGCCACAAGGGAAGCCCAAGAATACTGGAATGGGTAGCCTATCCCTTTTCCAGGGGATCTTCATGACTCAGGAACTGAACCAGGGTCTCCTGCATTGCAGGTGGATTCTTTACCAACTGAGCTATCAGGGAAGCCCTTTTATCTGTTTACCTATTTATTTATTTTTGGTGGCACTGTGCAGTTTGGGAGATCTTAGTTCCCCAACTGGGGATCAAACCCAGTCTCTGGAAGTGAAAACACTGAGTCCTAACCATCAGAGCACCAGCAAGCTCCCAAAAATTTTAATTTAAAAAGAGTAAAAATGAAAATGTATTGGGAAGATCCTAACTTATTTGATCATGATGGTGATGAGGCCCTTAGAGAGTTCAAGGTTCATATGGCTAATCCTCCTAAGTACTTATTTATTGAGCATTACCTACAAGGTATGTATTCTGCTGAACCCAGTATAGTTAACCCAGAAATAGTCCCAGACCCACTAGATTGTTCTCTAGTACTGAAGATATGGACTTCCCCAGTGGCTCAGACAGTAAAGCATCCGCCTGTCACGGCAAGAGATGCAGATTCAGTCCCTGGGTCTGGGAGATCCCCTGGAGGAGGGCACATAAGCCCATTCCAGTACTCTTGCCCGGAGAATCTTATGAACAGAGGAGCCTGGTGGGCTACAGTTCATGGAGTCGCAAAGAGTTGGACACGACCGAGTGACTTATCACAGCATAAGATACTCCAGTTTTGTTTTCTGGAACCATCCTCCCCAACACACATTTTTCAGATCCACTTCTTGGGACTTATATTAGTCAGGATTCTCCAGAGAAGCAGAACCCATCGGAAGTGTATTTGTTGTCATTGTTTAGTTGCTCAGTCATGTTCAGCCTTTTGCCACCTCATGGACTGTTGCCTGCCAGACTCTGTCCATGGAGTTTCGCAGGTAAGAATACTGGAGTGGGTTGCCATTTCCGTCTCCAGGGGAGGTGTATATAAAGAGAAAAAGATGGAAAGGAATTGGGGTACCTGATTGTGGAGGCTCTTGGGTAGCTTGACCGACTAGGGACTCGGGAAGGAGTTGGAGTTCAAGTCCAACACTGTCTGCTGGTGAACCTGGAGGAGTTAAAGTCGCAGACAAAGTCTGATGACAAGTTTGCTGCAGAATTCCCTCTTGCTTAGAGGAAAGTCAGCCTTTTATTCTGTTAAGATCTTCAGCTAATTGCATGAGGCCCAGATTACAGAGGATCATCTGCTTTACTCGTCCATCGATTTAAATGTTATCCTTATCTGGGCTTCCCTTGTAACTCAGTGGTAAAGAATCTGCCTGCCAGTGCAGGAGACACAGGTTCAATCCCTGGTCTGGGAAGATTCCATATGCCACAGAGTGACTAAACCCATGAACCACAACTATTGGACCTATGCTCTAGAGACCCTGATCTGCGACAAGAGAAGCCACCACAATGAGAAACCTGAGCATCACAACTATAGAATAAACCCAGTTCTGTGCGACTATAGAAAACCCAGTGCGGCCAATAAATAAATAGAATGATGGATTCTTTATATATTCTGATGCATTGTCTATAGATATTAAGATAAAGGCAAACATGTATCTGCTGATACTTTGTAAGCCGATCTGTCTTTATATTTAGAAAAGTCTCTAATTAGTAGGATTCCCTGGTGGCTCAGGTAAGGAATCTGCCTGCAATGTGGGAGACCTGAGTTCAATCCCTGGGTCAGGAAGATCCCCTGGAGAAGGAAATGGCAACACACTCCAGTATTCTTGCCTGGAGAATTCCATGGACAGAGGAGCCTGGCAGGCTACAGTCCACTGGGTCTCAAAGAGTTGGACACAACTGAGGGACTATCACTCACTCATTAATAGAAAAGAAAAATAAGTGTTACCCCATCCCAAAACATTCCCACACACAATAATATTTGGCCACGTTCCTGGGCACCATGGCCCAAGCATGTTGACACATAAAGTGAACCTTACCTTAAATGCAGATGCCTCTGAGAGCTAAGCCCTGCAGGCTCCTTGGTTCACCCTATGTTAGGGCTTTGCCATGGCTCATGGCATCTTTGACTCAATGGCCAAGAGTTTGAGCAGACTCCAGGAGATACTGACGGATAGGGAAGCCAGGCATGCTGCAATCCATGGGGTCACAAAGAGGAGCATATGACTGAGAGCCTGAACAGCAACAACAATGGATCACTTCCAGGAACTCTCTCCACCCAAATGCTATGCCCTGAAAGCTCTTATTCTCTACAAAAGAAAGTGTTAGTCGTTTGGTTGTGTCCAACTCTTTGTGACCCCATGGACTGTAGCTCACCAGGCTCCTCTGTCCAGGACCTCAACTAAAACAAACTAACTGGCCAGGCAGCAGTAGGTGGCCTGGGAAGGTGTGGTATCTGTCCCCATGGACCTTCCTGAGAGGAAGCAAATCATCTGTCCTGCTGTGCTCAGCCGGGGCCCCACAGGTTTGTGCAGGAGACAGGGCCAGATGTTCTCTTGAGACCTTTTCTTGATCAAGGATTTGATGACACCGGCCCTTCAGTTCTTCTGAATCAACAGCTGCTGATTTCATTCAAATAATCTAATTTGAAATTCTGTTTCTGGAACGCAGACAGCGTTTTCCGCCCAAGCAGAACAATGGAAGTGGAACAGGGGGCCTTCACAGGGGCTATTTTGGGTGCTTTCAGACATAGAAGTCAACAATCTGTTCATTCACGGGTGCTCTGACCTCTTGTTTTGAAGGAAGAGAAGAAAAACACGCTGGTTACAAATAATGTAAATATTTTGCTTTCACCAATTCTCCAATCTGGACTGAAACAAATGTCACCCTTGAACCTGCCCCCATCCTCTCCGCTCTCCCAAGATATCTTTGAAAAGCCATGATCAGATCATGAAAATGGGTTTAAAATGTAATTACCAGTTTTGAAGAAATAGGTGAAGATGCAGCTCTTCATTTCAGGGAGGAGGAGGGCATTCTCTCAAATGCTTACAGGAGGCTTTGGAGGACAGACATAGACCTCTTCCCAAGTGGACATGAGACAGGCTGGGATCTGGGACCTGCAATGCTTGTACCTAGACTCACCTCTCCTTGGGCAACAAAGAAACTATAAGGGACAAAAATAACTGCACTTGTATGCACAGTTGGAGCAAATTATGGGCAAGATATAAAAAGACCAAAATGACCAACTGTTACTTCTGAAGAGCCAGGAGCAAAAGCAGGGGTTCAGGCCATTGTACGTGCCCCCTGCACTTAGCACCACTGAAGGGGTGGGCAAACCACCTAAGCCGTCCCTCTAGCCCAACCCCTGGACCCACCCCTCCCCTCAGCCCATATATAAGGAACCAGCTTACTGTGTCCCCCCAGCCCCAGGGAGCCAGCAAGGGCATCCGTTACCTGTTTTCGCTCTCCCTGCTGCACCACGGCCCCCAGTAAAGACTTGCCTGGTTTCCTTGTCTGGCTTCTTATCAATTTCTCTTGTTTAAGGAGTCTTAGAACCCTGGTTGGTAATGGGTGTTTGGAGCTGTCCAGGAGGGAAGGAGAAAGAGCTGAAGGCAGGGAGATGGGCGGACAAGCTGTGGTCACTCCGTGTGAGGACCCAAAGTGTGAATGCATGAAGAGAACAGAATCTGAAGATTCACACACAAATAGCTACTCTATGTTTTAAATTTGTGTCTTGGTGATGTCCCTGGCCTTCTGCCTTTGGTGATGGTCAAAGGTGGTATGAATCAGGAATGCCTCTGCCTCCTGTCCTGCGTGGCCCAGCTTCTTCATCACAGAAGTCAGAGCTTCATCTCCTTCTTTCTCTGTCATCTGGGATTCCTCTGGGAAATTTTCCAACAAAGGCTCTGGCTAGATCAGGGACAGCTACGGAGACTGGCTGGATGAGTGTTTGCCTGGGTGGGGGCACTGGGACAAGGCGAGGATTGGCTGTGTGAGTTACTTACAGATATTGTAAGATTACTAAGATTCTTTTTCTAGGGAAAAAAAACCTGAGACTGATTTTCCTATTATCACAGAAACATACGATCAGATTGTTTTAATGAAAAAATTAAATATATGGATGAGAGTATTGTGGATTGCTGCCCTTTGGGAACAAGTAATTTATGGCAAAGTGGTTCTCTGAGAAAAAGTCAGCTGCTCCTCACACATTCCCACCCACACCTCCCTCCCTCCCCTTTCTGGGGTCCAGAGAAGGGATGTCTTCCACTTCACACAGTCTTTGGGGGTGTTGTTATCCAGGAAGCCTAACCATCCAATTAAACCAGCAAGAGACTCAAATACCTACTGTGAATCCGACATGATGTAGGTACCAGCCTTGTGCTTGTGCTTAGCGGCTCAGTCGTGTCCTACTCTTTGAGACCCCGTGGACTGTAGCCCACCAGGCTTCTCTGTCCATGAAATTCTCCAGGCAAGAATACTGGAGTGGGTTGCACGCCCTCCTCCAGGAGGTCTTCCTAACCCAGGGGTCGAACCCAGGTCTCCCGCATTGCAGGGGGATTCTTTACTGTCTGAGCCACAAGGGAAGCCCGTGTGAGGATAATAATGTCCCTCTTTTCAAGGAGAGCAAGGCCTTGTGAAGAAACTAGATGCATGTTGTGTTGTCATTTGTAAAACAGAAAAGGAAAAATATATTGTGTGTGAAGCACGGGGCGAGGGCACATTTGCAAGAGGGCTTCAAGGAAGGCTTTATAGCAAAGTGAAGTTAGGACTGGATGCCAAAAGAATGGTGGGGAAAAACAGGGATCTGGGGGCGGGGTTGAGGGCTGGCTGGTAAAGCTTCACGGAGGAGGCGGGAAGGTTGTGCGCTGACTGATGCTGATTAAGGAGCTTCAAAGGGATCCGTGGGAGATGAAGGGGTAAAGTAATTGAGAGGCGGAAGTGAAACCCTCAAGTGGTCCGCTAAGACACTGGAGCAAAGGTGGATGTCCACCTTTGGGCAATGGTTTGGGCAGCTCCAAATACTGGGCTGAATTTGTGCCCAGTAAGTGACCTGTCCTGGGTACAGGGCCCATTGACACATAAGCAAATCCCTGTCTTCCCAGCAAAAGGTGATGGATGAAGATGCTTCAAGCCAGGAGCCACCTGCCACAGATGGAGGAGCCTCAGAGGGAGTACACGACTTCACTCTTTCCTTCACCCATTCATTGATTCATTGTTGGTATGATCTATGTTTCTTTACCTTCGAGGAATCCAAATAAATGTGCTCAGAGAGAGTGGGAGAAAGAGAGAGAGGGTGCCTGCCTGATGGAGGAATGTACTTTTAGTGGTAAAGTGGACCCTGTCCACAACCCCACCAAAGAGTATGGGTTCCAGGGCCTGGGAGCTTGGACCTGCTGCCTTCTCCAGCCATGCCCCCTACACCAGCATCTCCTATCTCACCCAGTTAGTGAGACTCACTTGTTCTAAGGTTTCTATTTGGCTTCCCAGGTGGCTCAGTGGTGAAGAACCCACCTTCTTCACCCAAGACTCAGGAGACTTAGGTTCAATCCCTGGGTCGAGAAGATCCCCTGGAGGAAGAAATGGCAATCCACTCTAGTATTCTTGCCTGGAGAATCTCATGGATAGAGGAGCCTGGCAGGCTACACAGTCATGGGGAAGCAAAAAGAGTTGGACATGACTGAGCAACTAACCAAAACACATCATGGTCCTCAAGTGCATGCCATCCACTTGGTGAAAGTGGAAGTCGTTTGGTCATGTCTGACTCACTGTGACCCCATGGACTATACAGCCCTTGGAATTCTCCAGGCCAGAATACTGGAGTGGGTAGCCTTTCCCTTCTCCAGGGGATCTTCCCAACCCAGGGATTGAACCCAGATCTCAAGCATTGCAGACAGATTCTTTACCAGCTGAGCCACCAGGGAAGCCAAAGAATACTGGAGTAGGTAGCCTATCCCTTCTCCAGGGGATCTTCCTGACCCAGGAATCGAACCAGGGTCTCCTTCATTGAAGGCAGATTCTTTACCAACTGAACTATCACGGAAGCCCCTAATAGCTACTTGGTGGGCAGGTGCAAAGCTACAGATTCTGGGCTTTAGGGCTATTGTAGATGTTCCAGGATGATCTTTATTAGTGACTCTTCTTATTCAGGGCAGCTTGGGATGCCCACACTCCAGTAAGAAGTGCCCATGTAGTCCCTGGTGTGTGACCAGCCATCTGAGACACAAATCTCCCCACCCACCCCAAGGGCTCTGACCACACCCACCAGGTAATATCATCCAAGGGGGCTGGCCTTTGATCCTACAGTTTAGAAAGAGGTCATCACTGTCCTGTGACAGTAACTCTGTCCTCTCCCTGACTCTCCCTATTCTCCAACATCCTGCAAATACAACAGGAAGGCTCCACTGGGCCACCTGGTTGGACTGAGCATAATAGTGCAGTTTCAGAGTGAATTCTGAGTCACTTTGTTGAAGCTACCATGTGCCAGGGCCTCAGTGTGGCCCCTGCCCAGAGCAGCACTCACAGAACCCCAAACCTGTACTAGGGGGTCAGATGGAGCTGTGGCCCCAAGAGGTGCTTTGAAGGCAAGGACAGACACAGGGTCCTCTAAACTCTGAAGCTCTGCAGGGCAGCACCCCATCAGAGAAGTCCCATCCTCCTCCAACCTGTGGAGGCAGTGGCAGATTTTATTTTCTTGGGCTCCAAAATCACTGCAGATGGTGACTGCAGCCATGAAATTAAAAGACACTTGCTCCTTGGAAGAAAAACTATGACAAACTTAGACAGCATATTAAAAAGCAGAAACATCTCTTTGCTGACAAGAGTCCATATAGTCAAAGCTATGGTTTCTGCAGTAGTCTTGTATGGATGTGAGAGTTGAACCATAAAGAGAGTTGGACCGCATGGACTACAGCATGCCAGGTTCCTCTGTCCTTCACTATCTCCTAGGAGATATTTTCCATGAAGTGATGGCACCAAAGAATCGATGCTTTCAAATTGTGGTGCTGGAGAAGACTCTTGAGAGTCCTTTGGACAGCAAGAAGATCAAATCAGTCAATTTTAAAGGCAATCAACTCTGAAAATTCATTGGAAGGATGGAAGCTGAAGCTCCAATACTTTGGCCACCTGTTGTGAAGAGCCAACTCATTGGAAAACACTCTGAATCTGGGAAAGATTGAGGGCAGAAGGAGAAGGAGATGACAGAGGATGAGATGACTGGAATCTTAGTTTATGGCCCAAGGGGAGCCCTGGTGGCTACTGACCACACTTGTTCTCAGCAAACATTTTTGAAGCATCCACAGCACTGGCCACACAGAGATAGCAAGGCAGGGCTCTGCCCTCCAGAATCTCACCCACTGCCCGGAGGAGCTGGCAAGGATGCCCCTCACCAGCAGAAGTGGTTCCATCAGGAGCACAGAGGTGCTTCCTCCCTCCCTCCGTGTGGCTGACTAGAACCCCAAGTCCCAGGAGTGTTGGAGGCTGTGTTATAATCAGGGCCCAGGGTCATCCTTACTGGTCTTGAGGACCCTCCTGGATCCCCCTCAATGCTTCATCCATTTCTGAGGCCCCACCACCTACAGCAGGGGTCTGGGGCTTCCTCCCACCTGTGATAAGTGATGCGTAGCCAGCCAATCATTCCTATGATTGTGATCTCAAGGGCCGTCCCAGACAGAGCCAAGCCAGGTCGGCTGTGGAGCGTGTGTCTTGGTCAGAGTCCCAGGCTCAGAGTCCAACAGACATGGTCACAGGCAAACCTTGAATCACTCAGATTTGTGTTAAAAAGGTCACACGCAGAGGCATTAAGAGCGTTATTGTGGTGGTCTTTGCACCCTGGGCTTCCCAGGTGACTCAGTGGGTAAAGAACCTGCCTGCAATGCAGGAGACACTGTGGGTATGGGTTCAATTCCTGCATTGGGAAGATCCCCTGGAGGAGGGCATGGCAACCCACTCCAGTATTCTTGCCTGGAGAATCCCATGGACAGAGGAGCCTGGTGAGCTACAGTCCATAGATTGCAAAGAATCAGACATGACTGAAGCAACTGAGCCCAGCACTTGCACTCATAGCCACAGAAGCCTACCCCTTGCAAGACACTGCAGTCCCTCTGCAGCCCCTCAACTGATCCTGGCCTTTCATCACCCAGCGCATGATGCCGAGTCCCAGGACAGGGAATCAGTGGGCATCCCTTGGGCTCCCCTCTTCTCTTGGGGGTGTCAGACCCTGCCTCAAACAAGCCAGATGGGCCCAGAGCTGGTCCCAAGCATTGGAGGACCGATGGGCCTCTGCAGGCTCCTGGGGGCAGAACCACAGCACATCCATGTTACCAGGCCTCTTCCCCAAGGTTCATATATGCCTCCCCATCGGTGGTCCCAGAGGAAAGCCCAGCTGGGTGCTGAGAGCCATGTGACTGCGTGTGAAGGCAGGTCCTACAGTGGGCTCACATGAACACAGGAGGTATCCAGGCCCCACAAACCTGTTCCTTCTACATGGCTGGGTGGACATTGAGTGTCCCATGTCAGAACTGGCCATGCTCGTGAGCAATCCAACCCATGTCTCTGGAGACCCTCGCTTCAGCTAATGAAGCCCACGACTGCTCAGTGCAACCACAGTGTTTATAAATAAAACCACATTTTGGTTGTCCCAGGAGTCATATTATTTAAAGGAACTTTGCAGGAATTTTTTACCGATTCAATCATGACATAAAAGTCTCCAGCCTTGGGCCAGGCCACAGCCCACAGAGGTCAACCCCCACCCCACCTTCACAGAGTCCATGGACCCTTGGGACAGAGGGTTCATGTCTGCACACAGCCACCCGAGGAACTGATGTCAGACGGCATAGGTTCCCCACCCACTTAACATCCTGACACCAGCAGCTGGCTCTCATTCCAGAGTCACTTTTCACCAAGAAATAACATTTGATCATGTCATCAGGTTTTCTAGGCAACACCTAGTAAATTACTGAGTATTTACTTTCTTATTAAGTACTAAGTATTTAAATATCTGCTATTTAAGATCCACAGACATAGAAAACAAACATATGGTTACTGAAGGGAAAAGGGAAGAAGAGATAAATTAGGAGTTTGGGATTAAAATATACACTACATAAAACAGATAAACAACAAGGGCCTACTCTACACAACAGGAAACTGTAGTCAATATTTCATGATAACCTATAAGGGAAAAGAATCTGAAAAAGTATTATGTATATGTACGCACTTACACGTGCTAAGTTGCTTCAGTTGTGTCCGACTCTGTGTGACCCCAAGGACTGTAGCCCACCAGGCTCTTCCGTCCATGGGATTCTCCAGGCAAGAATACTGGAGTGGGTTGCCATTTCCTTCTCCAGGGGATCTTTCCTACCCAGAGATCAAACCCATGAACCCCTTCTCCTACAATGGCAGGTGGATTTTTTACCACTGAACCACCAGGGAAGACCCAAACACCTCGTATTTAAATACCTGTTATGTAAACACCTAGTGTTTACATGGTGCCTCCGGGTGTTTGTTGTGATCCACACAGTCAAAGGCTTTGGCACAGTCAATAAAGCAGAAATAGATGTTTCTCTGGAACTCTCTTGCTTTTTCCATGATCCAGCGGATGCTGGCAATTTGATCTCTGGTTCCTCTGCCTTTTCTAAAACCAGCTTGAACATCTGGAATGTCATGGTTCACATATTGCTGAAGCTTGGCTTGGAGAATTTTGAGCATTATTTACTAGCGTGTGAGATGAGTGCAATTGTGTGGTAGTTTGAACATTCTTTGGCATTGCCTTTCTTTGGGATTGGAATGAAAACTGACCTTTTCCAGTCCTGTGGCCACTGCTGAGTTTTCCACATTTGCTGGCATATTGAGTGCAGCACTTTCACAGCATCATCTTTCAGGATTTGAAATAGCTCAACTGGAATTCCATTACCTACACTAGCTTTGTTTGTAGTGATGCTTTCTAAGGCCCACTTGACTTCACATTCCAGGATGTCTGGCTCTAGGTGAGTGATCATACCATCGTGATTATCTTGGTCGTAAAGATCTTTTTTGTACAGTTCTTCTGTGTATTCTTGCCACCTCTTCTTAATATCTTCCGCTTCTGTTAGGTTCATACCATTTCTGTCCTTTATCGAGCCCATCTTTGCATGAAATGTTCCCTTTGTATCTCTAATTTTCTTGAAAGATCTCTAGTCTTTCCCATTCTGTTGTTTTCCTTTATTTCTTTGCATTGATTGCTGAGGAAGGCTTTCTTATCTCTTCTTGCTATTCTTTGGAACTCTGCATTCAGATGCTTATATCTTTCCTCTTCTCCTTTGCTTATATGCAGATGACTCCACCCTTATGGCAGAAAGTGAAGAGGAACTAAAAAGCCTCTTGATGAAAGTGAAAGTGGACAATGAAAAAGTTGGCTTAAAGCTCAACATTCAGAAAACTAAGATCATGGCATCTGGTCCCATCACTTCATGGGAAATAGATGGGGAAACAGTGGAAATGGTGTCAGACTTTATTTTTTGGGGCTTCAAAATCACTGCAAATGGTGACTGCAGCCATGAAATTAAAAGACGCTTACTCCTTGGAAGAAAAGTTATGACCAACCTAGATAGCATATTCAAAAGCAGAGACATTACTTTGCCAACAAAGGTCCATCTAGTCAAGGCTATGGTTTTTCCAGTGGTCATGTATGGATGTGAGAGTTGGACTGTGAAGAAAGCTGAGCACCGAAGAATTGAGGCTTTTGAACTGTGTTGTTAGAGAAGACTTTGGAGAGTCCCTTGGACTGCAAGGAGATCCAGCCAGTCCATTCTGAAGGAGATCAGTCCTGGGTGTTCATTGGAAGGACTGATGCTGAAGCTGAAACTCCAATACTTTGGCCACCTCATGCGAAGAGTTGACTCATTGGAAAAGACTCTGATGCTGGGAGGGATTGGGGGCAGGAGGAGAAGGGGATGACAGAGGATGAGATGGCTGGATGGCATCACTGACTCGATGGACATGAGTTTGAGTGAACTCCTGGAGTTGGTGATGGACAGGGAGGCCTGGCGTGCTTTGATTCATGGGGTCGCAAAGAGTCGGACACAACTGAGCTACTGAACTGACTGAACTGAACCAGGTGTTTACTTACCTGTTCCATAGTAAACCGAGCATCACCTAGCATGTGCCACACTGCTAGGTAGTCTATGAAGAGCAGGACCCAGGTGGGTGCTTGGTGTTCTGCTAGACTCACTTCTTAGCTAAGTAACTCACTGTCCCACACCCACCTCACTGTGCATACAGTGAAGTCGCTCAGTTGTGTCCTACTCTTTGCAACCCCATGGACAGTAGCCTACCAGGCTCTGGGTCCATGGGATTTTCCAGGCAAGAATACTGGAGTGGGATGCCATTTCCTTCTCCAGGGCATCTTCCCAACCCAGGGATTGAACCTGGGTCTCCTGCATTGCAGACAGTCTCTTTACTGTCTGAGCCGCATAACTTAAATCCAAATCCTAACAAAATTTCAGTGATCACTGTAGAGCCAAGTCAACTGTGCCTTGTTTTGTTTTGTTGCTGTTTTTCCTGTTATCTGTATCTTGCTATGCTGATCACAGAGGAGAGGAGGTTACTGAGCTGGACCAGGGTCTGTCAAGGACAGCTTTGGGACTGGAGATGTGGTCAGGTATTGCTAGATGGGAGGAGACCAAAGGAGGATGGGAAGGTCCTGGTGGAGAGGGGAATGGTCAGGCTGCAGTGAAGGAGGAAGTGTGGAGAGGGAGTCAGAGCTGTGTGCTACAAGCAGGGCCTTGGAACCAAGGAAGATGCTTGGTCCTCCACTGGAAGCAGCTTCAGAAAGGATGAGATGGGAGAATCACCCCATCCGCGGTCCGAGCTCTGGTGGAGCAGGATGAGTTTGGCTCAAGTGTAGCTGGGAGAAGACAGCAGGGAGGCTCTGCAGCTGGATAGACAGGGATTCCACCCTGAGCATCATTTATAGCCTGCTGTGTTCCCTGGACTAATGGCTTGACTTCTCTGAGCCTCAGTTTCTCCATCTGTAAAATGAGAACCATAAAGGGACAGAGCAAACTTGCAGCCAATGCTCCATCCCCTATTATTAAGATGCTTTCTTGATGGTCTGAAAAGAGCTCGGATGGGGTGGGGGCATCGGGGTAGAGAGCTGCGTCTGCGGTCACTCACACCTGACACTCTTCATGTACAGAGCTCACCAGCATCTCACTAGATTCTCAAGGTGCCCTTGGAAGGTTGCCAGCAGGTGTGACATTTCCCTTGGCCCAGCTGCCAGAGTTGGGTGTACAGAGTGATGTGTGAATTTAGACCCAGAACCCACTCATGCTCATCCCAGCTGAGAGTAGAGCTGTTCTGAGGGTGGGCAGGAGCGGGTTGAGACACTTGGTCAGGACTTCAGGTGGATCCGTTTGGATCTGTGAGTCTGGGCTTCTGCATCCAGGATTGGCCTGAGACTCCCAAGACCAGCCTCTGGGTTTGAGTGATGAATTCTGTCAGTGAACTAAAGATGCCTCTTTCTGAGCATCTGCAGTTTTCTTGGAGCTTGCTGATGAGGGCTTCCCAGGTGGTGCTAGTGGTAAATAACCCATCTGCCAATGCAGGAGACACAGGATTCTCAGGTTCAATCCCTGGGTTGTCAAGATCCCCTGGAGAAGGAAATAACTACCCACTCCAGTGTGCCTGCCTGGAGGATCCCATGGACAGAGGAGACTGGTGAGCTACAGTTCATATGGACTTTGTGGGCAGCAAAGAGTCAGAGCAACTGAGCACAAGAGGAAAGATGAAGGTGACCGGCACTGTCACTGAAAGCTGGTGGGTCTGCCCACAGCGGGCTTTAGGAGCAGCCTGGAGAAGGCGGGAGGCAACCCCCCACTCAGACCTGGGAGCTGGGGGACAGGATCTGGGCCCTGCCCCCTCCTCCAGCTCCCATTTCCAGAGCCAGATCCTGGAAGTGTCTCCAGTGGCTGAGACAGGCCCTCAGGCATAGTGATGATGAAACAGGGGTCCCGGGAGGAGCTGTGGCCAGGCCTGGGGCACTTGGTCAATGATGATCCCCCTACACCAGAGTCTGGAACAATCCAGTTCCACCCAGAACCCACACAAAGCCTGGCTCAGAACAGGCACCACTACTTCTGTGCTGGTGAGTGAAGGAAGTCAAAGGAAAGAATGTCTATGGTGAGGTGGATATCACTCACAGATATGCCCAGAGAGAAAAGAAAACATCTCCTCGGCCCCTGTGGGCTTGACCTAGCCTGAAGCACTGTGGCCCATCCTGGGATCTTTCAGCCTGAGGTTCTGCTTGGAGACACTGACCCAGAGCCCCAGCCTCAGCCTGGAAAGCACACAGGGTGTTTATTGAGAATGGGCTTGATGCCAGACTCACAGGTCCTGCATACACATTAACTAAGGCTCAGAGAGGTTAAGTCTTGCACCGAGGAAAACACAGCAAGCACATCAAATCCAGGTCCTTCTGATTCCATGGCCTCCAAACCCCTTGTGCCAATACCGCAGGCTCTACCCAAGAGGATGGACCAACAACTCTGCCCCTCCAAGCCCTCTTCCCCAAGAGCCCTGGCCACCTGCTGTCTGCTCCTCTGCCCCCCTCCCCAGGCCACATGCCTGCTGTCTACCCCTCCACTCCCTCCAGCTGGGCTCCAGGAGGTTTCCAGCCTGAGGTTCCAGCCTGTGCACCTGGACACCCACTGTCCTGGGCGGGGAGTCTGTGGCCCCTCAGAGACGGGGACTGTGATCTTCCCTGGCCTCTCTCAGGGCAAACTCAAGGCATGGTGTGAAGTGGGACAGCTCCTCCCGGGACCCCTGTTTCATCATCACTGCCAGCTCCTCTGTTGATCAGAACACCTTGCAGGAGGGCAAAGAATAAAAAACACTCCTCTTTGGCTATTGTGTTGCCCAATCCATGTTTTCTGTGCAGCAGCACACAACTGCCAGGTTCCCAAGTCACTTATTATTATTATTATTATTGGAATAAAATTGCTTTACAAAGTTGTGTTAGTTTCTGTTGTACAATGAAATGAATCAGCTATGTAAAGTGTGTTAGTCACTCAGTCATGCCCAATTCTTTGCCATCCCATGGACGCTGGCCCGCCAGAGTCCTCTGTCCATGGAATTCTCCAGGCAAGAATACTGGAGTGAGTTGCCATTTCCTACTCCAGGGGATCTTCCCCATTGAGGGATCAAACCTGGGTCTCCTGTATTGCAGGCAGACTCTTATCTTTTGAGCCACCAGGAAGCCTGAATCAGCTATCTGCATACATATAGCCCTTCCCTCTTGGGCCTCCCTCCCACCTCATCCCCATCTCACCCATCCCCAGTCTCATCCCTCCAGGTCACCACAGGGCACAGGGCTGAGCTCCCTGTGCAGCAGGTTCCCACTAGCTGTCTGTCTTACATATGGTAGTATAGATATTCCAATCCAACTCTCCCAATCCATCCCACCATCCCCTTCCTCCCGTGTCCACATGCCTGTTCTCCCTGTCTGTGTCTCTATTCCTGCCCTGCATATGTGTTCATCTGCACCATTTTTCCTGGTATGTGCTGGTGGTTTAGATTCAATGTATATGCATTAACATATGACCTAGGAACCGCCCCCCTCATTCACATACCTGCCTCCACCTTGTTCTTTACCCCCTTGCCTTTTCATGGTTCAAATGTGACTGTCTAACCCAAGTCACTCCTGAAAGATGAAAAGGGGAGGGGGTGAAGAACAAGGTGGAGGCAGGTGTGTGGGTGGGGTATGGGGTCCCAGATGCAACGTCCTCCATCTCCATCCCACTGCTCCCCCCATCCCAGCCAGTGAGTGAAACAAACCAGACCCAGCACTTGGCTCTGTTGTCTTATTCCAGAAGACTGTTCATCTCTCTTCGTCTCTCCTTTTTCATCCTGAAACAAAGAGAGGAAATCACATCCTCCAATTTCTGATGCACCTGATCCCCCAGATTCCTCGTCTGTTCCCCTCCTCCAGCTGCTGTCAGGAGCACTGGCCTCTGATGGAAACACGTCACGGGTGGATGTCCCCCTTAATGCTGAGAAACCCAGAGAATCAAGATCAGCATGTTTTTGTTTGTGACCAGGGGCAAGCAAAGGGGAGTCAGATGTGTTTGTGGAACCCCCTCCCAATTAACCTGGCAATCCAAGGGTCTCAGTATAAGCTGTGCTGCTCAAGATGTGTGTGTAGACTGGGGACCCCTCCCTGATCCTCTGCTGTTGGGATACTGTCCCCATTGGGGGCTGCTTTGCCCTGGCAGGCTCCGCAATGCACCCCTGCCTGAATGAGACAGGGGACCCCTGCCACAGCCTGACCTCATGCCACAGCCTGATCTCATGCCACCTCAATTCTCCCCAGACCCCCATGGGACCACAGTATTTTCCCCCAGAGAGTTCTAGAATTACCGCAATGTCTCATCCACTTTTTGTTTTGTTAAGTATTTATTTACGGTTGCATGGGGTCTTCATTGCTGCATGCAGGCTTTCTCTAGTTGCAAGCGTATGGGCTTCTCATTGCGGTGGCCTCTCTTGTTACGGAGCACAGACTCTAGAATGTGTGGGGCTCAGTAGCTGCGGCTCATGGGCCCTAGAGCATGTCACCCGCTCTCTGTAAACAGGGGCTCCCAGATAACCATGGTAATAACTTTCACCGGCGTGGATTTCCGCCTTAACCTTAACTCCCCCAATAGCAGAATTTCTATGGGACAAGAGGCCATAAAGCCTGGCCACAGAGAGGCAGCCTTCCCAGCTCACTCCCTGGCACTCCTTTCCTTCTCAGAGAAAGAGAAGGAAGCTGCAGGCAGACAGCTCCCCACCCCTGCTTGCAGCCTTTGTGCTGTAACTAGGCTTTGTCCCGGATAAGCCCAGGCTCTTGGGAAAAGGGCTCTCCTGAGAATGGCGTTCCTTCAATGGGGTGGATACCTGAGCTGAGGCCCCAGATGAGTCATCAAAGGTCAGGCCAGGTGTGTCAGCTTCCATCTGACCCCCTCTAGACCCTTCTGGTCTCGGGGGACACTTGAAGTTTCTGCCCGTACCGTCTCTGTGTTATTTGTTTTTACACTTGTCAGCCTGTTGGTTTCCAATTGTTTTTAACAATCTTCTGTTTGAAGAAAAACGGACTGTACCCAGTGGTGTCATAAAACCCAGCATCTCAGCTGGCAAAACACAATTCCCTTTAAAGCCTGAGGATCAAGATTGTCTCAATGGCCCAAGGCAGAACCTGCACAGACGCGGGAGTGCAGACTCAGGCAGTGAGGGAGAGGTCTGTGTCATGGGAAAAAAAAAAAAAAAGGCTATGAATGTGGATGTGGGCACAGGAAGGGTGGATGGAGCTGACCCAGTACCTTTTTATGGCCGCCCTGCATGGCATGAAAGATCTTAGTTCCCTGACTGGGGATCAAACCCCAGTCCACTGAAGCGGAAGCACAGAGTCTTAACCCCTGGACTACCCAGCACCTTTGCAGAGAAACTAAAACTCAGATGAAGGGAAAACCTTCCTTGTTAAAACCTTAGAAAAGGACCGCTTATTTTGAATGGCACCTGTGTTGCAATAAATGGCTGGGTTCTGGGCAGGTGTTTAGCAAATTTTATTTGAAATAATTGAGCCATCTAATGCTGATGAACAAAGCCTCTCACATGTGAGTTTCTACACAAACCCTGAGGACCAGAGGGGTACTTGGGAGTCCTGTCTTCGTGGAGCACAGCTGATGGGGACTGGGAACCCACTAGCAGGAGAGGCCCTGTCATCCTCCAACCAGAAAAATGGGAGGAAAGAGTCAGACTCAGCTTGTCTCCAAAGGGAGATTTGATAAGGAGGCTCAGATTCCAGCTTCTTTACTCCGTTATTCTTCACGCGCACGGGGCTGTAGGAACCAGATGTCTGCGGAGGCAGAGAATGGGGGATGTCAGGCTATGATGAGGTGAGACCCACTCACTGTCTGGAGAGCTTCACAGAAGAGGTTCAATCCCTGATTTCAGAGCTGTCTGTCCTCTGTTCTTGTGAAAACAGGGGCCCCAGGGGCTTTGTGTCCTAACTGGCAGGATCGTAGGCAGTGATTTTCCAGATAGAGGTCAGGAGTGTGGACACCAGTCTTATAGGTACAGTGAGCATTATTGTTTGGGGAGCAAACTTGGTCTGCTTGGCGTCAGATGTATCCTCCAGTGAATGGAATTTGGCTGCAGGCTGTGGACACCTGGGTTCCACCAAGGACAGCTCCCCATAGCCAAGTACCCCCTGGGGTCTATGGACACTGCCCTCTGGAGGGGTTCCCTTTCATGTTTATGAAAGTTCTATCATCTGCCCTAGACAGGAAAGTATCAGAATTTATTGTTCATTCCAGCTGTATTTTGGGGGCATCTGCTCAGAATGAGTTTGATATTTTCAGGTTTCAAGGGGTCATAGAAGAGAACATGAGAATGAGACCTTTGGTTCTGAAGTTACTGCACATGCCCAGAATTCAGTTCAGTGAGTTCAGTCACTCAGTGTTGTCCGACTCTTTGCAACCCCATGGACTGTAGCACACCAGACCTCCCTGTCCATCACTAACTACTGAAGCTTGCCAAAACTCACATTCATTGAGTCGGTGATGCCATCCAGCTATCTCATCATCTGTCATCCCCTTCTCCTCTTGCCTTCAATCTTTCCCAGCATCAGGGTCTCTTCCAATGAGTCAGTTCTTTGCCTCAGGTGGCCAAAGTATTCGAGTTTCAGCTTCAGTGTCAGTCCTTCCAATGAATATTCAGGACTGATTTCCTTTAGGATTGATCTCCTTGCAGTCCAAGGGACTCTCAAGAGTCTTCTCCAACACCACAGTTCAAAAGCATCAATTCTTTGGCGCTCAGTTTTCTTTATAGTCCAACTCTCACATTCATACATGACTGCTGGAAAAACCATAGCTTTGACTAAATGCAGAATTAGGAATCTGTGAATCTGTATGCATATAATTATATTAACATAACTGAAGTATATGTAATATTTAATAATCATATTAAAGCAAGGCGTGAGGAATCCATTGAGCCAGGCAGTCCTTCTAACCTTAATGACCCTCAGGAATGTCTTGAAAAGGAACTTAGAGACAGTGAGTTCTTGCTTCCAGATGTTTTGCACACCTGATCTTGGTCTCTAATCCAGCAAGTGGGGCAACTCCAGCAATCCTGCACAAGATACAGTTAGGGTATCTTTTTTTATATATAGACTTTATTTTTCAGAGCAATTTTAGGTTTACAGAAAAATTTAGCAAAAGGAAATGGCAACCCACTCCAATATTCTTTATGGGATAATCCCATGGACAGAGGAACCTGGTGGGCTCTAGTCCTTGGGGTCACAAAGAATTGGACATGACTGAGCACACATGCGCGCACACACACACACACACACACAAGTTGCCATGTACCCCTTCCCCTACACACAGCCTCCCTCACCATCAACCCACCCACCAGAGAGATGTGCTTATGCATTTGTTATAGTCAGACATACCTGGATACCCACGCACCTGAATACCTACCTACTCGGATACCTACATACCTGGACCTTGCCTGGGAATTCTAATGGACAGAAGAGCCTGGAAAGCTATAGTCCATGAGGTTGCAAAAGAGTTGGACATGATTTAGAGACTAAACAACAATGTCTGTCTTCTTACTGTTGAGTTGTACAAGTTCTTTGCATATTTTGGATCACAGTCCTTTATCAGTTGTGTCATCTAGGGGATATCTACAACAGGATGAGACCCTGTGATTGGAAAACAGTGACCTTGGTTATCAGACCTCTTAATGAGTCTCTGCCCTGGGTCCAGGTGCTGACCAGGGCACTGGAAAGGAAGAAATATGATGTTAATGATATAGTTCCCATATGACCCAGTGAATTTACTGAGCAAGCACCCAGCAACCGCTGGGTAAAATTGAGGACACATGCGCTTGGGGGAAGGTCCTTGTGCTCAGGCAGTACTTACAGAGACCTCAAGACTAGAAGAATCTCAAGTGTGACTTCATAAAAACTTACTCTCAGGAAGGTAGCTGATGTGACCGATGCTTTGCCAAGCTTCAGGCTAAGTGGATTCCAGGAACTGTTTCTGCTTCTCATCAGCAGCAACCTGTCTGGCACATGGTCAATTCCATCCTCACCATTAAAAACTAACCTTCCCAAGGTTGCCAAGGACTCCACATTGCTGCATATAAGAGACCTGTCTGTCCTCATCTCATTACAGCTTTCAGCATCCTTAGTGCAGCAGACCCTCCGTCCTCCTTGAAGCCCTCTCTCCTCCCACCCCCATCCTCTCCTGGACTCCTCTGCTTTCCCACCTACTTCTTCCCAATCCACTTCTCTGTCTCCTGTTCCTTGATCCCATCTTTAAAGGTTAGAGTCCCCAGGTCACCATCTTACCTCTTCTAGTCTCTACCTACCCCCATCCTAAATTTCCATCAGCACTCAACAGTCCCCATAAGTGATGATTCATGAACATTTTCTGTCTTCTCCCTGGGGCTCTAGACTACACACCCAGCTGCTTTTCTACTTGAAAATATACCCTGTGCCTGAAGCTTGACCTGTCTAGACAAGGGGCCCCTTTTCTGCCTATCCCTGTCTCTCTACTGGTCTTCTGCATATCCAAGATCTATTCTCCATAACCCTCCTTTCAGAGCAGGCTTGGTTGAACTTAATGCTCTTATATGTAAATTAGATCCAACATTCCTCTCCTTAGCACTTTGATTATGACCTGAGATTGGTCTTCCCTGGTGACTCAGTGGTAAAGAATCCACCTGCCAATGCAGGAGACATAGGTTTGATCCCTGGTCTGGGAAGATCCCCTGGAGAAGGAAATGGCAACCTGCTCCAGTATTCTTCCCTGGAGAATTCCATAGACAGAGAGACCTGGAGTGCTACAGTCCATGGGGTCTCAGAGTCAGACATGACTTAGTGACTAAATAAGAACAATGTCCTGAGAGCTTAGAATATACCTAATCCCCTTGGCAAATCCAACACGATCCCCTGTGGCCTGGTCTCTGCTCCTCCCCCAGACACTAGCCAGCCTTGGGGCATTTTAGGTTCCTTAAGGGGAGTGGGCTTTGCTCTACATTTCTCTCCCTGGAAGGTTCTGCCCCACCTTGTCTCCCCTCAGCTGGCTCACAGGACAATCCTCTCCTAAGCCTGAGTCTCAGTCTGCTCCAGTGGTTGTGACAAAGTACCCCAGACTCTAGGACTTAAACAACAGAGACTTATCCTCCCAGAGTTCAGGAGGCCCAGTGTTGACAAGGCCATGCTCTCTCTGGAAGCTTCTGGGAGGATTCCTGGTCCATCCAGCTCCTGGGGAATCCAGAGGGTCCGTGGCTTATGGCCACATCCTCTGATCTCTGCTGCATCTTCAGTGGCTTCTCCCCTCTCTATGTCAAACTCCCTCTGCTTTTCTCTCATGAAGTCACACATGAGTGCCTGTAGGGTCCACTGGGCCAATTTAGGACAAGCTCCTCCTCTCAGGGTCCCTCAGCCATAGAAGGTTGGGTTCACATGTTCTGTGAATTAGGATGTGGTCATACCTTGGGGCCACCATTCAACCCACTACACTCTGTTCCGTATTTCTTAAATAAACAGGAACCACTTCCTATATGGGTCTATTGGGGAGGGGGAATTACCTCCTCTAACCTTTGAGATTAAAAGACCCTTACTCCTTGGAAGGAAAGTTATGACCAACCTAGACAGCATATTGAAAAAGCAGAGATATTACTTTGCCAACAAAGGTCCGTCTAGTCAAGGCTATGGCTTTTCCAGTGGTCATGTATGGATGTGAGAGTTGGACTGTGAAGAAAGCTGAGTGCCAAAGAATTGATGCATTTGAACTGTGGTGTTGGAGAAGACTCTTGAGAGTCCCTTGGACTGCAAGGAGATTCAACCACTCCATCCTAAAGGAGATCAGTCCTGGGTGTTCATTGGAAGGACTGATGCTGAAGCTGAAACTCCAGTACTTTGGCCACCTCATGCGAAGAGTTGACTCATTGGAAAAGACCCCAATGCTAGGAGGGATTGGGGGCAGGAGGAGAAGGGGACGACAGAGGATGAGATGGCTGGATGGCATCACTGACATGATGGACATGAGTTTGAGTGAACTCCAGGAGTTGGTGATGGACAGGGAGGCCTGGCGTGCTGTGATTCATGGGGTCGCAAGGAGTCGGACATGACCTAGTGACTGAACTGAACTGAACTGAACCTTTTGAGATTGTGTGGCTGGACTAGTAAATAAAATTGACATGAGACAGATGAATAGGAGAACAAGAAACAAATTTTACTTCTTTCACATGGAGGTTTCACAGAGATGGGATCTAAGAAGGGAACAAAGCAGGCAGCTTTCATGCTTTTTATATGAAGAAACCATACATTCGTGCAGAATAATAGGACTGAGAAACTCAGGTTTCAGTGATCGTTTTGAGAAGAATATAAACAGCTTTAGTCCATGAAAGAGGTCACCAGGTTTGTTGACATATGTTTCTCAGCCCCAGTTTCCAGATCTTTTGTGGGAAATTTGTCCTTCTACCTCCAGACTCAGGGAGAGCACCTTTCACATGAGAGATGTATATCCTGCTTTCAGAGAGACAGAGAGTCAGGGTGTCCCTCTTGGGTTGGCTGTTTCTTAAGTAACTTTAACTCAAAATAATCACGAGCCATGGGGCACATTTGGGGGTGGGCTGCCCTGGGCCCCCGTAGGCTTTGGCACATCTTACAGGCAGGTCCAGCCGCCTCTTTCGCAGCATGACATTTGCAGTAGCTTTTCTGTGTGTGGCAGGGATATTCTCAATATGAAAAGGTAAGAATTCAGTGTTTGTCTAGAAAATAACACCCTGTCCTTCAGGGCAGGAGGGGAGGTGGTGGGGCCCTGAGGGGCTGTGGCTGCTGAAAGGGGTGAACTTTCCCTGGAAGGAGTGAGCTGGAAACTGGAGAGACAGAGTTTGAAGGAGAGGATCTCAAGGAGGCCGGCCAGCAGGCTTTGGATGGAAATGATGAAGCCATGAAGGGTTCCCCCCAGCAGTGGGGCCTCCTCTCCCTTCATCCAGAGTGGGTGTATGGACCTAATTGCCAACCCAGCCACACCAATGACAAATGCCTCCAGTTACCCCTGGAGTGGGCAGCTGGGGACAGAGGCCAGAGACGCTTGTCCCATCACAGTCCTCCTGGATCCACTCCGTGGCATGTGTATCAGCACATGGCTCAGCTGTCTGCTTTCTCTGGACCCAGAGGCCCCTTCTTTCCGTCCGCAGAAACCCCTCCAGATCCAGCTGTGGTGTGCATGGATTGTCCATAGGGAAAAAGCTCAGATCACAGACACTGAAAGATGAAAGTCCATTTTCCTGCTGGGAGTAGGAAGGACAGACCATCAGCAATGAAAACACATTTCCATCCCTCCCTTCTTGGAGCTTTGCTTTTCTGAAGACAAGACTGAGTGAATGCTCACTTTTCTCTTGCTACAAAAGCAAAATGCAAATAAGTCTTCTGAAAGTTGCTTCCATGTATAAGATTTTTGTGTGGCTTTCTACAACATACAAGGAAGACAGAGGGACACACAGATGGTGAGTAGGAATTGACCAAGTGAGTCCTTGACTGTTCCTTCAGTTCTACCCCAGACCTTCTGCATAAACTGCAGTCAGGCTATAACCGCACTGGGCCTCTTTGCTTTACGTTAAAGCATGACCTGGTAGGAAAAAAACAAAGCAAACAAAAGCCAGCATGAGTTTTCAAACCAGGCAGAACTGGATTCCAATGCTCTCCTGCCATGTCATCTGGGGAAAATTATTTAATTATTTTATTCCCTGAGCTGAAATAAACAAGTATTAGAGTCCTCATCAGATTGTTACAAAGATTGAATCTGAAAATGTACCATCCAAACTTGCACAGAAGCCCTCAAAACCAGTAGTTTTTCCTCCTTTCCTAAATGAAACCAAGAATTAAATGACAGTGAGTAGCCCTTTGAAAAGTGGTCCTTTGCTCTTAGCGGTAAGGAGCAGAATATTTTCTTCTCCATCAACAGGAACTCATTTTTTACAAGCTTTAGTAATTTAAGTTGAAGGAATATTAAAACACATTAAAAAGCTGCTCAGAAGTGGTATATTTTCCCCATTGCTTAAGAGGAGAGATTGAAATGTTTTACTTTCTAAATGTGGTGTTCAATTATCAAACCAGCCCAGAAGGGTCAAAAAAAAAAAAGTTTGTCACTCAGTCGTGAGCAATTCTTTGCAACCACCTGGACTATAGTTCTCCAGGCTCCTTGTCCATGGAATTCTCCAGGCAAGAATACTGGAGTGGGTAGCCATTCTCTTCTCCAGGGGATCTTCCTCATGCAGGGATTGAACCTGCATCTCCTGCATTGCAGGCAAATTCTATACCATCTGAGCCACAGAGAAAGCCCTAGCAGGGTCAAGCCATTCGTGAATTCCTGCAGTGACTTTTCTGACCTGTGTACCTATACTGGCCTGCATTCTAATTACACAGCCTCTTTCTCCTTCCACGACACTGAGCTCATTGAAGGTGGCACCTTGTTTGGTCATCGTCTGGGGCCATGAGGGCTCCAGGGAAAGTTCCTGGGACTCATTTCAGTGAGTTGAAGCACACACATCATTCTAGGAAAACACACGTATTACTTTCTCCTGCCCAACCAGACATTAGTTAGTTCAGTTATCAGTCATGTCTGACTCTGCGCCATCACCCACTCCAGCCAGACCTGGTCTTTAATAACTCTGGAGTTTGTGTTGTTCAAGAATCTTCTGGTCATGAACTGTCAAAACCCCATTTCAAACCAGCTGAATCCAGGAGGGACGTTTATGAGCCCTCCTAACCCTATGACCAGAGGTGGAAGAGCGCCAACATCCAGCAGCACCCAGTATTTTCTGACTAGTTCCTGAGAGCTGCTGTAACAAAGCACCTCAGACTGGGTGGCTTAAAGTACCACACACTTGTGCTCTCACACTTCTGGCTGCAGAGGCATCAGCAGGTCCGTGCTCGTTCTGGAGGCTCCAGGGGAGGGTCCTTTTGTGCATCTCTCCTGGTGGCTCCTGATGACCCTCAGTGTGCAGACCTGTCACCCCAGTCTCTGCCTCCATCATCACATGGCCATCTTTCCTCTGTGTATGCCTCTGTGTGTCTCTCCTCTTCTTATAAGACCCATTACATTGGATTTGGAACCCCCTTTGCTCCAGTATGGATGCACTTTAATCACACCTGCAAAGATCCCACATTTGGAGGTTCCAGGTGGGCATGCATTTGGGGACCCAATTCAACCCATAGCTCCTTCCCTTGCTTGATTTCTCTTGGTCTTTCCTTATTGCTTCTGGGTCTCATTCTAAGGCTGATTCTACCCCCATCATTGCAAAATGATGCTAAGCCAATGCCATGAGCCCTGCATCCTCCCTTAGCCAACACAAGAGTGGGTCCAGCTGCCAGGAGGAGGCCCCCCTCCCCTGGCTGAAATGCTTCTCCCTGACAATACCCGGAATCAAATGGTGCTTAAACACCTGAATAATTTAAATGGCAATTCAAGGAGCCCTGCCAGCAGAGACAACAAAATGACACTCCAGACCTCATCCAGCCACTCTGCCTCACCCCTAGGGGCTAATCAGGGACCCGGCTTTGTCTTTCAAAGGGCCGGAGGCACTCTTATTATCAACCCTGCTTTGTTCCCTACCACATCTGAAGTGCTTTCCTTGTTTCCAAATAAATAAAACAGCAGTGATGAACTGTCATTTCACCAGCTTTCAATTAGAAGGGAAAACACACAGGAAGGTGGGAAGGTGGAAATCAACTCAGATGTGGGGGAGGTGGGCTCACATGCTGGGTCCCCTGGCTAGGATGGGTGGGTTAGAAAGAGAGCAGCCCCCAGGCCAGCCGCACATCCTGTTTGGGTCAAAGGTGAGACACAGACAAGGCGTTCAGAGGCTTTGAAGTTCTTTGGTCCCCACCTGGCTCTCTCCTCTGCCCCTGCCTCTCCTCTGTTCCCCCTGCTCTCTCGGCCTCCCCCTACCCTGCCCCACCCCTCCTCTGCCTCTGCTCTGAATCTGTCTGTATTATAAGCCCAGGACAACAGCTGCTTTGACAACCAAGGTCACAGTCTTCTCTGGGCTGTGCGCAGCTGAGTGCCGGGTGGCCCCATCAGGGGGTGTGCTTTGCAGAGAGACAGTCTGGGGTGGGGAATCAGTCCTGCCCAGAGCTGGGATTACTCACACTAGAAGACCACCCCTGAGAACCCCTGGGCAGAGCAGATAAGGCTGCACTGAGGTCTCTCCATTTCTCTAGAGCAGCCCACCTCCCAGGTGCCAAGTCACCAGCATGGGGGCCTGCATGGTCCAAGTGAGGGGGACGTCGGCAGGGGCGATGCTGGGGACACTTGCATGAGGGCCTCTCCTGCTGTCCTCCTACTGCCCCCTGCCATACCCTACCCTGGGGCCTCAGCCGATCCTGCCATGACTCCTAGGTATCCACAAGGTCCCCTGAGGTAATCAGCAACACGATGAAATGTGCACCATTCAGCGCCATCATTCCATGAGGGTGTCAACCTCTAGAAGGGTTCACCTGTCAGTAAACAGAAAGATAATGTTAGAACCACGCAGGGAGCAGGATGCCAAATGGAAACATGTGAATTGTCAGGTGCACGAGGGGGACAGGGAGTTGGCAGTTCTGCTGTAAATCAGGTCTATGCTTTGCACTTGACATGTAATTGTTATCTTGCTCTAGAAGTAACCAATAAAACAAACAGTGATCCAGTTTGTCTCACCACTCCTCCCCGCCCCCCCACCTTCAACTAAGAGCTGACATAGACTCTGTGCCTCTTACAACCTATTCGGTGGGGGCAGAGAAAGTGCTTTTAACTCCACCCAGTCAGTTTGGGATCCACTCAGTGAAGGAGAGTTAGATTCAAAAATCTGCAGAGGCTCTAAGTGGCGACTTGTCACCTTGGCACCAAAGGATGCTGCCCTCCTTCTCCACTGAGTCAGCAGCCTGGACCGCCTCTCTGCACCTGCACAGGCCCCGTCCTCCTGACTCTGGTCCCTCACCAGCCATTCTTTGTACTGAACTTTCTTGCTCACCTACTGGGTGGTTCCTCGATTGAACCCAAATGGATTCAAGATATCTGGATGCAGAAGAGAAGCCCCAGCCCTCAGACAGTACTGTCAGCCTTAGGAACATGCAGTCACCCTGCCTCTGAGAGGTGTAGCCTCTGGTCCACCTTGGCCACATCCCCCTCCTTGGCAGGTCCACACCTGCATCCTCACGGGGCTTCAGGATGCTGCCAAGCCAGTGGGGACCTCGGAGCCTGTGAGAACAGGGGATATGGAAATCCAGCATCTCGAGGTCATGTTCCCCATCTGTAGAAAGAGAGGCGAAAACCGGCCTGCAAACCGTCATCATGGGGATGTGGTTAGACAAAGTGTGCCCAAGGCTGCATTCGTTTAACTGGGCCTGAGTGAGACCTGCCCTGTGGCCGGGACGTGGCTAACAGCTGTTGTACTTCCTGTGTGAGGTCGGAGCCAGCCTGTGGAGGCTTGTGTGCGCGTGTGCGTAGTCACTTCAGTTGTGTCTGACTCTTTGTGACCCTATGGACCAGAGCCCACCAGGTTTGTCTGTCCATGGGATTCTCCAGGCAAGAATACTGGAGTGGGTTGCCATGTCCTCCAGGGAATCTTTCCGACCCAGGGTTGAAGCCACGTCTCCTGTACTGGCGGGCAGGTTCTTTACCACTAGCACCGCCAGGAAAGTCTGTGGAGGCTCCCGCCTATAAACGTGGTGTGAAGGCAGGCCTAGCACCAGGGGTTCAAAGGTGAAGCTGCACGGTCTTTGGCTCACTCTAAGAGCACGCAGTCCACATCCCCGGAAGAAAGGATTCCTGCAGAAGAGTGATTCACACCGGTGCCCTAGGAAACCACACACAGCTGGAGGGCACCAGCTTCGGAAGCCTGGACTTGGGGGAGGGGCTGAATGTGGGGGCAGGAGGAGAAGAGGGTCCCCAGGAAATGGCTCCAGAGCTGAATCTTCAAGTGTGATGAGAATAGAGACAAAGCAGGAACATGGGGACAGTCGGGAAGGCTGAGCATTTGAACCACAGAGGACAGTGTGTGCCAAAGTCCCATCCCATAAGAAACTACAGGATGTGTGACAATGTGGCGAGAACTCACTGTGGTGAAGTGTCACATCTGAAGCTGGACCAAGTAACCTGAGCTGGAGGGGAGGGTGGATGTGACTGTGGGAGGCTCTGCGTGCTGTGGAGGAGCTCAGCCTCTATCATCCAGGCACTGGGGAGCCACAGAAGACCTAGAGAAAGAGCAGCAGTGGGCTCAGAGTGAACCCCAAGGCAGGGAGCTTTGAGGGGCAGGTGGGGGGCAGGGAGAGCGAGTGGTGGGGCAGGCAGAGCTGATAAGCCCTGAACCCAGGTGGAAAGGGTTGAAATAAGACAAGGGAGAAAGGCCAGAGGTACAGGGCAAGATCTGCAGAATCGACATTGATGATCAGGAGTGAGGAAGAGAAACAGAAGCAACATATATCAGGGTATATACAGTAGAACTGGTGCTACATGATCCTAACACAAGGGATGGACGTCGTAGGTTCTTTACAGGATTCTGCACACCCAAGTTCCACTGCTCTCATTCATTGTGAACGTCTTTCCTCTACCGCACACAATTCTACTACCTGGGGAGTGAAGACACAGCCCACGGGCCCAGAAGGTCCTGTGCTAGCAAAGGAAACAGACAAATAGACAGGTGTCCACAGACTCAGCTTTGAGTTCGGGCTCAGTTGGAGGGCAAGGGGAAGCCTGCCTGGAGGGGCAATGGTTTAAGCCAAACCTGGGAGGAATCAGGACAGGAGCCAGGAAAAGGAGGTGTGGCGATGGAGGGGGGTCCTGGTGAAGGGAATAAGGGGGGCAGTTCAGTTCAGTTCAGTCACTCAGTCGTGTCTGAACCTGTGACCCCACGAACTGTAGCACACCAGGCTTCCCTGTCTTTCACTATCTCCCAGAGTTTCCTCAGACTGCTGTCCATTGAGTCAATGATGCCATCCAACCATTTCACCCTCTGGAACGAGGCGCTAAGAATAGTCAGCTCACGAGGGTCGAGAAGCACATGGGAGGACACTGGGTTAGACTGCAGTGGGTGGGAGGACGGAGCACTCTGGGGAGATGGGGGCATCCTCCCAGTGGGCTGGCCTCAGGTGTAGACACAGACTCCAGGTGACATGAACTCCCTGCCCCTCTCTCTGGACCCCCTCACGATCCCGCCCTGAAGGGATCCTGTCCAGGGGGCTCAGCTGCCTCAGAGGGGCATCTGCATCAAGAGCCAGGACATCCCTGAACCCATACCCGCAGGGCTCAGAAGGCCAAGTCCAATTCCAGCAGAACCCCCCACCCCCTCCTGCCACACCTGGCTGTACAGGAAGCCATCAGGAGGCTGTTTTGATTGGCTCATTTCAGCGGGCTCATTATTTTCACAGGGAACAATTTCTAACAATTTTCCTTGTCACTCAGGGCGCTTGCTGCTAGCTGAGTTTCTCGGGCCGTTATAAATACATTATCAGACACGTTCCGTAAGCACTTGCAGGTAAAAATAAACCCCCAGCATTTGCATAGCGGGGAACAGATGTGAGATGGCTTGTGTGAGACGTTTGCTCTCCGGGTCCTCCCTCCCTGGGAGGTGAGGGGTGGTGGTCGGAGCTGCATCACCCCACGAGGGTGGGCCCAGGTCTCAGGGGCTTAGAAACCTGGGTTGTGTGAGCCTCATCCTCATTCCCCTTCATGGTGGAGGCTCAGGTAGGAATTGAATGTTTGTGATGTGAACCACTGGACAGGGCCCCAGTGACATCAAGAATACATTAGACCCATAGGCTGGTGGCATCTGCACTCTCTGCTTTAGACTGTCTTGGGAACTTACTGACAAGCAAACCCTCAAGGCAGTCCCACTGAACTTGGGACTCTGGGAGTCCACACCCACGTGTCCTATGGGCCAGACAGAAAGGACAGAGTCAGGTGGCAGAGCCAGAAGAACCAGCCCCAAAGCATAGTCTGGCACCATCTCACTGGGTGCTGTGGGTGGCCTAGGCTTCCCAAGTCTCAGTTTTGTCATCCGTGAAATGGGCATCGTCAGGCTTACCATGTAGCACTGCTTGATGTTCAGTTTATGACACAGCCTTTCACAGTTGTCCTTAAATGTTGTAGCGTAATTAACAGCGCACAAGGAAGGAAAGGTACCCACTCTCATCTCTTGAGCATGTGACCGAGACCAGATTCGGTCGTCTCGCTAAGGCTCATGTCTGTTGCTTGTGGATTTGTATCAAGAGCTAAGCCCAGTGGTATTGGGCTTATCTCTGTAGGGTGTCTAAAGCTGCAAGTGCCTTGGGCCACAGGAAAGAGCAGGGGCCACGTATCTGTGGGGGGGACATGGATCCCTCTTGGAGAGTCAGAGAAAAGCTTCAGGGATAAGATGGAACTCCAGGCAGTGGGGAGAGGTCACAAATCTTTGCCTGAAGAAAGGAGGTTACAGGGAGTGTGGGCAGATAGAGGCAGGCAGGTTAGACACCTGGCAGACAGGTAGGACCCTGGTAGAGAGAAGGGTGGAGCAGGATATCTTGAAGAAATTGAGTCCTTTCAGACCATCCATGGTGATGGAATTCTACACGGGTGGGGACCTCTTCTCCTGTATCCTTCCTCCCCTCTGACTGTGCTCTTGTTGACTGAGTACTAACCCCATGGTCACACTGTGCCTTATCAGCTCATGGCATCTTAGCAACCCCAGGCTCTGTTGCATGAGTGGATGGCCAACATTCAGGAAGCTTGAGCCACTTCCCAGGTCTGGGACCCAGATCCTTCTGATTTCAATTAATGAGAAGGGTAGTTACCTTCATGCGTGAGTGCTCAGTCATGTCCAACTCTCTGCAACCCCAAGGATTGTAGTGCTCCAGGGTCCTTTGTCCATGGGATTTCCCAGGCAGGAATACTGGAGTAGGTTGCCATTTCCTTCTCCAGGGGCTCTTTCCTACTCATAGATCTAACCCACATCTCTTGTGTCTCCTGCGCTGGGAGGTGGATTCTTTACCACTGACTCCAGAATAGGGAAATAACAGCAAAGGTACAATGAACTTTCTAGAGTGATAGAGACATTCCATATATTGGTCATATCGGTGTGTACATATGTCAAAGTTTATTGAACTGTACACTTAAGAGCTTTTGATTTCAGCGTACTGTAAATTAGACCTTAATTTAGCAACAACAACAGTATAACTGTCAGATTGCCTGTATCAGAACAAAATAAGCAGAGTTTGGATGGTGTGTGTGCTGATCATTTCACCTGTCCTTTCTTCATAGTGAAAGGAAGGCATTAAAGACAATTAAAATGACGTATTTTTGAAGTATTTTTTTGATAAGTGGGTTTTCATATATGTGTGTGTGTGCTCAGGCATGTCCAACTCTTTGCAGCCTCATGAACTATAGTCCTCTAGGTTCCTCTTTTCACAGAATTTTCCAGGCAAGAATACTGGAGCGAGTAGCCATTTCCTCCTGCAGGGCATCTTCCCGATCCAGGGATCAAACCTAGGTTTCCTGCACTGCAGGCAGATTCCTTATCACTACACCCTGGGAATTCCCTAGGTAGATCCATTGGAATTTTTCTGAAGAACAAGCATTTTTTTCAATAGACTCTTAACATCTAAAAATTTTCCATAAAATAGCTTGGTCTTTCATCAAAATTGTGTATTCTTTTGCTAATACATTTGAAATTGTTGACACCTTACACTGACTTCTCTCTCCTAGACCATAACATATTTAATTGAGACAATTATCTCTCCGCGGGTGCAGAGGGATGTGGTAAGCTCAGAATAAGCAACTTTTGCTCTCTACAGAGGGCATGTTCACGGGTTTTGTTTTTCCATGGTTGAAACGTATAAATATTTTACCCAAATGCATGTACAGAGGCTGAGAGTTTTTCTTCGACAACAGTCTTACAAGATAAAATTCATCAAATAAGTTGTCTGTTTTGAAGTCATTTCTATATATGATTCTCTTGAATGTTTCTCCAAATTTAGATGCTGCAAACTTGTAGATCTTTTAATTTGGTTCCATTCTGGCATGGAATATAAATTTGTTTAATTAAAAATAGGGTTTCATTAAAAGATGCTTTCTACTAGTTAAGATATTCCAAAGCACAATTATGTAATTTTTAAATTAAATCTGAGGCTGTCGGGGCTCACATGGTTTCATTGGTTCCCTCCCTCCCTTGCTTGCATGGGGATAAATTTAATGTCTTCCTGTTTGCAAGCTTTGTTTTCAATAATGATAATTTTCCAAAAGCCTCAAAAGCTGAAGTTTTTGTTGTTGTTTTTGCTCTCCTCGTTGGATTATTGAATGCAGCCAAAACACAGAGGATTTGTTTACAAAAGGGTTCAGTGCTGTTATAGGACACTCTAGATTGATTTACAAAGAAGCTCTTCAAAGGCTCAAACATTTCCAGACTCTTATTCATGGTGAGCAGCAAGAGAGAACCCGTACTGCCACACTGAAGGGCTTTTTAAAATTCAATATCCGCTTGTCATAAAATGTTGCAATTCAGTTACTCTAAGTATATACAGATACACAGTTGTAAATTTCCAACCACTGTAACTTCTATCACTTGACTGTTAGATTGTCTCAACTTTTCAGACACAAGTTGGAATTACCTGTGCTCCACAACCTGTTCTTACACTTCTGTTTTGTATGTTTTGTGAAATGGAGTATTTCCTGCCGTATCAATAAACAAGGATGCCACAGCCATCAGCTATTCTGGCCCTCCAAAAGTGAGTTTCTGAGCCTGGAGGATGCCCAGAAAGAACAATGCCTGCATTCTGGCAACTATGAGGCTGCTGCCACTCCCTATGGTGATTGAGAAACTAAGGATGTGAAAACTCAGATCCAAGGATATTGGCCATGGATAGCTGAGATGTATATGAAAGTAATGATTTCACTGAACCCAGACCCTTATATCTTCTCATGCATAGAAAAACACTAAATTTCTTAACTTGAGATATCTGGTTTTCCTTAATTTACAATAATCTTTTGACCTTCAGACTACTTGCCTTGTTTCTAACTTCTATATAACCTGACTCTGCAACTCCACGCCCTCCCCACCCCACCCCACCCGCCACCCCACCCGCCTCCCCCCTCTCCCCCCGTCACCTCCTTGGAGCAATTCTTTCAGAGTTCCTTGAGATGCTCTCTCTCAGGCTTGAAGTCCTAAAAATTCCCCCCGAATAAGACATAACTCTCAATTTCTAGGTTGTGACTATTTTTAAGTCAACAGTTTCTTACTTTAATAAGAATGTGGCTTCCAACTTGAAACTCGTATCAAATATATGTTCATATAATCGCACAACCTAAAAGTTGAGAATTTTATTTTATTTGTCAGAAAAAAACTGAGCACTCAAGCTTGGGACGCAGCCTCTCAGCTCAGGGGGACTGTTCCTAAGAGGCAAGGGAGGAACCAGGACATACAGGGGTTTTTGCAACAAAGACCAGGGAGTAAGGACACCAAAAGAGGTTAAAACCATCTCAAGTCAATGAATTTAGCACTTTTCTGTAACTGGGAAGATGCAAGAGTCTGAGCTCATTGAAACCATCTTTTTGATTTGCACCTTAGCTTTCTGGGGCCAGAATGCTCTTCTTTCCCATCCTGAGTTCCCTCAGGACTCACTGTAGTGACGTGGGGGCTGGGGGGGTGGTGGTGCTATAGTGCCTTGATGGTTGCAGTGTCCTTTGTTTTCTGATAAGGCAGGCTGCTGCTGCTGCCAAGTCGCTTCAGTCGTGTCCGACTCTGTGCGACCCCATGGACTGCAGCCTACCAGGCTTCTCTGTCCATGGGATTCTCCAGGCAAGAACACTGGAGTGGGTTGCCATTTCCTTCTCCAAAAAGGCAGGCAGCCTTGTTTTATTCACAACATAATATAATCAATCAGTTTTACCCTCATTGTGGAATTTTCATCCGCTTCTGCAATAGCGCTCAGCATGGTCTCAGGTGTTTTGCTTCCAACAGGATGAAACCCCTAAAGCTGTAACTTTTTTAATATAAATTTTATTTATTTTTGGTTGTGCTGGGTCTTTGTGGCTTCGCGGGCTTTTCTCTAGTTGCAGAGAGCAGGGGCTGCTCTCTGGTTGTGGTCTCTAGCTTCTCACTGAGGTGGCGTCTGCTGTTGCAGAGCACGGGTTCTAGTGCACGTCGGCTCAGAAGTCGTGGCTTCCAAGCTCTAGAGCACAGGCTCAGTAGTTGTGGTGCATGGGCTCAGCTAGTCCGTGGCATGTGAGATCTTCCCAGATCAAGGATTGAAACCATGTCTCCTGCATTGGCAGGCAGATTCTTTACCACTGAGCTACCAGGGAAGCCCCTAAAGCTGCATTTTTAGTTTAGCAAATGAATCACGAAATACTGAGCCCTTCTTGGAATTCCCAGATTTTGTATCAGAAATATCTGATGTCATGATGTCAAACTGGCTTCCTTTCCAGTTCCCGAAGCCTTCTTCCCAATATATCAGGGGCCCTGATATATTGCTGGCTAACTGCTTCATCCTTCCTCCATGCCCAAGGAAACTTAACATCTGAACTGAGCAGCCTGAGTTTGGGAATGTCGATGGAAAACCTAACGCTCAACCTAAAAGTTAGAGTTATGTTTTATTTGGTGGACTTTCTGAGGATTTCAAGCCTGGGACACAGCATCTCAGATAATACTGAGAAAATTGTGCTGAAGGGGCAAAGGGAGGGGAGCCAGATATACAGGGTTTTTTGCAACAAAAGACTAGGTAATAAGAACATCAAAAGTTTACTGTTAATTAAAGCAGATCAGAGATCTCAAGTTAATGCATTTAGAGCTTTTCTATGTTTGGGAAGATGCAAGAGTCTGGGCTCACTGAAATCATTCCTTTGATGTGCACCTTAGCTATCTGGGGCCAGGAGCCTGGGCTTTCTCATTTTAGTCCCCTCAGGGTGCACCATTGGGAGGGTGTGGCTGTAGCAGCTGACTGCCAGATGTGGATGGGGAGCGGGGTTCCTGCTGCCTCCATCCTGAGTTCACTCCGGGCTCACAGTCAGGGTGGCTATAATGTGGTGACTTGATGGTTGCGACATCCTTTGCTTACCGATATGGCAGCAATATTTTTCAATCACAGGAAGAACAGCATTTGATCTAAATTTAAAAAAACAATCAAATCAGCATTTGATCTAAATGAAAAATCTAGCCTTACGGGCACACATGCAAGAAGCCTTCTACAGCCACTCATGGTAAGTACCCATCTTTGAGCAAATTCTTCTTAAATGACCATTAAGGTAGGATGTAGGGGCTGCCTTACAGTCAGCATCCTGCCTGTGGCCCACAGGCAGAGGGGCCATGTGGAAGGGCTCTCTGCACCAGCTGCAGCTTCATCGTAACTTTAATGACCGACAGAAGCTCAGTCCTTGCTTTTTCATTAAATGTGTACTTTCATTATTTTAGCTCATTGCTGCCCAAAGAGTTCATTAACAAAATTTTAAAAGCATTAGCAAATAATAAATACTTGGTGATATATTTGCTCTGATGATAAAGAAAGTCTCATTCGTAGCCGAGTCTGTGGCTGCTCCTGTTCATCTGTTCTGAGCAGGACTGTGAGTGCATGCTAAGTCCCTTCAGCCATATCAAACTCTTTGCAACCCCATGGACTGTAGCCTGCCAGGCTCCTCTGTCCGTGGGATTCTCCAGACAAGAAGATTGGGGTGGGTTGCCATGCCCTCCTTCAGGGGATTTTCCTGACCCAGGGATCAAAGCCCAGTCTCTTATGTCTCCTGCCCTGGCAGGTAGGTGGGTTCTTTATTTCTAGAGCCACCTGGAAAGCCCCTCTGAGCAGAACCGCTGATCTCTGATCTTCACCGGGCTTCACACACTTCTGCTGGAGGGCCCCTCCGGCCCCACTGGCCACATCAGCTACCAGCTGGGGACTTTGAGGTCTTCCAGGTGGTGGTCCTAGCCACAGCACAGCTGGCTGTCCACCAGGTCTGCCAAGGGAAGGCAGTAACTCAGGACATTCCCCTCTTCACCTGAGGGAGGCCAGATGGAGGACGTACTTCCTGCCACTCATGCCCGAGAGGTAGCCCATGGTGGTCAGCACTCAGACGCAGGAGAAACGTCCTGGGTCTGGAAAGGGTTGAAAGCAAGGCTGGTCCGTCATCATCAGTGGTCTTTCAGCTTGAACCCCATGTTACATTAAAACTGCTCACTGCCTGCTTCTCGTGCACTAGGAGACGAGAGCATCGTGGAAGCCTGGGGCCAAAAGCTGGCATCTGCTGGACCACATGGCTTATTTCAACATGAACATTCGTCATAATACTCTGTTTGAAAATGAAAAATCTGGCATAAATGCCAAACTGATGGGGTATCTTGCAACACATGTAGACTGGGCCAAAGGTCACCCTTATGGACTCAATGCTTGTCCCCCCCAAATCCATATGTTGAAATCCTAACCCCTAGTATGATGATATTAAGAGGCGAGGCCTTTGGGGTTGATGAGGCCATGAGGGTGGAGCCCCATGAATGGAATTTGTGATCTTATAAAAGGGACTACTTCTTTGCCCCTTCTGCCACATGGAGGCAGAGCGTGGAGACAGCCATCTATGAACCAGGAAGCTGGTCTCACCAGATTCCAGGTGCCTCAGTCTCAGACATTCAGCCTCCAAAACTGTGAGCAATAAATATCTGTTGTTTGTAACCCCCCAACTCTGTTATAGCTGCCGGAATGGACGAAGACAGTCTCCCTCCTGAGGGACAGCTGACAACCCCTATCTGGGGGTGTCCATCTTCCTTTTGCAGCAGCAGCTGAAAGCCTTTCCCCTCCAGCCCCTCCAGATGGTTAAGTTGACCCTGTACCTACTATCAGCCCCTCCTGCGATGACAGTCTTTAGTACTGTCTGTCTTTCCTTAACACACACCCCAGAACTCTGGCCAGACCTTACACATTAGAATTTCCAACAGCAGGAACACCGGCTCTTCTGGGTCCTTCTCCATCCCAAAGCCCTAAATGGGAAAGTCCATGGCAGGGCTCATTTGATGAGCTGGGCCTGGACTTAGGGTCCATCTCTCTGCTCTGCTGGCTGACACGTGCCTTGACTCCAGAAAGAGAGGTAGGGAAACCTGGCTCGTTGTGCGGAGATGAGGTCCTGTGAATGGAGTGGCATGCACTCATGGCCTGGAGAGGTTCCACAAGCCCTGCTCCAGTTACATCTCCTCCTCATGGCTGGGGTGCAGCTGGCTGGATCCTCTCATCAGGACACACAGGGCTGCGGCACACGGCTCCTCCTAGGGAGAGAAGCTGTACAAACATCACCGCCTTTGGGCAGGTAACATCTCCCATCCCGCTAGTTTTTGCAGACGTGCAAATGAAAACCCAGAGTCTTCCTTTGTCTCAGCCAGAGTCACACAGCTGCTTGGCTCGGGGTGGAGGACTGAGCTCAGGTGTCTCTGGCTCCTGCATCAGTGTCCAGGTGAGCTAATCCTACCTGCTCTACCTCGTTAGCTCACTCGAAGGTCACCCCAAGCCTGCGGCAGCTGCTGCCTCTGCACATGGTCCACTTCTCTGCTCACTGGTCTCACTCTGTGCCCCCCCACTCGCCAGCATGACCAGGGAAGGTGGGGAAGTCGCCTCCAGATGTGGCTCCCTCCAGGCTCCACCTGCCCAAGCAAGAGAGACTGTTCTCAGAGCACAGAAACCCCTGTCTGGAGATGGGCTGTGTTTGGAACTTCTCCACTGGAGCAACCCTGGGAGGAGGCTGCGGCTGGCATTCCCCAGAGCACCTCCCACGGCGGGTTAGTCTCTCTTACGACAGAAAGGAAATCAATCCTCCCGGAGCTGCTTTGCACGCGAAGTGCGTTGAGAGAGGATACAGGGCAATTTGTCCAAATTACAAACAGGAAGACTTTCCAGACTGATCCATTGCAATTAATGGTGAAGCTTTAATTCCAGGCGCTTGTGTGACAAGAAGAGTGACAGCTGCAGAGGAGCCTGGCCCTCCCTCCCTCCCAGTTCCCAGATCCGGCAGTGAACTGAGACGCTGAATGCTCCCATGGGAGCCTGCCCCTCCCTCACCACGGGTTTCGCTTTTAGGGAGCACCTACTATGTGCCCAACAGAGCTGAACACAGTCAGTGTTTTCAGGGTCTGTCCAAGAAGGTCTGGGGCAGAAATGTAAGGCTGGACCTGACCCAGGGGATGAGGTGAGGACAAGGTGACCAGGCTTTGGAGTCTTCCTCCATGGGCTCCTGCTGCCCCAGAGCCGAGTTTGGAGTCCTTTCATTCCACCAGAGTTTACACCTCCCCCCTTATGTCTGGACACCGAGCTACCTGGTGTGCATGTAGAGACGACAGAGGCATGAGCTGTGGCCACCCATGTGGAGGAAGCATGAGAGAGAATTATCAAGTGAGCTGCAGAGGACGCCCTGGAGTCTGCACAGGGCTGGGGGCCTTGATCTGGCCAAGATGTGACTGGTCAGGGTGGGATGGAAGCCTGGCCAAGCTGAGGCGGGGTCTGGGGAGGGCAGGCCCAACACGGTCACCAAGGAAGTGGGAGAAGCCGGCACTGGCGATGCCAGTGCGGAGGAGGATGAAGGAGAAGAGGGTCCCCCCCCCTCCGGAGGCAGAGATCGCAGCAAACACAATGGTTCAGCTCCCACTCAACTCACTGTGCTTGTGCAGAGGGGGTCCTGAGAGCTGATGGTCAGATATTCAGGAGTTTTGTGAGCAGGTTGCTCTGCGGTTTGTAGCTTGAACTGGCTCCCTTGGGAGTATTGACACCGTGGAAATCGGCAAAGACAGCAAAACAAAGCATGTCCTTTTTCTTCCTTTTCCAGCCAATTCGCCAGCAAGGAGAAGGAGGCAGTCCCCCAGGAGGAGGGGAGGACAGGCATGGGGTGCAGCAGTCCAAGGGGGTTTGCAGGGGGTGACTCTGAGGGGTGGAGAGGTGACTGGGCCAGCTCGTGGAGGAGCAGCAGCTCCACCCGGGTGCAGGCCGCCACAGCCCATGTGCAGCCACCTAGCTGTCTTCCCAGCCTAGCTTGGAGGGCCCTTCCTTTGTGGGGATAGGAGCAGTCAATTCCACAAGAAGAGGTGACTGGGCCTTCCTTTGTGGGGACAGGAGCAGTCAATTCCACAAAGGAGTCTGTGCCTTCACAGCTGTGCTGGGGGATAAGTTGGCTGGGAAGGCTGGACCGGCTGCACGTGTAAAGGCCACCCCTTTCCCCTGCCACGTGGACAGTGAAAACACTCCCACGGTCAGCTCTGTGTCTCCAAGCAGTTAGCATGGATTCTGAGATGTTCCAGAGTGAGGAGCTGAGGGGGTGGGTAGAAAATAGGGACACTGGCCCCAGGCCACACAACAGGGCCTCTCAGCAGAACAGAAACAGGTCCAGGTGGGCTGGCTCTGCACCCCCATATGGAAGCTGAGGCCTCCCCTCTACCAAGAAGTTCAGGCCCTGGGTCCCTCCAGAACCTACTCACTGGGTTTTGAAGCAACAAGGTTTTTATTGTGCCACTTGAAATTAAAATCTCTCCATTTTGCAGAATTGTCAGCTGCTGGAGGAAATAAAACTTCATCGGCTTAATCATTTCAAGACAACATTTCAAGACGGGCGGTGACATGCCCGTTGTGCAAGTTGCCCCACTTTCAGCAGAGACAGATCACGGAAAACGATTACATCCATAAGTTCCGTTTGAGGGTTTAATGGAACAAGCCTGCCCTGCATTGATAAATAGCTCTGGCAGAGAAGCAGGCCACGGGGGCGAGGCTTCAGGGAGGGAGGAGGAAAGCAAGAGGGAGGGGGGAGGAGGGAAGAGAAAGAGAGGAAGGAGGGGGTGGCCTCTGCAGGGAGGATGGAGGAGGAAGGAAGAGCGGGGAGAGGAGGGAGGAGGCAGATCTGTCTGCTGTGGCTGCCATAGCAAATACAGCAGACTAGTCCATGGGGTTGCTAAGAGTCGGACACGACTGAGCATCTTCACTTTGACTTTTCACTTTCATGCATTGGAGAAGGAAATGGCAACCCACTCCAGGGTTGGGAATCCCAGGGACGGGGGAGCCTGGTGGGCTGCCATCTCTGGGGTCGCACAGAGTCGGACACGACTGAAGCGACTTAGCAGCAGCAGCAGGGGCTTAAGAGGCGGACACATGGTACGCAGGGTTCTGGAGACTGCACCTCCAAGGTCAAGGCCCCTGCAGACATGCTGTCTGGTGACGAACTGCTTCCTCTCTCGCAGACCTGCCTCATCTCACTATCTTCACCTGCATCTCTCCTGTCTTTCTTAAAGGCACCAATCCATCAGGAGGGTTTCACACTCAGGACCTCCCTTGGCCCTGCCTCCTGATAGCAGCCCCTTGGGAGATAGGATTAAATTTCTTTTTCTTTTTAAAATGTATTTATTTACTTATTATGCTTCCCAGGCAGCACTAGTGGTAAAGAACCCGCCTGAGACATAAGAGATTTGGCTTTGATCCCTGGGTCAGGAAGATCCCCTGGAGGAGGGCATGGCAACCCACTTCAGTATTCCTGCCTGGAGAATCCTCATGGACAGAGGAGCCTGGCAGGCCATAGTCCACAGGGTCTCAAAGAGTCGGAGATGGCAACAATAACAATAACGTTCTATCTGCAGCAGGTGGTCCCCAGGACAACACGTGCGGGGAGTCATCCCATAACCCTCAGTGGCAGGGACCTGCTGTTTCATCGACTCTCCGTTGGTGCGTGGCTTTGCCTCCAGGCCGCCCAGGGCTGTGGCTGCAGGCCCCCACGTGCAGGAAGAGGAAGGCAGTGGCATATGCCGACAAGTCCTGTCCTCAGGCTGAGGGCAGCTCAGTCTCTGGGGGCAGGTCCCAACTCTCCTTCTGCTCCCTCATCTGTTACCAGCTGTTACCATGCAGGATGCTAAGTTGAATGTGAATTGCAGATAAACCACATGTACGCACACACTGGTGTTGACAAGCAGTGCCACATTTGCAGTATATTCATAAAAAGTTACTGTTGTTTATCTGAAGTTCATGTTTCACCAGCATCCTGTGTTATCCTGCAGCCATTCACCCAGGCAGGCCTCAGCTTCCCTGAGCCTCAGTTTCCTCCTCCCTAGACAGTGTCCACCTGTGGAGACAGGATGATTCCAGAAGGCAGGGGGCAAAGTCCAGGGCAAGCCTGCTTAGCCTGGTGGTGAGTAGGTCTTGGTTGTCTTTCCAGTGTCCCAGACACCCGGTAGACCACCACATAGCCAAGCAAGGTGACCACATGAGGGTAGGCTCAGGCCAATGGTGGAAGAAGTCCATTAGTTAAAGCCATGGGGCTGGGGGATGGACAGGAACAACACCACAAAAATACAGGCTTGAGAGAAGGCTCTGAGTCAAGGAAGACATGCCCTGGTGCGGGGATGGGGGTGGGGGGTGCGGGGATTGGGAATCAGGTGTGGGAGGACTTGGCTTTAGCATGTGGGGATGGAGGCCCTGGGCTGCTGGGAGAGGCTGTAAAGGCATCTGGGATGGAGGCCTGGGCAGGCTCGCTGGTGCCCTGTGGGTGGTATGGGATATTGAGCTGAACTGTGTCTAGAGAGTGTCCTGGATCCAGGAGAGAAGAGGGCAGAGTAGGGGTCAGGCCACAATCTCCAGAGTTGCCAACCATGATGTAAGGTCCTAGCATGGGACAGGAAACTCCAGGTATCCCAGCAGATAATGGAATGGCTGCTGGCCGCCTTGTGAGACCTGCAGGCAGAATTCCAAAGTGGCTGAATGACTGTGGTTCATTCACCCTGGAGCCTGGTCAGAATGGCAACTTGCTTCTCGCCCATGGACCGTTGGGCTTCTGTAGATGTCATTAATGTCCCTAGTCGACTGATCTTGAGCTCAAGTCCATGGAATGCTCCAGGCCAGAATACTGTGATGGGTAGCTTTTCCCTTCTCCAGGGGATCTTCCCAACCCAGAGATCGAACCCAGGTCTCCCACATTGCAGGTGTATTCCTTACCAGCTGAGCCACCAGGGAAGCCCAACAATGCTGGGGTGGGTAGCCTATCCCTTCTCCAGCAGATCTTCCCAACCCAGGAATCGAATTGGGGTCTCCTGCCTTACAGGCTGATTCTCTACAAGCTGAGCTAGCAGGGAAGCCCTGTCCAGGGTGAGACTTACCCAACTCAGGGAAGGTTCTTACAAGAGGGACTGGGGCCCTTCCCAAGTCACAGGCTCTGTCTCCTGCTGGCTTTGAGGAAGGAAGCGCCATGAATTCTGCAGCGGCAAAGAACTGAATTCTGCCAACTATGGGAGCTCGGATGAGACCCCTGCCCCCATCAATACTGTGATGGAAGCCTTGCGAAACCACACCAAGGACCCAGCCTCTGACTCACAGCAATTGTGAGATAACTGACAGGTGTTTTAGACGCTGATGATCCTGAAGCACCACAGAGGCTGTGCATTTCCACGCATGAGTTCAAGGAGTGGGCAGGTGGCCACCAGAGGTGTGTTGGGCTGGGACTTTGGCCTGGGTGAAAGGGTGCACCGGACCACTCACACTTGGGATCTGGAACCCACTATTCCATGTCTCCAGACAGACTAGGAGATGGGCATCATTCATTCATTTCAACACATTTTATGTAAAACAGAGCAAAAACCTGGTGGTGCTGCCCTCAAGGGGCTTAGACGCAGATAGGAAGGACCAACATTAACAGGTGGACGGGTGGCAGCTGGGGTGGGTGGTCAAGGACTTGCAGTGCAGGGAGGGTACTGGGAAGGGAGTGACAGTGCAGGGGCCCTGGGGGCCTCCTGGAGGAAGGAATTTGATGTGATTGATCGGGAGCTTGGTGAGTTAACCCCCTGAGAGAATGGAGGTGAACCTTCCCTCAGATCCACCAGGAATGCAGGCTGGGTTGGACCCCAAGGCCTTCCCTGACCTGAGTCAGGTGCTCCCCTCACCTGGGCCAGGTACACTTCAGGGAGTGGCCTCCTAGGGCTTTCACCAGGTCTCCTCCCACGTGTGCTTCTACCTGGGAGTCAGAGGTTCTCCAACCACCAATTTCTCATGAAGAGGAAAAGCAGGGAAAGGATGCAGAAGGCAGTGGATGAAGGGAATGGGCCCTTCGTCTTTCATTTAAAGGGGCCCAGGCTTTGGCCATCAGTCCATTTCTATAACCTGAGGACCCAGGGGGTGCAGCCACAGCCACTCATGCCCCCAGCTCTGCTTCTTCCTCTGTCCCAATTAAGATTCGAGTTTCCACGAGGATCCAGAAAGGTCCTCCTGCCATCCGAGTCTTCTTTCTAAGCAAGGCACTGCTCTTCCTTGCTCTCTGCACAGCAGGAAATTTGCATTTTTAATGCTCAGTGCTGCATGTATTGATTGAAATTGCACTGATTTGCATTTTCGAAGTGGTCAACCATTGGAGCTGTTTTTTTTCTGATGTACGTTTCTTAGAAAATGAAGCCATAAGCCATAATCATGAGTGACAGAGGAGCCGGAATGTGGGAGCAGCTGCTGGGGCCCTCCTTGGAGTAGGGGGTGCTGGGGCTCCTAGGGACACCAACTCTTGGCCAGGAGCCAAGGCTTGGCGCCTGGGGTAAATGCTGAACATCCTTCCCTGAGGGGTGTATCTTGCAGTGTTTTATAGGGGGACTGACAATCAGCCAGACTGCCAAGGTCAGAGGACTCTGGGGTCATTCACTCAAGACCACATTCACTTCTGACACCAACACCAATCGGGGGTTGGGGGTGGAATCCTCAAATCACCTTTAAGTTTGATAATTTGCTAGAAAGACTCACAGAACCCACTAAAGCTGTAACTCATGGTTACAGTTTCTTATGGGTCAGAACCAACCAGGGGCAGAGGCATGGGAGGGTAGAGTCTGAGTGGGCTCCAAATACAGAGCTTTCATTGTCCTCTCCGCATGGGGTCAGGACACCCCCTCCTCTGGCATGAGAGAGTGACAACACATGCTGGGCATTACCCACCAGGCAAGCGCTCCTGAGCCCTGTGCCCAGCGCTTTCTCTGGGCTCCATGGTAGGCACGATTGATTGATTGATGATGGTTTGATTGGTGACCAACCCGTTGAGTGCCCACCAGGTCCATCTCAGTCACCAGGTTGGCTGAGATGACAGGACACAGAACACCTCTACCAAGTCATATGGTCTTTCCAGCATGGCCAGCCCCATCCTCAATGTTGACCCTCCCGTCAGGATGACAGGTCACCTTCCCCTAAGCCAAAGGCAAATATCAGTCCACTCTTTGTTGCCATTCAGTTGCTAAGTCATGTCCAACTCTTTGCGACCCCACAGACTGCAGCACGCCAGGCTTGCCTGTCTGTTTCCATCTCCCAGAGGTTGCTAATACTCATAATCCATTGAGTCGGTGATACCATCTCATCCTCTGTCACCCCCAGACCACTCTTCAGGCAAGGCCAAATTTTTCACCATGCAGAGGACTTCACTGGACTCACCCCACCCAAGGCCAGGCCACATCCCTACAGCTCCCTCTAAAGGACCCCAAGGCAAGGAGAAATTTAAGACTATCAGATAAAGAGCCTTGAAGTCAAGTGGTGCGGCTGTGGGCAGGAGCTGTGGGGCTGTCTGCTGCCAAACAAGAAGGATGAATATACCCTGAACCAAGCCAGGGCATGGAGACTGGCATCCCAGCAATGTTTCCCAGCCATGCCCCCGTTCACACACCTGCCCTAGCTCTTGCTGCCTCCATGGTCAGGAGACCCTCTGCCCTCAGCTACACTGGGCTGGCCCCTCCTCCGCAATTCAGTCTTTGGTCTGGGGTCACTTACACAGTGAGGTCTCCCTGACCGCCCCATCAAGGAAGCCGTGAGCCCACCCCTCCTCTTCCAGTTGCTCTCAGGCCCATCGTTATTGTTGTTGTTTAGTCCCTAAGTCGTGTTCCACTCTTTGGGACCCCATGGACTGTAGCCTGCCAGGCTCCTCTGTCTGTGGAATTCTCCAGGCAAGAATACTGGAGTGGGTTGCCATTCCCTTCTCCAGGGGATCTTCCTGGACCAGGGACAGAACCCGGCTCTCCTGCATTGCAGGTGGATTGTTTACCACTGAGCCACCAGGGAAGCCCTTTGGGCCCATTACTTTTATTTAATTCATAGACTTGGGTGTGGAGGGTGGAGGGATATTAGTTTCTACTGATGCTCTAGCAAAAGTTCATAAACTTGGAGACTTAAAACACTTATTATCTTATTAAATATGTAAAAATCTATTCTCTTGTAGTTCTAGATTTCATAGGTCCTATAATCAAAGTGTCAGCAGGACTTCCTGCCTCCTGGCGGCTCTAAGAGAGAATCCTGTCTTGCCTTTTCTAGTTTCTAGAGGTGCCAGCATTCCTTGGTTTGTGGCCCCTCCCTCCATCATCAAAGCCAGTAGGGCAGCATCTTGCAGTCTCTGACTCTGACCCCCTGCCTTTCTTTTATGAGGACCCTGTGATGATGCTGGGTTCTCCAGATAATACAGGACAATCTCCATCTCAGGGTCCTTCATTTACTCCCATCCATGAAGGTCACATACTCATGGGCACTGGAGATGAAAATGTGGACATCATCAGGGCCATTATTCAGCCTCTTATGGGAGAGATTATCGATACATTATTTATATCTACATGGGCTTCCCAGGTGGCACAGTGGTGAAGAACCCACATGCCAATGCAGAAGATACAGGAGATGGGGCGAGGGGGGAGGGGGTTTGATCCCTGGGTCAGGAAGATCCCCTGAAGGAGGAAGTGACAGTCTACTCCAGTATGCTTACCTGGAAAATTCCATGGACAGAGAAGCCTGGTGGGCTACAGTCCATGGAGTTGCAGAGTCAGATACGACTGAGCACTCATGCATACATGCATATCTATACAGCGTCTATTCGCTAATTATCTGCCCTCACTAACTGCCTCACACCCCATACCAGCCTGGACATCTCCTGAGGGCAGCAGCTTGCTCATTGCTGCACACCCAGGTCCTGTTATGAGCTGGCACATGGCGGGGGTCTGCGCAGATGCATGAAGTAAAGGAGAGAATACAGTGTGAGAGGCAATGGGGGCACTTGCTTCCTGCCTGTCACCCAGCAAGTTTCGAGACACAGTGGGTGTGGGACCCGGAGAGGGTGGGGATGGTCCCTGTGCTGTGAGCTGCAGAGCTTTGCCTGGGAGGCCTACCATGGGACTGGTGGGTTGTGTACTGGAGCCTGGACATGACAACCCTGCTTCTGAGAAGTGTGGGCAAGTGGTCCAAGGGAGGGGGGCTACAGGAGGTCACAACCCACCTCAGAGGCTGGTGCTCCCATCCTTGGCTGCACGATATGGAACATAGAGGTACCCCCTCTCTCTGGCTGTGCCCCACCCTGGGATGCTATTCAAGCAGTAGATCTGTGAGCCACAAATGATACCATGACCAGACTGAGTAACTGAACCCCAGGAAGAGCTCAGGTTTGGGGATGCCTTGTTCCCTCTTACAGCCTTGTACCAGGAAGAGAGCAGAGAGACTCAAATTCAACAATGTTTGGTCTGTATGAGAGGGTTTGGGGATGCCAAGCCCTCGCATTCCATCAGCCTCCTCTCAGGTTCCAGAAGGTACAGCCTCACTGCTCTCAGGTCACCGGAGAGGCCAACGAGAAGCATAGACGGCAGTAGGTGGGCTCGTGTTAATCGGAGATAAACAGCTGTCTCCACCTCCTTCTCCGTGGTCCTCCCACCAGGATCCCCTTCTCTCCTCTCCTAGAAGGTGGGCCTGCTTCCCTTCTGAGTGAGTCAGACATCCTGAGCTATTGTGTTTTGCTTTTCATTTGTTTTTAAAAGTCTCCAGAGCCCAAAATAGCATAATCTTCCTTGGGCATGTAAAGATAATTTATGAGAACTTGGCCTGTCTCTACAAGCATGGATGGCAGAAAGGAGGAACCACCTGGGGACTGTGTCTGCAAGCAGCCCTCATCCAACGTCTCTTCTTGGCTAAACTAACCTCTTGTTCTCTGCCAGGTAATCCCAGAGTGCAGCAAGAGCCTGGCATCCAGCCAGATTCTTGTGTGTCATTTGCTTCTAGGAGGAATTCATCACTTACGATGTTTAATGGCAATGAAAGGAGTCGTCTCCTCAATGGGGCCTTCCGTCCTTTAATTTGCCAGTGTTTTATGTGACATAGGGGAGGGAGTGTTCCAGGTGACCCCAGGGACCTTCCTGCAGGCCAGAGCGGGTTTAAGAAAGCCTATTCCAGCCTCGGCTGGGGTGACCTGTACTGCCCACCTTCACACTACCCACCCATTCACCCTGCTCATTCACCACCCACACAACACACAGCTGCTCAGCACCCGATCTGAGCCAGGCAGTGAGGGTGGGGCTTCCCAGGGCAGTATCTGGGCGTTTGCAAGGACCAGTTACTAAGAAGGTCAGTTCCAGTTCTTCCCTGGAGGAAATGATGGTCCAGCAGGAGGAACAGAATATGACGAGGGTGAAGATAAGGATGACAGAAGAAGAAAGGACGAGGATGGGGAGGAGAAGGCTGGCAGTGGATTGTGGTAACAAAGAGGACGCACGGTGGGCTGTGGACCCACAGAGGAGGGGTGCCTAACCCGACAGGGAGGCTGGGAAGACTTCCCGGAGGAGGTGAGACTATACTGAGTCCTAAACAACCAGGACAAGCTGGCCAAGAAACAGAGGAGCGAGGAGGAGGCACTTTCCAAGAGGGTCCACTGGCTGATGCACAAGCCAAAGGGCCAGTAAGACGGTGCAGAGAGCAGGATGTGGACAGTGCGGGCCTGGGACAGGTGGTGTGGGGCTGAGTACCAAGGAACATACCTACAGGGAAAGAAAGTCCAGTACCTACTGGGAAAGAAATGCCCAAATACTGCCCTGGGAAGCCCCACCCTCACTGCCTGGCTCAGATCGGGTGCTGAGCAGCTGGGTATTGTGTGGGTAGTGAATGAGCAGGGTGAATGGGTGGGTAGTGTGAAGGTGGGCAGTGCAGGTCATCCCAGCTGAGGCTGGAGTAGGCTTTCTTAAACCTGGATGAGCCGGATGCTGCTGTTCTGCATTGAATGGGAGAAGTTGGAATCCATTGTTGAATTGTAAGCCAGGAAGTGACTTCACCAGGGCCATCATCCACTTCACCATAGTTAGTGAGTATTTATTGAGTATTTACTATGTACCAAACACTTCCAAGCGTTGAATCTATGATGACTCATAAAATACTTAGAGCCCTCAAGGGTAGAAACTATTACTTAACCTCTTTGTATGGAGCACAGCAGCAGCAGCAGTCTGGCCAGCACCTACATCTTCACTGTGCTTCCTTATAACAATACTGTTCGGGTTTGCCTGTGGTCTTTGAATGATGCCTTGGCTCCTGGGAAGAAGGTGGGCTTGAGAAGGACAGAGTTGGCTGCAAAGGGTCTCGGAAGCTTAGACTCTCAAGGAACTGCTTTCTGTCATGTTGTGTGGGGGGTACCTTTTGCCCCTGACATCAGTGCCTGCACCCCGCTTGACAGACACATCTGCTCTCGGGGAACTCCACAGCCTGTTAATCATGCCAAGTGGAAATCAGAGATTTTTCTATCAAGAGTCTGAAAGCCCCGTTTTCAAAGGATGCCTCTCATCGTACAAATGAATAGCCATCTCCTTATAAAGCATTCTTCTTTGAAATTCTGGGATGAAAAGACGAGCCCAAGTGATTGGAGCAAAGGTAATAAGTCACACAAATCACCATCCTCGTATGGTACCAGGATTTGCATTTTGATGTTGGGGGTGGGGAAGTGTGGCTAATTAGTGTCCTCTGGCTTCATACTCCAAACCTGAGCTGTGCCTTTCCTACAGCAGGAAGACTGGGTCAGCCAAGGAAAGTGGTGCATGCAGAAACAGGGCTCCGGTAAGGTGATGCTCTCACCTTGGGCTTTCTCCTCCCTGCCCTGGGCCTTTTGAAGATCCGGCAAAGATGCTTCCGTGTCACAGCAGGAACCCCTGGGACCCAAGGACTTAAACATATTGGAATCCAGGACAAACACTTCTCAGCAGCTCAGGCCACGTGTCCAAACTGCACTGCCGGCCTCAGGAGGCGGTGATGTCTGTTCTGCCCCAAATACGGGGAAATCCCTCACCTTGAACCAGGTGGCACATGCGTGAAGTTGCTGATACCCAGAGCAGGGGTAGGGGAGCTGTGAGCCATCATCCCTGGGTGGAATGGTCAGGTCAGTCACTTAGGATGTCCTTGGCCCTCTGAAGCCCTCCTCCATTGCTCGCTGGGAGCACGGAAAGCTGCCAGCAGGAAAGGGAAGTCACAAGATGCTTGCATCACTGGACCATCCCTGTCAAGCTGCAGAAAAGCAAGGAAACACCAGCAAAGAGAGGACGGAGTCTTGGGATCTAAGATGTGCTCACTCAGGCATGCTTGTCACAGAGAGTGACCTGCAAAGAACAGTCAGGACAGGACAGTGCTTCCCTTAGTGCATTTCAACACTGAGTGCCCTCGATGGTCACCTCCTCCCTGTCCTGTGCAAGGGGAGGTGGGGAGCATCCCACAGGCCTAAAGCAAAGGCCCTTTGGGGTTATCCCACCTGCTCATGAGTCAGAGGTACTGAAATGAGGCAAGAAAAGACAAGATTCTTCAAGACAGATCTTACAATGGGGTGCTGTTGGGGCCAATCTGGGTCACCGACTTTCTTGACCCTGAAAATAGTCTGTTGCTCAGTTGTGTCTGACTCTGTGAGACCCCATGGACTGTAGCCTGCCAGGTTCCTCTGCCCATGGGATTTCCCAGACAAGAATACTGGAGTGGATTGCCATTTCCTTCTCTAGGGAATCTTCCCAAAGCAGGGATTGAACCCAAGTCTCCGGGTTAGCAGGCAGATTCTTTACCACTGAGCCACCAGGGAAGCAAAAGTAGCAGCGTGCACCTTGCTCTCCAAGCAAAGTGAGCACCAAGTGGTCACTCTGGTTGAGCAGGGTGACCATAGGCTGCAGGAGGGTTTGGCTTCAGGAATAGGCTGGTTAACAGAGGAAGAGACAAAGATTCCATCTGAGTTCCAAACTTGCAGAAAATCCTCCTGAAATGCCTTGTCGCTTAGCCTCTACTGGAAATCTTTGCATGGACACAAGAACAGGACTCTTAACTGTGGGCAGAGGCTCCTGTGGTCACTGCTGCCATTGCCTGGGTCAGAGGCAGCCGGAATGCACAGAATTTGATTAGCCCTACACCTCCCTGTACAGCGTGGCATCACCATCCATGCATGGCCCTTTAAAAAAAATGTATTTTTTGAAGTATTGTTGATTTATATCATTGTCAAGTCTTATATTTAAGCCTTTAAGTTTTGAGTTTATTTTGAATAAACTTTAAAAATTTAATTGAAGGATAATTGCTTTTCAATGTTGTGCTGGTTTCTCTTGTACAGCAATGTGAATACTATAAGTATATACATATCCCCTCCCTCTTGAGCCTCTACCCCACTCCCCCTTGAGTATATTTTTGTGTATGGAGTGAGGGAGTGTTCTAACTTCATTGATTTACATGAGCTGACCCGCTTTCCCAACACCACTTGCTGAAGAGATTGTCTTGTCCCCCATAGTATATTCTTGCCTTCTTTGTTGAAGATTATGGTGTATGGGTTTATTTCTGGGCCCTCCATTCTGTTCCATTGATCGTTATGTCTGTTTTTGTGACAATACTATGCTGTTTTGATTACTGTAACTTTGTGGTATCATCTGAGCTCTGGGAGGTCCAACTTTGTTCTTTTACCTTAGCACTGCTTTGGCAAGTTTCAGTCTTTTTTGGTAATTATTAGTTCCATATAACTTCCCTCGTCTTGAAAAAGGAAGGCCCATGACACTGAAGAATGAGGAGGTGATGGAATCCTGGACACAAACCTAGTCGGTGGGGGTGGGGAGGGATCAGATCCACTCTGGTTTCATCAGCTTCTTGTAAGGGCACCAACCCCATCATAGGGTCCCCACCCTCATATTTATCTAAACCCAATCCCCTCCCAAAGGACCCACCTCCACATACCATTGCACTGGGAGTTGGTGCTTCCACATAGGAATCTCTAGGGGACACAGATGTTTGGTTCACAACACTTCCCAACAATCAAGAGGACAGCAGACCAGGAAGCAGGCAGGTGGGAACCAACAGCTGTCAGGAAGCGACTTTGTAACTCTGCTCCCAGAACTAAATCTCTGCCCTACAAGTTCCCTCTGGGAGCAGGGGGATGTCCCACACCACCGCCCAACCCATACTGAAGATGGGCAACAGCCCCTGGGCACTGTCTCCACACCCCACTAAGAACAACATAACTGCAGTGTGCATACCCATTTTGCCACACTGGCTGAGGGGAGCTGTGTGTCAGCCACAAAGGCTGAAGGGCTATGCGTCTATGCTGCCCACCTGCCAGCAAAAGACTCCAGAACATACTCTACAGACCTGCCTCTGGGTACCTCCCAGAGCAGCTGTCTGGGCTAATAATGTCCTCACTTTAAGGGGTGCTGTCAGGATAAATTGCCCAAATTTATCAAGCACTTGACTCATCGTTAACTAGTTTATAATGTTAGCTGGAATTAATATAACGATCACCATCATCGCCATCACTCACGCACAGAGTGGGCATCCGATGAATTTTTGAATGAAGGGGTGAACGGCTATGCTAACACTGCACAGGTTTTACAGGCTGAGCCAATTATTGAGTCTGCATTTCCTTCTTCACTTAAAAATTACCGTTATTAGTGTAACTAACATTCTTACTAAAAATAACATTTCCAAATTAAAAGGACATTGTGTGAGACATCTGGATCGTCACATCTGAATCTCTGTTCAGTCGGTTGCAACATGTTGTTTTGGTTGACGTATCTAAGGAAAACTCAGCCTCAGACATTGGTGTAGCTAGGGAAGAGATGAATGTTTTAATAGATTTTTCAAATAATTGTGGGTATCTTGTTTGAAACCATAGGGACATTTGACAAGTTGTGGTTTCTTAACGGTTAGTTGCAAGGTGGAATTCCATGTCTGTACCTTTTGTACTGTATTACATTAAAATCCACTGGTTTATCTGACTTTGAATGGATTTTTACCCTTGCATGATTTTTAAACAGCTTTATTGAGATTTAATTCGCATACTACAAAATTCAGCCATTTAAGGTGTACAATTCAATGGTTTGGGCATACCCACAGATATGTGCAGTCATCTCCTAGTCAGTTTCAGAACATTTTCATCACTTTAAACCATCTTAAACAGAAATTGTACCCTTTAGTTATCACTCCCTATCCTTCCCCCGCCCAAAGCCCTGAGCAAATAGTAAACTACTTCCTGTCTTGTTGTTGTTGTCCGGTTGCTCAGTTGTGTCCAACTCTGCGATCTCAAGGAGCAGCCTGCCAGGGTTTCCTGCCCTTCTCTATCTCCTGGAGTTTGTTCCCCACACATGCCCTTTGTCTAGTTTCTTTCACAACGTCATGTTTGCAAGGATCACACATGTGGTAGCATGTGTTGCTGCCTCATTCCCTTTTAAGGTTGAACTGTCTTCCATTGTATGAGGATCCACATTCCGCTGTCCACCTGTCTGTTCGTGAACATTTAGGCTGTGTCCACCTTTTGGTGATTGTAAGCAAAGCTGGTGTGAGCTTGCATGCCCACATTCCTGGATGGACTCTCGCTTCTCAGTCTTAAGATCCCTGGTGGCTTCAACCTCCCAGTTGTGTGCTCAGTTGCTCCTTCATGTCCAACTCTTTGCGACCCCATGAACTGTAATCTGCCAGGTTCTTCTGTCCATGGGATTTTCTAGGCAAGAATACTGGAGCGGGTTGCCATTTCCTTCTCCAAACTCCTAGGTGGTGTCTCTTTAATGCTCAATAGCTTTTGACAGCGTATTAAAAAGCAGAGACATCACTTTGCTGACAAAGGTCCATGTAGTCAAAGCTATGGTTTTTCCAGTAGTCATGTAACAATGTGAGAGTTGGACCACAAAGAAGACTAAGCCCTGGAGAACCGATGATTTCAAATTATGGTGCTGGAGAATAGTCTTGAGAGGCCCCTGGAAGGTAAGGAGATCAAATAAGTCCATCCTAAAGGAAATCAACCCTGATTATTCATTGGAAGGAATGATGCTGAAGCTGAAGCTCCAATACTTTGGATTCAAAGATCAGACTCATTTCAAAAGACCCTGATGCTGCGAAATATTAAAGGCAAATGAGAATAGGGTGGCAGAGATAGTTTGTTAGCATCACTGACTCAGTGGAGATGGATTTGAGTAAACTCTGGGAGACAGTGAAGGACAGGGAAGCCTGGCATGTTGCAGTCTATGGGGGTCGCAAAGAGTTGAACATGACTTAGCGACTGAACAACATCAAAGCTTTTGATGTGGAAGCACTTGATTGATTGAGTCAGCATAGAACTTATAGTCCAAACCGGGACATCTTGAGAGTGAGAAAGAGCAGTGTGAAGAGTTACTCCAGAACTATAGTCCCAGCCTGTCTAGGTCACCCTGTTTGCCAAGAGCCTCTCCTTTGGACACCCGTGTGTCCTTGGTCGGCGATCAAGTTCTTTTAATTAATTAACTACTTAATTAATTTGGCTGCATTGACTCTTAGTTGCAGCACATGGGATCTTTTGTTGTGGCTTGCAGGCTTCTCTAGTTGTGATGTACAGGCTCTAGAGCACATAGGCTCAGGAGTTGTAGCACACAAGCTTAGTTGCCCCGTGGCATGTGGGATCTTAGTTCTCTGACCAGGGATTGAACCTCTGTCCCCTGGCTTGGAATGTGGAGTCTTAACCACTGGACCACCAGGTAAGCCTCAACAATCAACTTAGACATTCAACAGATGAGGCTACCTGCCCCTCTCCCAATTTTCAAGCAAGTTTTAATAAGCCGGTGATGCTTCAGTCACAGAGAGCTTACTAACCTTCCCACATGGCTGTTTGGGGCTTGGAACTTGACCCAAGGAATCTAGGGATGAAGACAATCCAATCTCATCAGTCCCTTAATCCCAAATCTGGGTTCCAAAGTGATGTCTAGCTCACATTTTCTGAAACTCAGTAGGCTGAACTAGAAAACAACCTGAGAGATGGGATCTCATTTGTCTGATGCAGCAGTCATGGAATACAAGTTGGCTCAATGAACATGGGAATCGAGGAATGGCTGACTCTAAGCTGCTGACTGCTCTGCCTGGAGAGAAGTTGACCCAGATCTGTTTGTCCTTGTTTTCCTACCAAGTTGCTCAGAGGCACGGGCAGCTTCAGATCCCTCACAGCACTCTGCAGAACCCTGCTTACATTAGGTCTTACTGTTCTGTTGAGACACGTATGACTTTCATCAATGTATATGGATGTCACCCTGGCTTTCCTACCGTGTGAGTCTCTAACTCTCCTCTGAGATCCAGACACCATTATTCCACAGGACCATTTGCTACTGTAGGAAGGAGGGCCAGGGATGTAGTTTGCAGGCTTCTAGCCGCTAAGAGCAGGAGAGAGCTTAGAAAGGAGGTGATGGTGCCGAGTACCAGACAACAGCCAGTCAATGACTTTCAGAAAGTTTCCAGTGGACAATTAGGCATTTCTATCTTGTGTTCTGTTTATGGTCCGTATTCTTCTCTGAATTTATGTCTTATGGAGAAGGTGTGTTTAACTGTTCAAAGTTTACCTGGTACCTAGAATCATGCTCAATAAATCTTTGAGGCATGAAGGATAAATTAGTAAGTAGCTGATATCTGTCCTCAGATGTACACCAGTTGCACTGACAGCAGCTCCTTCCTCATCGGCAATGACTTATGAGCATCTAATGTGGCAGGAGCATCGCCCAGGTCATATGACTTAAATCCTCCCGAGGTTTGCTCCTTCCTGTCTCATTCGCAAGATGTGAGAACCATGGTAAAGGAAATGACATAACTGGTATGAGATCTGGTAAGCGGTGAAGGCAGCACTTGACATTATTTGTTTGATGTAAAAAAAGAGGAACAAATGGAACCCATATCCTTCTGATTACTCTAAGTGTCCTTTTCTGGATACAAATGTCACTGATCATTATGAGGGTGGAGATCAGTGGAGACATAACTCCAGAAAGAATGAAGGGATGGAGCCAAAGCAAAAACAATACCCAGTTGTGGATGTGACTGGTGATAGAAGCAAGGTCTGATGCTGTAAAGAGAAATATTGCATAGGAACCTGGAGTGTTAGGCCCATGAATCAAGGCAAATTGGAAGTGGTCAAACAGGAGATGGCAAGAATGAACATCAACATTCTAGGAATCAGCCAACTAAAATGGACTGGAATGGGTGAATTTAACTCAGATGACCATTATATCTACTACTGTGGGCAGGAATCCCTTAGAAGAAATGGAGTAGCCATCATGGTCAACAAAAGAGTCCGAAACGCAGTACTTGGATGCAATCTCAAAAACAACAGAATGATCTCTGTTCATTTCCAAGGCAAACCATTCAATATCACAGTAATCCAAGTCTCTGCCCCAACCAGTAATGCTAAAGAAGCTGAAGTTGAATGGTTCTGTGAAGACCTACAAGACCTTTTAGAACTAACACCCCAAAAAGATGTCCTTTTCATTATAGGGGACTGGAATGCAAAAGTAGGAAGTCAAGAAACACCTGGAGTAACAGGCAAATTTGGCCTTGGAATGCGGAATGAAGCAGGGCAAAGGCTAATAGAGTTTTGCCAAGAGAACACACTGGTCATAGCAAACACCCTCTTCCAACAACACAAGAGAAGACTCTACACATGGACATCGCCAGATGGTCAACACCGAAATCAGATTGATTATATTCTTTGCAGCCAAAGATGGAGAAGCTCTATACAGTCAGCAAAAACAAGACTGGGAGCTGACTGTGGCTCAGATCATGAACTCCTTATTGCCAAATTCAGACTTAAATTGAAGAAAGTAGGGAAAACCACTAGACCATTCAGGTATGATCTAAATCAAATCCCTTATGATTATACAGTGGAAGTGAGAAATAGATTCAAGGGACTAGGTCTGATAGATAGAGTGCCTGATGAACTATGGACTGAAGTTCATGACATTGTACAGGAGACAGGGATCAAGACCATCCCCATGGAAAAGAAATGCAAAAAAGCAAAATGGCTGGGGAGGCCTTACAAATAGCTGTGAAAAGAAGAGAAGTGAAAAGCAAAGGAGAAAAGGAAAGATATAAGCATCTGAATGCAGAGTTCCAAAGAATAGCAAGAAGAGATAAGAAAGCCTTCCTCAGCGATCAATGCAAAGAAATAGAGGAAAACAACAGAATGCGGAAGACTAGAGATCTCTTCAAGAAAATTAGAGATCCCAAGGGAACATTTCATGCAAAGATGGGCTCGATAAAGGACAGAAATGGTATGGACCTAACAGAAGCAGAAGATATTAAGAAGAGGTGGCAAGAATACACAGAAGAATTGAACAAAAAAGATCTTCACGACCCAGATAATCACAATGGTGTGATCACTCACCTAGAGCCAGACATCCTGGAATGTGAAGTCAAGGGGGCCTTAGAAAGCATCACTACGAACAAAGCTAGTGGAGGTGATGGAATTCCAGTTGAGCTATTCCAAATCCTGAAAGATGATGCTGTGAAAGTGCTGCACTCAATATGCCAGCAAGTTTGGAAAACTCAGCTGTGGCCACAGAACTGGAAAAGGTGAGTTTTCATTCCAGTCCCAAAGAAAGGCAGTGCCAAAGAATGCTCAAACTACCGCACAATTGCACTCATCTCACACGCTAGTAAAGTAATGCTCAAAATTCTCCAAGAATTTCTCCTAGAAAAGGCAGATGAACCAGAGATCAAATTGCCAACATCCACTGGATCATGGAAAAAGCAAGAGAGTTCCAGAAAAACATCTATTTCTGCTTTCTTGACTATGCCAAAGCCTTTGATTGTGTGGATCACAATAAACTGTGGAAAATTCTGAAAGAGATGGGAATACCAGACCACCTGACCTGCCTCTTGAGAAACCTATATGCAGGTCAGGAAGCAACAGTTAGAACTGGACATGGACCAACAGACTGCTTCTAAATAGGAAAAGGAGTACGCCAAGGCTGTATATTGTCATCCTGCTTATTTAACTTCTATGCAGAGTACATCATGAGAAACACTGGGCTGGATGAAGCACAAGCTGGAATCAAGATTGCCAGGAGAAATATCAATAACCTCAGATATGCAGATAACACCACCCTTACGGCAGAAAGTGAAGAGGAACTCAAAAGCCTGTTGATGAAAGTGAAAGAGGAGAGTGAAAAAGTTGGCTTAAAGCTCAACATTCAGAAAACAAAGATCATGGCATCTGGTCCCATCACTTCATGGGAAATAGATGGGGAAACAGTGGAAATGGTGTCAGAGTTTTTATTTTTTTGGGCTCCAAAATCACTGCAGATGGTGACTGCAGCCATGAAATTAAAAGATGCTTACTCCTTGGAAGAAAAGTTATGACCAATCTAGATAGCATATTGAAAAGCAGAGACATTACTTTGCCAAGAAAGGTCCGTCTAGTCAAGGCTATGGTTTTTCTAGTGGTCATGTATGGATGTGTGAGTTGGACTGTGAATAAAGCTGAGCACTGAAGAATTGGTGCTTTTGAACTGTGGTGTTGGAGAAGACTCCTGAGAGTCCCTTGGACTGCAAGAAGATCCAATCAGTCCATTCTAAAGGAGATCAGCCCTGAGTGTTCTTTGGAAGGAATGATGCTGAAGCTGAAACTCCAGTACTTTGGCCACTTCATGCAAAGTGTTGACTCATTGGAAAAGACTCTGATGCTGGGAGGGATTGGGGGCAGGAGGAAAAGGTGATGACAGAGGATGAGATGGCTGGATGGCTTCACCGACTCAATGGACATGAGTTTGAGTGAATTCCAGGAGATGGTGATGGACAGGGAGGCCTGGGGTACTTCGATTTATGGAGTGGCAAAGAGTCGGACATGACTGAGCGACTGAATTGGAGCGTCCTTTTTTTGGATACAAATGTCACTGCTCATTATGAGGGTAGGGGCAGTTCTAGTGGTATCCAGGCTATTGCTTCAAAAACATACCCTGGATTGCTGAGGTGTTTGGGAAGCCTAAGTCCTCAAGCTCATCTGGGATGCTGTGGGCCTGATTCAGCTTTTAAACACTTGCTTCAGACACAGCAGACCAGGCTACCTTCTCTGGAGCCCTTTGCTGACTCCTGCAATAGAGGAGAACTCTGGGCATCAGACATGCAACCCAGATGAGCCAGGAGTCACTGTATCCTGGGAGACATGTACTTCCTTACTCAGTGAAGTTTCCAGAAACATCAGAACAAAGGAATGATGAATTCCTTAGCTTCAACACTCCCATCCCCAAGGCAGAAAGAAGTCAGCGAAAGAGGACGCTGGTGAATCAGGTGTATATCAAGATGTTAAGGGGGAAAGGCGAAGCCAATACAGGAGATGCAAGAGCCCCAGGTTTGATCCCTGGGTTGGAAAGATCCCCTGGAGATGGGAATGGCAACCCACCTCAGTATTCTTGCCTGGAAAATCCCATGGACAGAGGAGCCTGGTGGGTTACAGTCCTCGGGGTTGCAAAGGGTCAGACATGACTGAGCAACTGAGCACAGCACACCGTGAAGACTTAAAACCCTGTGTTATGTTTCTATTTAGACTCTTGATTCTGGATTGATCTCAGTCATTCCCTTTTAACTTTTAGTGACAGTTGATAAAATTCTACCCTAGGAAATTTAGAATCTTAAAACACTGAAGGCCTACAATTGATTAACTACCAGCCTTACAGGTAAGCACTGGCATGCTCTCAATGAGGATTACATTTGGCCAAAAGCTACAGAAAATTGGGACCAAGAGAAGCTTGAACTAATGTGAGATTTATTTCACTTGCCAAACAGGAAGTTGGTAGGTCGGTAATTTGGAATGCATGTGGCTGTGCACCACGCCCCAGTGGCCCAGACTCCTTCTGTCCCTTTACTCTGACATTTTGACATGCAGCTTCCACTCTCATACCTGTCACCTCATGGTCACAACATGGCTGCACCATCTCCTGCATCCTATCTGCATTCCAGGCAAAAATAAGGACAAGAAAGAAGGCAAAAACAGGTGCGAAAAAGTCAGCCCCATTCTAAAAAACTTCACCAGGTATCCCATCAAGCAATTTCTTCTTATATCTCATTGGTCAGAACTGCATCACAAGCCACCCTCAGGAAAAAGGAGGCGGGGAATACATGAACTTTCAGCCAAACACATTTATCACTCCCCCCACCCCCCAACAAAGTTCTGTTAGTAAGAGACAGGGGCAGTAGATATGGGGTGGTCATCTGGCAGTGTGTAAATGCAGCCACATTCCCTAGAGGTCCAAACAAAAGTGAACCTTTCATAAAAGCATAGTTCTAAAGGTGGAATTAGGGCCAGAGTTGATTATGCAGGGGACCAGCTCTACTGTGCATCAGAAAATCATGATCCAGGGTAGCCATGGGTAGAATTTGAGTATTGAACTGGTTTGAACACAGGTTGCCTTCCAGGGCTTCGGCTTTTTAACATACTCAAAAAAAGAAAAAGAAAGAAAAAAAAAAAAGAATAAAACCCATAGGACCAATTAAAAAAAAAAGAAGAAAGCAGGTGGTGAAATGGGTCTCCGTCAAGAGTCCTTCATGTGTGTACTAGAGAGAGCTTTGGACATCCCAGACTGGATCACTGAATCGTCCCTTCCCTGCAGGGGGATCCTGGACAATCAGCTTTGAAGTTCTGATGCATATGCATGTGATTAGGCCTGGCATTCAGTCAGCATGGCTGGGAGCAGCCACTCCAGATATTACAGAATTGTAATACCTTCCTACGAGCTGCAAACAGCCCCCCTACTCCCCAGCACCCCCGACCGCCACCTCTGGTCCTCTCCTGGAAGCCCTGCATGACCCCATGGCTGTGTACAACCGTCATCCCAGTGCCCAAGCTGCACGGTATGAAATGCTTTCAATATAAGCCCGTGTATGATAGTATCACCAACCTCTCCGGGTTGCGGCGGGACTTAAATGAGGTCAGAAATGTAAAATTCTTCATGGTGAAGAAGAATTTAAAATTCTTCATTCATCTTCCATGCAGGGGTGACTTTCAGGCTACACTGGGACAAACCAGCTAGGCATTTGCTCTGCACCGGCGCATTCAGGAAACGACAAGTCTTCCTCCCTCCTTGGCATGTTCTGGAAACCTCTTCAAGCCGAAGGTAACAGCTCCAACAAGGCACTGTTAGAGGAAGTGGCTTTTCTGCTCAATTACTTCCTAGATTGGCTGAGAGCAGCCCAGATGAGCTGCTTCTGGGGGAAGGCAGGGTCCAGTAATTACTGACTGAGAAAGGAGGCCATGGAGGTATCTTAGAAATGACAGTGATGACGATGGTGACCATGGTGATGGTGGTGATGGTGGTGATGATGATAATGATGATGGGGATGGTGATGATGAAAAAGATGGTGATGGAAATGATGGTGATGGTTGCTTTTGACTAATCACAGCTCTCTCTTCTAGATAGAAATACAAGCCCTAAAGATGCATTATCTGACCATTTGTATAGTTAGGGATAAAGCCAATCAGCCCCACTATCCAATCATTAGTGACAACTGTCTGCCTCTGAGTTTCCAGCATTAACCAGGTGCCTGAGTCTTGGGTAGGCGATAATGTCTAGATGAATTCTTGCAGCCTCGAGGTTCAAAAATCCATCTAGAGTTCAGAGATAGAAAAAAAACATGCAAGCACAACATGCTTGCCAGAAAACATGCTACCTTCCTTTCAACAAATTTTGGCATTGTCAGATTTAGGGGCTCTGTAAAAATGAAATATTAAACCTTCTGGAATTGTTGGCCCCTATCAACTCTGAATATTCATTGGAAGGACTGTTGCTAAAGTGCCAATCTTTTGACCATTTGATGCAAAGAGCTGACTCATTGGGAAAGACTTTCATGCTGGGAAAGATTGAGGGCAGGAGGAGAAGGGGTAGACAGAAGATAAGATGGTTGGATGGCATCACTGACTCAATGGACATGAGTTTGATCAAACTCTGGGAGATGGTGAAGGACAGGGAGGCCTGTCCATGGTGTTGCAAAGAGTCGGACACAACTTGGCAACTGAACGACAACAACAATAACTCATAAGTAGAGGAGTCACCTGTCTTTCTCCGGGTGAGGTTTCTGTTTCCTCAGCCTGCTGATGCCAGCCTGGCTGTGCCACCTCCTGGAGGTAGCCGTAAGGGCCACAGTGAGGTTCTGCCATGACTCTACCCTGCATGACGGGGTGTGCAGGTGAGAGCAGCTCCTGCAGGCTGGTCCTGAGTGAAGACAACGTGCAGGAGGATGGATGGGGCAACATGGTGGTCTTTAGCGGGAGCGAGAAATCACCCTGTGTCGAGTTGTCACCAAGCTCTGCAGGTTGTCTGCTGACGCAACAGTTTCTGGTCTGGGCTGAACGCGGTTGATGAATTGATTTGGAAGAGACAGCAATAGCTCAGAACCCTGGGGCATCCAACTCAGCCCTTCCTGCTTAGAGCCAGGGGTCCCTGGACCTGCCAGGAGCAGCGACCCCTCCAGGGTCAGCCCTCAGTCACTGTGCACCCACCCCCCATGGAGGACCTTGTTCCCAGGGAGCCTCATCACTGGTATTTTTCCCTGCACATCCTCAGGGCTCAGTCAACACAATGAGGACATCCTCAGCCTCTTTCCTCTCCTCCTAGAAGGAGTGGGACTTTTGGGGCTAGCAAGTGATGTCCCTGGTCCCTTACTGTATCAGTGAGTGTAACCAAGGGGCCCCTGACCTGCCCCCAACCCCATTGATTTTCCTTAATACCCAGTTCACCCGTCTAAAGCCCCATCCTGAGAACTCTGTGAAGTTGGGCGGCCCTTCTTGCCACCACGGTCCCCATCCATCCAGGGCCCAGAATCTTCTGGAATGTGAGGCAGGAAGGAATTTTCCTCACATCCCTTCTGGAATTAGTCACCGTGTCCCAGTTCTTCCTCCTGGTTTCTCTGGCCACTGTGGTCTCCCCCAGCCCTCACCCCCACAGCAGAGGTCCCCCAACTCCCCTCGACGCAAATACAACTGCAGAAACTTTGCAACACAGGACAAAACCCTCAGACTTTGCTTCATTTAAAAATTAAAAAAAAAATTGTGTATGTATTTTTGGCTGGGCTGGGTCTTCACTGCTGTGTGCACAGGCTTTCTCTATTGTGGTGAGCAGGGGCTACTTCCTAGTGGCGCAAGGGCTTCTCTTGTGATGGAGCACAGGCTCTAGGGTGCTTGGGCTTCAGTAGTTGCAACATGCTGGCTCAGGAGTTGCGGCTCATGGACTCAGTGACTGTGGTGCATGGGTTTAGTTGCTCCATGGCATGTGGAATCTTCTGGACCAGGGATAGAACCCATGGCTCCTGCATTGGCAGGCAGATTCTTATCCACTGCACCACCACGGAAGGCCAAAACCTTCAGATTTCGGACTCAGTCACAGGAGAATGTGTAAGGATTCAGCTGGGTAGCCCCATCCCCAGGCACCTCATTGACTGGCTTCCCGCCCATGTCTGTCCACCCTAGACCCTCTACTCTCCAGCTTCATGCCCCAAACCTCCACACCCTGTAATGCCAAAGGACTGCTAATCAAATGGTCACTTTATATTGCAATGGGAATGGATCCTCCTAGTCTTCATCCTTGCCCACTTAAATAGAACAGGAAAGCTGGTCATCACAGAGAATTTTTTAAAGGCTTGAAGTGAGGGTTTTCTTTTTCCCAGATAAAATTCTCAGGCAGCCCTCATGGGAGTCCATTGCTTGATCAGAGGAAGCGGAGGGACCATATTTTTCCCTCTCTGATACACATGAGTATTTGACGGGTAGCAGAGACCCAGCATTTCCTCTGGCCAGGCCCGGGTTGCTGGACAGTGGTCCTCTGAGTCATTTGATGAGAGGGAGTCTCAGTTTCCCTCCCAGGCTCTGACCTGCCCACAGCTGGAGTGGACAGCTGTGTGCAGCATCCCTGGGGAACAGTTCAGAGGCGGGTGGGGTCGGGGCAGGACTCCAAAGTCAGGGGCACTCACCCTCCCCCACTCAGGAGGAAAAGTGGCTTGGACTTCTTTCCCAACCCTCTGACCCCTTGAATGTTTTAATGGGTGGAGGAAGCTGGAAAGGCAGGGGGGCGGGGACAGGGAAGACTGTGAACGCTTTAAAGAAACTTATAATAATTTCAATCAGTATTTCCCTTCCATTTAAAATCACAAATGTAGCCACTTAATCAAATGTCATGCTTAAGACACATTTACCTCCTTGGGAGAAAAATGAACAATGGCAGCTCAATTTGGCTTTGGATGGGTTTTAAAAATAGTCAAGTCTGTGAAGGCCATTAGGTAAATGGTCTAAGAGCTTCAAAGAGGGCCTCCCGCTGGGGGTCGGCCAGCTTCTTTGTTGGGAAAATAGTGCAGGGCAGAGAGGGCTTCCAGAGCCTGGGGCCAGCCTGGGATTCCAGGTCCCTGGTAGCAGGCTTCTCCTGGAGAGGGGGGACCTGGTGACCTTTCAACAATGGGTACATCTGAAAAGTTCCCTTTTGCATTTGTTGAAGCTTGTAGGCGTGTGTCTCTGCCTCTGTGTGTGTGCACGCTAGTGTGCTGGGTGGGAGATGACTTACACCATCCCCTCCAAACTCCCAAGAGAGGAGAAAAATGGACTGGTCAGAAATATGAGATGCCGTCCAAGCCCAAGAAACCAGTTACATTAACAGTGAAATATGTCATTGCTCTTAGTTAGTGTGAGTCACTCAATCGTGTTCAACTCTTTGCGACCCCATGGACTGTAGCCCACTAGGCTCCTTCTGTCCATAGAATTCTCCAGGCAAGAATACTGGAATGGGCAACCATTCATAGTTCTCCAGGGGGTCTTCCTGACCCAGGGATTGAACCAGGGTGTCCCGCGATGCACGCAGATTCTTTACCATCTGAACCACCAGGGAAGCCCAGTATGTCATGATTTTATTCTTTTTCAGCACATACAAATGACCATGTTGGGGCTTCCCTGGTGTCCCAGTGGTTAGGACTTCACGTTCTACTGCAGGGGTTGTGGGTTCGATCCCTGGTCAGGGAGCGAAGATCCCAAATGCCTTGCAGCCAGAAAAACACACACACACACAAAAACAAAACAAAAGCAATGTTGCAACAAATTCAATAAAGACTTTTTAAAAAAAATGGTCCACATAAAAAAGCCTTTTAAGAATGACAATATTTGCATCAAGAGAAAAAAAATAAAAACAAAATAAGAGTTGTTCTCTTTGGAGGATTTGCAGCCGAGTGGTCAGTGCCCCAGGGAAACAGAAACTGGAAGGTCTCTGTCCTCAATCTGACTTTACAGCCTGGGTGAGGGCAACCTCCCTCCCCCAGGGGTGGAAAGCGCCCCACCTAGTCTCTGTGGTTCCCTGCTGGGTAACTTCCCCTCCTGACTGTCCCTGCCCCCAGCTCTTTCCAGAAAACACTTCCACTGAGGTCTGGGGAGCCCCTGGGTATGTGGGGATGGTGAGAAAAATCACCTAAGTCCAGCCTTTCTTTCTGTTATAAACATAGCAGCAGAACAAGGCGGTGTGACATACCTGCGACCATCAAACAGAAACTGCAGACATTTCTCTTGCATCACCACAACTGTGGATGGCTCGAAATATTACTGCTACATGTACGGACACAGCCAAATCATGGCACACTTTGGATCTGGCAATTCATCCTCAGTGTAATAAAAAGAACATACGCTGCTATATAAAAAATGCATTGTAATATTTTGTTGTGTTTCAGTGCACTTGGTTTCCTAACAATCCTCTGCATTTTAGTTTCTATGCACTTAAAAACGTTCTGAGACGAGGGTTTGCATAAGGGTACTGAAGGGGTCCTTGGAGCAGAGCTGGTCAGGGGACCCCCAGGCTCACCTGGCCGGGCAACATCATCAAGGATTCTTCTGGCTCCTGAAGGGCCTCCCTGGTGCAGCACTCCCACTTTATCCCGCTAGGTGGCAGCAGTGAAGTCACCGCTTCTCGCCAGGCTTCAGGGGCCCAGTCCATTGTTCCAGGACCTCCCTTTGGGATCTGTCCACCCCTTAAACCCTCAAGCAAAGAGAGGACTCCAAGGGAAGACCCGCCAGGGGTGGTCAGGTAGGTGAAAGGCTGAATCAGCCTGCCGCTTCTTCGGACAATAATAGTGAAACAGTGTGAGGCAACCTCATTTAACCCCCACAGAAATCTCTGTTGTGGAAGGGAATATGGAACCCATTTCACAGATGTGAAAACTGAGGACCCAAAGAGGTTGATAATGTGCCCAGGATCCCACAGTGAGTAGACAGTGGCACCTGGGCTACCTGCGTCAAAGACTTGGGGTGATCTGGCCACCACACCACCCTGTCCCCTGCCCTCTCCTCTAGGACCTTCTCCGGGAGGCAAGTCATCCCCTTCTGTCCTCCTGCCTGGGCAGAGGAGACCTTTATGACTTTCAAGGTCCTGGAGGCTCAGGGATGAAGTTGCCTGCCTGGGAGTCCAAGTTCCAGGGACAAGCACCGGGCCTGGCTCCACCCCATAACCATCTGCCCCCTCCCAGGGAGGCCTCTCTTGATCTGAGGGGGTCTCTTTAGCGGGCTGGGGGTTACAGAGCTTCACTGGGAGAGTCACCTGCATAGACCACTGGTGCCTGCCCCTCCCTGGACCCCCGCATCCACACTTGCCACACAGGAGCTTCACTAGCTGATTTCTAAGGCCTGGTTTGTGCACCTCCTCGGGCCGCTGAGAGTTGGAAGCAGGGCTTTGTCGCGGCTGCTCACGGAGTCGGCCTTCAGCCCGGAGTTTCCTAGGAGTCTCTTCCCGGTGTGAGGGACCCCGCCGCGGGCCCTTTCGCCTCTAGTCAAGGCCTTGCAAGGACAACCTAACCAGGTAGGCACGGGAACTCCGGGGACGGACAGTCCGAGACGCCGGGGTCCTGGAACTCTCCGGGGTCCTCCTTCTTCAGAGCCGGCCGAGCAGCAGCTGCAGTCGTGCGATCGGGCACAGCTGGACGCCCAGTCCGGGGAGCTGTTGAGGTTTCGGGATTCAGGACGGGACGGGACGGGTGGGGGGACAGAAGATGGTGGAGCTCTGACCAGGGACGCAGAGACTTCTCTTACCGGAGCCGAGACAGGGGTCCAGGCCGCGGGGAGACACGAGTGCCTAGCAGCGGACCCTCCCACCTACCTGACTCCTGCGGTCGCTTCCGCGCACCTCTGCCTGGAGGAAACTTTTCTCCCAGTCCCCGCCCCAGGCGCCCCCCGAGTACTTCCTCGGGAACGTCCCCTCCGCCAAACCAGGTCTCTCGGGGCACTGGGTGCACCGGTAACCGGGTCAGAACCTCGAACCGCTTCGCGTGCTATCCGGTTACCGTGGCAACACCATCCGCCGGCGCCCGGCGGTCCAATCCGAGCCCGCGGCCTCTCTCGAGCTTTTCCCAAGGTGGGGACCGGGACGAGGCCAGAGCTGGGGAAGGGGCAGCTGGGGCCCCGCCTGCAGTGTCGCCGGCGCCGGGCACAGCCCCGCGCGGAGAGGTGGGCCACCGCGAGGCGGGGCGGGAGGCAACCGGCAGCCGGGGCCGGGCCGGGGGCTCGGGCTTCAGTTCGAGGGGGGGGGGAGCGGGTGACGTGAGCCGGGCCCGGCGGGCGGAGTTGGGGCCCGCTCGGGGAGGCGGGGGCGAGCGCGCAGAGAGGCAGACGCGCGGAAGGAGGCGGCCGAGCGGCGCGGGCGGCTCTGCGGTGGGCGCGGTGGGCGCGGGCGGCGGGGCCCCGGGATCCCCGCGCGCCTCCTCAGCGCGGCGCCGCCGCCGCGCGTCCCCACGCCCCGCGCTCCACGGCGCCCTCGCCCCGCGCGCCTCCCCCGCCCGCCTCCTGCCGGCCTCCGGCGCCGCGTCCGTCTGCGGAGCGAGCGCTCAGACGGAGCCCCCGGCCAACTTGAGCGGCGCCGAGCGGCGGCGGAGTCCCCGGCAGAGCCCCCCGAGTCGGTGGCGCGCGCAGGGGAAACGCGTCGGCCAGCGTCGCCGCCGCCCGCACCCCCGGACCTCGCCGCCCCCTCGGCGCGGGGCTCTGGCCGGATCGAGAACCGCGCCGCGAGACACGCACTGTGCGCGGCGGCGCCGCCCGCCTCCCTCTTCGCGGCTCCGGAGGACGAAGCCGCCGCTCCCCGATCCTCGCCTCGCGGCCGCGGCGCCAAAGTGCGCCCCTCCCGGGCCGGCAGCCGGCTCCCTCACCTCACCGCTGCCTTCTCCGGGTCGCTCCCGGAGGGGGTCGCGAGCCCTGCACCCGGGCTCAAGGATGTGCGCCCCCGCGGGCCGCCCCGCCTGAACCATGCGCCCCAACGGCGGCGGCGCGCCGGCCGGCATGGAGCCCCGCGCGGCCGCGCTCTGACTCGCTCTGCGCCCCGCGGCCGGCGGGCGGCGGGCAGCGGGCGGCGGCGGACCGAGAGCCGGAGACCGGCGCCGCGGGACGGAAGCGAGCGGGCGCGGGCGCCGCGCAGATGGCCGGGGCGAGCGAGATCTGAGGCTCTGCTCCCCGAAACGTGACCATGTGGATTCAACAGCTTTTAGGACTCAGGTGAGCGACTCGGCCAGTGCCGGGGTGCGTGTGGGCGCGCGGGTGCGTGGGTACCGAGCTGGGCTGAAGCGGCGCTTTCCTCTGTGTTGCGAATAAAGCGAACCCCTCTCTGCTCCTGTGAGAGGCTAGCCGGTGCCCCGGGATCCGGGTCGGGGAGCCGCTCCGGAGCTTGGAGCCCCGGAACTGGCTGTCCGGGTTCCGCGTGTCTGGGTCGGGGTGCCCGCCCCATTTCTCCCGGTTCTGGGGCCGGCCGGGCGCGCCCGCGGCTCCCGGCGCCAGCAGCGCAGTGTCCTGGCCGGCCGCCCCGGCGCGCCGCCTCTTCGGGGCCCAGGGGAGGCGCGGGCCGCTGGGCGCGGCGGGCTGTGAACCCAGGGCGGGGGCCGGGGCTGCCAGGGAAAGCCAGGGGGCTCCGGGTCTGGCGAGAGCTCGGCCGGCGGAGTTAGAAGAAACCGAAGCCTGATAGCCACGGCCGCCCCTCTTTTCCCCTTCCTCGGGGCCCCGGGGCTGAGCAGGGGCCTCCTGGGCTCCCAGCTGCCGATCCAGATGTTTGCCGGTGACCTCCGGGCCCGACGGGCGCGCACAGCTGGCGGGCAGCTGGGGCGGGAGACGTTGAGGCTCTGGGGGAGCGCGGGAGGGCACCCTTTCTCCCCTACGGGCAAACACCGTCGAGGAACGCCCTGGGGTTTGCCTTTGTCCCGGACTCCAGGGCCGGTTGAAACCGGGGGTTCGAGCTCGATAGCTGCAGCAGGGGTACCCAAGAAGACCCTTCGGGGCAAACTTTGCTCGCCTGCCACGGCTCTCGGGTTTTAGCCCTGCTAGGAGCCAGTCAAACACACTTGTCCCCTTGGCGGGGCAGACGGCCTGCGATCCGTCACCCTCCCGCCGGGGTTTCGGCGGAGCTGGTGTGTGTGGGTCCCGGGTTGCATCGGAGAACGGGAAGGACGCAGGCGGAGGCTGCGAAAGCCAGCGTGCGGTTCTCGAGTTTGTCCACTGGGATGCACTGCACTCCCGCTTTGGGGAGAAAGGGGCCCGGTCGTCGCCGGAGCCTGTGCCTGAGCCGCCCCCACCACCAGCCGATAAAAGCTGGGGGGAGCGGGCTGAGGGGGGAATCGAGTGCGCGTCCTGATTTTGAGAAACTGGGAGAGGACGGAGCCCGCAAGGCGTCTCCTAGCTACCTTTGATTTATGAGACGATTCCCCAGTCCCAGGGCAAAGCCTGTTGGAAATATCTACTGAGAATTGTCCAGTGTTATCCTTGGCCTTTTTCTTGAAAGCGGCGTTCCTTGTCTGGGTGGCCGGGTCGTGTTCGGCGGCCTGGGCTTTAATAGGTTAATACTGAAGCGGGTTGCGCTGGATATTGGCTCAGCCTGAATCGATGTCCTGTACTCAGACTAGATAAGGTTTAGGCTCAGCCGCTCTGGGACACAGACTCCATGGAGCGTCAGGGCAGCTCTGCCCGAGTGACCCCTTCCAGGTGCCCTCGCCTCTGCCTGCCGGGTTTCAGCCAGACTCCAGAGCCTTCCGAAAGATCAAAGGGGTCTCCCTTCTTTGGGAGAGGGTGCTGCTTCAGCTCCCAGACACCTCTCCAGCTTCTGTCTGGCACTGCCTTCCTGATTGCCGGCAAGTTATTTGAACCGACATCTTTCTTTATTACTAACTTGCTAGATTAAAAGATTAGTATATTTTGATAAAGAGAAAAGTGAATAAATATTATGGGAAAAAAGAACCTCTTTGGTGGTTCAGAATTCACTAAAACAGTTCATCTAACGCATCCCTGAGTGAGGTCTACCTGGGATTTTGCTTTAGGAAATAGTTCTGTTGCTGATTTTGAAGTTTGACCTTTCGTTTTTTTCCCTTCAGTGTTAGCACAAGAGATTTTCTGTAAATGTGCCTCTGAGGATCGGCTGTCACCTCTCGGGGAGGCTGGCAGGAGAGAGCTCTGTCATGTCTGAGAGCCATCCCCTGGCCAGCTGGCCAGGAGAAGGGGCCATGCTTGGAGGGTCTGTGTTTCTGCATCTCACCAGGCACAGCGTAACAGTCACTAAAAGCCAGGGATGGCTTGCTTGGGACCTGCTAATGCGTTTTTCCTTGAAGCAGCCCACTACCTCTGCTCCTCCCAAGCCCCTCCATGGCTCCCCCAGGTAAGCACCGGGCATTGTGCTGCCTGGCTTCCAGCCTGGTTAGGTCAAGCAAGCATAAGACACGGGGCCCAGGTGACAGGAGATGGCTCTGAGCACGACCCGAGTGAAGACTCTCAGCTCTGGCTTGCGAGACAAAGTCTGGGCTAGGATTTCTGCTTCTGCATTGGAAAGGAGCTGTGTGCGGTGCCTTTTCTTCCGAGGAGGAGGAGGAGGAACAGATTGAGTGTTTTGGAGCTGTTTTTATGCCTTTTTGGCGGTGGTTGTAGCAGAGCTCCAAAGATACCTTCCATCCGTGCAGATAAAGGTATCTTTTGAAGGTGGCCTCGGAGCCCTGCCAGCTGCGTCCGAGCTCGATCTGGGAGCAGCTTGAAGGGGATGCTTACTCAGCAGGCGGCACAGATTTTAGAGTTCGGCCGCCTGCTTGTGAGTGGCCTCTGAGGCCACAGCCCTCCACGTAGCAGCTTTATGGGGGGCTCGGAGCCTGCGAAGCACTTGCCAGGAGTCCTCAGGGGCTCCTTGGAGGCCTGGTGTCTGTCCTTCTGCCTGTTCTTCCAGGCTAACGTTCTGTTGCTCCTTCTGTTCCAGAGGCCCTGGGTGTGCCTGCGGTGGGGGAGGGTCTGTAGCAATATAAGATGACTCTTCTTTCATGGAGGTTCACACAGGTCCCCGCCAGCCACACGGTACTATGTTTGGGTCTCTGTGCACAGTCCCAGTGGCTTGGTTGTCCCCATCGCTGCCTGTAAAGTCCTCCAGCAGCTGGGGCCCTGCAGCTGGGCTTTAGAGGACCAGGTCAGAGGCTCTGTCCACAGACGTCACCCTCCTGGTCGGTCTTGGTTCTCACCCACTTCCAGCTGCTGGCACCAAATTGATTACCACTGGAGCCCCTCGGGTGTCAGTAGCCGTTATACTCATCCAGGACAATATTGCTGGAATAAATCATCATTTTAGGAGACAGCTCACATCTTTTCTGCCACGTGGGTGCATCTCCCCCCACCACTCAAAGCCCCCCCCCACCCCCCAGAGACACACTGTCCAAGCAGAGGAGGGGGCAGTAGGCTCCTCCCAGCCTGTTAATTGATTTATTCTTTGGTTGATTTATTCTAATCACCTGCTTCTTTTTCTTCTGTGCATCAAAGAGGCCAGTAAGTGGGGAGCAGGGCACAAGCTGAGACAGCTCCTCGCCTCCCTGAGATGTCTGTCTCCCAGTCCCTGGAGAAAGAGCCGCCTTCTTCCTCATGCATCCTGCATCCTCCTAGCCGGGTCGCTCAGAGGGAACAGTGGCATCCCATCCCCCTTGTGGTCCCCAGCCCCAACACGGACACCATCAAGGTGTTTGGCAGGTGTGGGCTGGGTGTGCTTCTTGAGTTCTTCGTCCCCCAGCCGTTGTGTGGGGAAACCACAGGGTGCACAGAGCACGTGGGTCAAGGCTGCACACTGGGTCGCAATGAAGTGGGCGGACACCAAGCCCCAACCCGGCCGACCACTGCCCAGCCTCCCGGAGGCCCGGGCTCCTGTCTGGGGTTACGTAAGAGTCATCTGCTTTCCAAACGTAGTTGCCAAGTTTTCTTCAAAGGGCTACAACTCAGTAGAGACCAAATTGATGTAGAGATTAGCTTGGAAAGCCAAATATATCCTTGATCTAGATTTTCACGTTTGAAGTCTGGCTCGAGAGGGTTTCTCCTGCCTGATGCCAGTCAGCCAGGAGGGGGAGGCAGGAGGAGGACTCACTGGGGCCACAGCAAACAGACCCTGTGGCCCCAGACGCCGCTCTCTCTCAAGACCCCCTTCCAGGAATTCAGAGGAGCTGGTGCGTCAGGAGGCCATCCAGCGGGGAGTGGTGGTTACGTAACTCAGTTCATAGAAAGTCGGAGGCTGCAGTGTTCCCATGTCAGGGCTCCAGGAGCCCTTGGGTCCTGGCTCCCCCGGTGGCTATCCATATAGAGCCTGGATTGTTTCTGGCTGCTTGGAGGAGGCTGCTCTGGCCCCCTGTTGGGAGCAGCACTCTCTACAAGCAATGAGCCAGGCATAGTAGAGTACTTCTTCAGGGCCTCTTCCAAAGCCCCTTCCAGAAGAGCATGCAGGATCCATTCCCTCCTGCTGCTGGTGGTGGGTGGATGTAGTGAGCTGGATTGTCTCCTAGCAACCTCTGGACCAGCGGAGTTAATTGGGATGTCCCAGCAGGCTCAGGGAAGTAGCCAGGTGATGAGTGATGTTTCTCTGAGGATGCTAAGAAGCTAGAAGCCCCCTGTTCATCTATGGGCATCTTCATAGTAGATAAATACCTCCAACATGACCCAAAGAGAGCTTGGGTGGAGGACAGTGGGAATGGTGGCATCCATTTTGTCCTTGTTGGCCGTGACCCACTGACCTGGGCACCATCAGAGTGTCATGTGCTGGCAAAGAACAGGGTCCTGCTGCTGTACTATGGGAGACTAGGGGATCAGAGCCAATCAGGGTGGGGGGGGCACAGGGGGTTGGGGGAGGGCTGGAGGGTGGGCTAGGCTGGAGGGACTGGGGATTGTATTTGCATCTCCATCCCATACGTGCACTCTGAAAGAAGCTATTACTTTCTTTCTTTCTCCCCTCCCGCCCAAGACAAGGTGGGTGGCAGCCGTGCTGGGTCCATCTGTGCATCAGCCTTCCCCACACGCTGATCATGCGCTGATTCTGTCCACTCACTGGGGCTTTTGTCATTTGGTGCACTTTCTCTTGGGTGGTCAGCCAACAGAGCCCACTGCCTCTGCCCTCTTGCCGTTTCCAGCCCAGAATGGGCAGTGGCCTGGACCGTGTGTCTGCTGAGACCTCCTGCCTGACTCCCCAGCAAGTCAGTGTTTGAGCCCTGTGTGTGACCTCAGGGTTTCAGCTGGCACTGGAGACTCAGGGAGTGTGTCTGCTGGGGATACTCGTGCACCCGTGCTCAGGCCTCCTGGTTGGTGCTGGAGAGGAGCCCAGCTGTGGACTGTGGGTGATGAGGGCAAGGGCCGTCTCACCCTTCAGGACCTCTTGAGAAGAGTGCTGCCACTGCGTAGATGCTCAGGAGCTCTCTGTAAATGAGTAAACTTATCCACCTGGCACAGTGCCCATGCTTTTTCCAAGTGTTGCCCTTGTAGTTACGTGGCCTTGACTCTAAACTAAGACCCAGGAAAGGAGTGCACAGCCAGAGCCAGGTTTAGGTTGAGACTCTGTTCTGCCCCCCACAGATAGAGACCTTCTTCAACCCTACTTACTGGTGCTCACAATTCCACCATTAGAGATTCATTCCTTTGGCTTGAAACTTCATCACAATTGGAATGCAGGTATGTTCAGGAAAAACTATCTGAGCTACTGATCTGATAAGAACTGAAAGCACTCAGTGGGATAGTTTTCAGTTACTATCAGTTCAGTAGGAGTGAGAGCATCCAATTTTTAACTTTCTGAGAGGAAAGGTGAGTGAAGAAAAGAGAACACAAAGGCAGGTGGCACAGGTCTGGCAGTGGGAGCTAAGGTGCCACCAAGGGAGGCCTGAGAGACATGGGGTAGAAGTTGAGGGCAAAAGGCAAACTCACTGGCCTTGCCCTGGGCTGAGGTCTCCCCTCCTCTGGACTGTCTTGGGGAATAGGGAGAGTTAATGTGCCTACTAGGGACCAGTGGAAGAAAGGGCCAGCGCCTCTGCAAGAGAATATTCTGGTCAGTATAGGAGTGCAGGTAGGCAGCTGGAAGATGTTGAGGAATGTCAGTAACACATAGACACCTTAAGCCATGTCTGTTCCTGTCTTAAATGTGAGCTGTGGAATTTGTACTGTATTTGGATAAAATATGCATGCTTTTTTTTAAAATTGAGGTATAATTTTCATAAACATTATATTAATTACAGGTGTACAGCATAATGATTCCATACTTGGATACCTGTGAAATGAGCAACACAGTAAATCTAGTTAACATTTGTCACCATACATAGTTACAGAATTTTTTTCTTATGATAAGAACTTTGGTGGGGGGGATAAATTAAGAGGTTGGGATTAACATATATACACTACTATATAGAAAATAGATAATCAACAAGGCCCTACTGGATAGCACAGGGAACTATACTCAGTATTTTGTATTAACCTATAAGGGAAAAGAATCTGAAGAAGGATATAGATAGATAGATAAATAGATAGATAGTTGTCGTTTAGATACTCAGTCATGTCCGACTCTTTTGTGACCCTGTGGACTGCAGTCTGCCAGGCTTCTCTGTTCATGGGATTTCCCAGACAAACATACTGGAGTGGGTTGCCATTTTCCTTCTCCAGGGGATCTTCCTGACCCTGGGATCTCATCCACTTAGGCTGCATTAGCAGACAGATTCTTTACCACAGAGCTATTGGGGAAGCTTCATAGATGGAGCTTTATATATATATATATCTTTGCTGTATACCTGAAACTAACAAGACAGTGTAAATCAACTATAATTCAACTTAAAAAAGAAATTAAAAAACAAAACAAAAAAGAACTTTTAAGATCTACTCTCTCAACAACTTTCAAATACGTGATTCAGAGAACAGGCTGGTGGTTGCCAGGGATGAGGGCTGAGGCACGGTGGGGAGTAGGTGAAAGGGTGGATGGGTCAAAAGGTACAAATTTCAAGAATAAAATAAGTCCCAGGGGTGTCACGTGCAGCTTGACACTGTAGTTCAGGAGACATATCTGCTGTAAATGTCTGTATAGCACAGAAAAATGTCCTGATCTCTGTTTTCACTTGTATCTCTCATTGAGTTTGCTCCTCAGTTTCTAAGTGCCTGGGCATGCCCCACCCTGAGTGGATGCTGAGCAGACCCAGAAATGAGTGGATTTCTCCTCTTCGAGACTCCTCACTGCAACAATGGGGGCAGGCAAATGAGGGGTAAAACACCCTCATTGGGGTGAAGAGGAACACTGTCCAACAGAAATATAACACAGGCTACACTGGTATTTGAAATTTTTCAGTAACCACATTGAAAAAAAATGTAACAGGTGAAATCAGCTTGAATGATATATTTAATTTTTCAGTATGTGCAAAATAGCATTTCCACTTGTCATCAGTCTAAAATAGCATTAATGAGGATTCCTTTTACATTCTTACCCTGCTCTGAGTCTCGGAGACCAGGAGTGCAGTTTGCTTTCATTTCTCCCTCTGGACTTGCTGCATTTGGGGGCTCATATTGGACACTTTCATATGGAAACTCAGAAGTGAGAAAAGCAAGTGTTTGGAGACTGCCACCTCCCCAACCAGTGTGTCATGTTGGCACCATTGCTCCATTAGTAGGAGCTCCGAGGAGGGCCAGTCTGGCCAGCAGCCCTCCTGATTCAACAGCGGGCATTTGCTGATGCCAGCTCTATGCCAGGTCGGCGCCAGGGCCAGAGGCAGAAGGATGAGCTGGGGTGGGGGCAGTGGCTGCTGCCATTAGGGGTCCTCAGCTTGGAGAGGGGGGAGGGCTGTGCTAGCACGTCCTGTACTCCGTTCCTAGCATACCATCAGGGGCCCCCCACCAAGGGCCCCCCCACCAAGCTGTAATAAAACCCTTTTGGGGGCTTGAAGAGCAGATGGCAGAGCTGTTCATTTGTAACAGAGGTGTCAGAGGCCAGGGTCAACTGATGTAGAGGAAAAGACCAATGAAAGAGCCTGCTGCTGCTGCTGCTTCTGCTAAGTCGCTTCAGTCGTGTCCGACTCTGTGCGACCCCATGGACTGCAGCCTACCAGGCTTCTCTGTCCCTGGGATTCTCCAAGCAAGAACACTGGAGTGGGTTGCCATTTCCTTCTCCAATGCATGAAAGTGGAAAGTGAAAGTGAAGTCGCTCAGTCGTGTCTGACTCTTAGCGACCCCATGGACTGCAGCCTACCAGGCTCCTCCATCCATGGGACTTTCTGGGCAACAGTACTGGAGTGGGGTGCCATTACCTTCTCCCATGAAAGAGCCTAGTGAACACAGAAGCTGTGTTGCCCACCAGAAAGGAGTGCTGACCCCCAGGATTGGGGGGCATTCCCTGCCCCACCCAAGTGTGCCCCAGAGCCAGTGCCTGAGTGAGCACACCCTGGGGTGACAGACCTCCTGGGGGACCCCTCTCCCTCCAGCAGTGTACATTCACTGGATCTGTCCTGGTGGGGGCCTCCATCTTCCACCCCGCCCCCCAGCACTTGTCACCAACGCTGAGAGTCCGTGATACCTAGGCGCATGGGAGGAGGAGAGATGGGGAATCACCAAGGCCTGGTTTCCTTGAATATTTTAGGAATGTTTTTGTAGAAACAGGTGTGTGTGCATGTGTGTGTGTGTGTATGGTGTGGGTGGTGTCTGGGTGGAGAGAGCATGTCTGTTGGGAGTTTATGTGGGTGTGTATTTGGGGAGTTTAGGGGCTATTGCATCCAAGCACTTATCAGGAGTTCCAGCTCCAGGTGAAGAGACTAGTTTTTAAACAAAACTCTTCCTGCAGGAGGGAATTTGGTGTGTTCACAGGACTGACGATCTGGATAAAGAAGCCTGAACAACCACATCAGAACCTGGCTTCTGACAAATGCTCAGAGAGACAACAGACCCCAAGGCAGCTGGTGGGCAGCTGATCAGAGCTGCACAGGTACAAGGAGGCTCTTGAGCAGATTTAGGGGCAGTGTCCTTGCAGTGACCAGCCCACCCTGTGCCTTCAGGAAACACTGATGGGGAACTCACTAAGTGCAAGACCTTGGCTCTGGGCACACTTCTGGGCAGTGGGGTGTGATCTGTGAAGGGACTGCACTTTGCTGAGGTGCCCTGAGTGGTCATTTGTAGTTACCTGTTCTTGAGTATTAAAGAATTTGTACTGTGGAGCAAGCTCACAGTATGGGAGTCTGTCTGTATTAAATGGTAAACTCTTTGAGCTCTGAGAAAACTCCCTTTTTGATATCATCTAAATCTTTTTGAATGTACTGACTTAGTTAAGCAGGGCACAGATTCACTGTTGTTCAGTCGCTAAGTTTTGTCCTACTCTTTGTGACCCCATAGCCTGCAGCACACCAGGCTCCTCTGTCCTCCACTACCACCTGGAGTTTTCTCAAATTCATGTCCATTGAGTCAGTGATGCATCCAACCATCTCATCCTCTGCCACCTGCTTCTCATTTTGCTTTCAATCTTTCCCAGCATCAGGGTCTTTTCCAGTGAGTTGGCTGTTTCCATCAGGTGGCCAAAGTATTGGAGCTTTAGCTTCAGCATCAGTCCTTCCAATGAATATTCATGGTTGATTTCCTTTAGGATTGACTGGTTGAATCTTGCTCTCCAAGGGACTCTCTAGAGTCTTCTCCAGCACCACAATTCAAAAGCATCACTTCTTCATCACTCAGCCTTTTCGATGGTCCACCTCTCACATCCGTACATGACTACTGGAAAACATCATAGCTTTGACTATATGGACCTCTGTTGGCTAAGTAATGTCTCTGCTTTTTAATATCGTGTCTAGGTTTTTCATAGCTTTCCTTCCAAGGAACAAGCATATTTAATTTCATGGCTGCATTCACTGTCCATAGTGGTTTTGGAGCTCAAGAAAGTAAAATCTGTCACTGTTTGCACTTTTTCCTCTTCAATTTGCCATGAAATAATTGTAAAACCTCTAAATTCAAACTTAGGGAACTTTGGGGCAACTTAGATGAAGATTAAGTGGCTTCTTGTGCCCAAATCCAATGATGCAGTCTTTTCAAATTGATCTATAGGCTCTACCAGCTGTTGTGAAGATTCCAGCAAAAGAAGGGTGAGGAAGGAGTAGTCATAAGTGTCTGTAGAAGAGGGATCTCAGAAGTTCAGTATTGATTGATGGACCTCAGTGTACCAGGGCCCTGTACAGAATCTTCATGCTATTTCATGGAATCCCTGGTCCTGAAAAAAGAACATGTAGGTTGGAGGAAGGGAAGGTCTCATGGAGAAGTTCTGACAGCAGGAAAGTGTTATTAAAAAGCTATCATTCTCAATTCTGTAGATCAATATAATTTATGAAAATAGACCAAGAAAGTCCTTAGCAAAGTATTAATAAATAGATAAACTTAGCAACATGGAAAAGAAGCATATGGGGGCTTTCAAGGTGGCTCAGTGGTAAAGAATCCGCCTGCCAGTGCAGGAGATGCAGGTTTGATCCCTGAATCGGGAAAATCCCCAGGAGATGGAAATGGCAACCCACTCCAGTATTCTTGCCTGGAGAATCCCGTGGACAGAGGAACCTGGTGGGCTACAGTCCATGGACTCATAAAGAGTCAGACGTGACTTAGCAGCTGCGCAATCATGCAAAAAGAAGTATGCACCGTGACAAAGTGAAGTTTATACCATGGATGCAAAGATGGTTCACTATTTGGAAGTCAGTTAATGTAATGTATCATACTGCTACTGCTGCTAAGTCACTTCAGTCGTGTCCGACTCTGTGTGACCCCATAGACGGCAGCCTACCAGGCTCCCCCATCCCTGGGATTCTCCAGGCAAGAACACTGAAGTGGGTTGCCATTTCCTTCTCCAAATGTATCATAAGAAAAGGCTAAAGAAGAAAAATCAGAGGATCATATGTGTTTAATAAGTTCAGAACTTATCTGTGATGAGAACCTCTAGAAAAAAGGACTAGGAGTGCATTCTCAACTTGATAAAGGACATTTATAAAAACTACCACTGACTTGATAGTTAATGCTGAGAAACTGGATGTTTTTCCCGAGATGAGGAAAAAGTCAAGGATATGCACTCTCACCACTGTTACTTAACACAGTGCTAGAAGTTCCAGCCAGTGTGCTACAGGAGAAAAGGAAATAAAAGACATACAGAAAAGGAGAAATAAAACTGTTCTTATTTGTAGATGATACAATTATCTCTATAGATATGATTATCTACATAGAAAACCTCCTGTAATCTATTTTAGAAAACTCCTCAAGTTAATAAGTGAATTTAGCAAGGTTGCAGGATATGAGATAAATTTACAAAAATGAATTATATTTCTATTATCAGTGAACACACAGACACTGAAATTTAAAAATGCAAAACCATAAGTGATTACAGTTGCTAAAAAATAAAATATTTCAGTGCAAATCTAATAAAACCTGTTATCCTGACAGCTTGTATTCTGGGAACTACACAATACCAATGGAAGAGTCAAAGAAAGTCTGAATATATGAAAGACATACCAGGTTCATGTACAGGAAGACTCATCATAGTATATGTTGAGGATGTCACTTTTCAGATTGATACAGAGGTTTAGCACAATTCTAATCAAAATCCCAGCAAAATATTTTAACATATAGATAATTCTAAAATTCATATATAAATGTAAAGGAACTAGAATAACTAAGCCAGTTTTGAAAAAGAATTATAAAATAAGAGGCATCAATCTATCTGATTATGACATTATATAACTACTGTTATCAAAACTGTGTAGTATCAGTGAAGGGTTAGATTCACAGATCAGTGAGACAGGAACAAAGACTCCCGCAAATACGCACAATTGATTTTTGACAAAGGTTCAGATTCAGTGGAGAAAAGACAGCCTTTTCAATAAATGATACAAGAACAAAAGGATATTTACAGGCAAAAATAAAATCCTCACTTTATACAAAATTAACCCTGGATACAAAATTCTGGATCACAGAATTAAATATAAAACATGAAAACACTAAAACTTTTAGGGAAAAAAAAATCTACAAGATGTGGGGCTTCCCAAATAGTTCTTAGACTTGACAGCAAAAGCACAATCCATAACAGGGAAAAATGATAAATTGGACCTCATCAAAATCTTTACATTTTCTCTGTGAAAACTCTTTAAGAGGATGAAAATATAGGCTGAAGAGTTGGAGAAAATATTTGCAAACCACACATTTGACAAAGGGCTAATATCCAAAATACAAAAAGACTCAAGACTCACCAAGACCTCTCAAAAAAAAAATGATACAAGCTAATTAGAAACAAGTAAAGCCATGATGGAAGGAATGGAAGGAATGATGCCAAAGCTGAAACTCCAGTAATTTGGCCACCTCATGCGAAGAGTTGACTCATTGGAAAAGACTCTGATGCTGGGAGGGATTGGGGGAAGGAGGAGAAGGGGACGACAGAGGATGAGATGGCTGGATGGCATCACTGACTGGATGGATGTGAGTCTGGGTAAACTCCGGGAGTTGGTGATGGACAGGGAGGCCTGGCGTGCTGCAATTCATGGGGTCGCAAAGAGTCGGACACGACTGAGCGACTGAACTGAACTGAAAGCCATGATGGGGCATTTCATCGAAGAGGATGTTTAGATGGTAAAGAAAAAAAAAAAGGCATGTGAAAAGATGGTCAACATCATTGGCCATTAGAGAAATGCAATTAAAACTACAATGAGACTTCCTTATCCATCTACCAGAATGGCTAAAATAAAAAATACTGACACCAAATTCTGACCAGTATATGGGGACCCTGGATCACTCATACACTGTTGATGGGAAGGTAAAATGTTACAGCCAGTCCACAGAGCACTTTGGCAGTTTCTTATTAAATTAACCATGCAACTGCCTTGAAGTTGAGCATTTCACTCTTGGGCATTTATGCCAAAGAAATGAAGATTTCTGTCCACGTGAAAAACTGTATATAAATGTTTATAACAACTTTATTTGTGAATAAAGTCTCAAATTGGAAACAATCCAGGTGCCCTTCAGTAGGTGAATGGCTAAACATATCATGGTTTCTTTACACCATGGAATAGTGTTGAGCAATAAAAACGAGAAAATGCTTAGTACACGCAGCTGCCTGCATGAACCTCCAGAAAGTTAAGCTGGGTGAAAAGAGGCAACCTCAAGGGTTACACACTGTACGGTGATTCCACAGTCTTCTTGAAATGAAAACATTATAGAAATTATAGTTCCTGTAATTATAATTATAGAAACAGTAATAATTGTCAGAGGTTAGAGAAAGAAGAGAATGGCTATAACAGGACCAACTCGGGGGCCCTCATGGTGACGGGAAGCTTTCTGTCTTGATCGCATCTGTGTCACTACGCAACTTACTTTGTTGTTGTTCAGTCAGTAAGTCATGTCTGACTCTTTGTGACCCCATAGACTGCCACATGCCAGTCTATCTGCAACACTATCTCCCAGAGTTCTCTCCAATACATGTGCATTAAGTCCGTGATGCTATCTACCCATCTCATCCTCTGTTAGCCCCTTCTCCTTTTGCCTTCAGTCTTTCCAGCATGGGGGTCTTTTCCAGTTAAGTTGGCTCTTCCCATCAGGTGGCCAAAGTATTAGAGCTTCAGCTTCAGCATCTGTCCTTCCAATGAATATTCAGGACTGATTTCCTATAAGATTGACTGGTTTGATCTTGCAGTCCAAGGGACTCTCAAGCGTCTTACCAGCACCACAGTTTGAAAGTATCAGTTCTTTGGCACTCAGCCTTTTTTATGGTCGAACTCTCACATCTGTGCATGACGATTGGAAAAATCATAGCTTTGACTATATGAACCTTCATTGGCCAAATGATGTCTCTGCTTTTTAGTACACTGTCTAGGTTTGTTGTAGCTTTCCTTCCAGGGAGCAAGCGTCTTTTAATTTCATGGCTGCATTCACTGTAAGCAGTGATTTTGGAGTCCAAGAAAATAAAATCTGTCACTACTTCACTTTTTCCCCTTCTATTTGCCCTGAAGTGAAGGGACCAGATGCCGTGATCTTAGTTTATCCAGCTTATACATTTTATTGTAGTTTTGTAGGATGTTGTTACTGCTGGGGAACTGGGTAGGGGTGTGCAGGATTTCTTCCTATCACGTCTTACAACACTTGTAAATCAGCTCAAAAAGTATCGTTAAAAAAACTAGCATTCTCTACCTCACTGTCAAAGGTTAGCATCTGCTTGTGCGCCTGTGTCCCCTCTTTAGGTACCATGTATTTGAATTTAATGACAGTCATGGGTGATGTGAAGATTTGCTATGCTGTGATTCTGCCCCAGTTTTTATCATGCTAAATACATTAGCATGTAAACTTGCAGTGTTGCTAATGTGATGAAATCTGTTAGCAGTGACAGTAATGAATGACCTGGTGCATAATTATTGGGTAAGAAGAGCTGTCCAGATTCATGCATAAATCAGGTCAGCTCTGAAAATAGCGCAGCCTTTCTGGGGACGGTCCTACTTGCCTGCCCTGGCACATAGGGTGGTATCAAGACTGTATTCCAAGGAAACACAAACAGTTGGTTTCCTGCTTTTAGATCAGTAAGACAAGAGCCTCAAGTTTGTGAAGGCACAATGTTCCTTTGTGTCTTTGCTGTTTTCACTTTCTTTGGTCTTTATGATAAAAGAACTGATGTGTAAGTGTGTGTGTGTGTGTGTGTGTGTGTGGTATGCACACATGTGCTCTATTAATACTTGTGGAATGAAGTTGGATAATGCAGTGGGAAACTCTGTGTCAGATTTGGCTGTGAACTGCTGTGATTCCAAGAACTAGACCCTTTGCTTGTCTTTTTCTCTCCTTTTCTGTCCAGCTAGGAGGCGCTGGAACACAGTGTTCCAGACCTTTCCATAACCTGGACTTCTGCAACTGACCAGCCAATCAGCACCATCTCAGTCTGTCCTCAGGATCCATGTGATGACACCGCAAGGCAGGTGTTGCCGCTCTGATTTTACAAAGGAGGAACCTGAAGTTCAGAGAGATTAAGTGATTTGCCCAAGGTGACTCAGGTGGCTAGTGCGGGAATGTGCTCTTCCCACTTCCTTTATGGCTGTCATGTTTTATATAAAATCTACTTCTCACTCCCTTGATTTAAGTCACACTTTGCCCTTCTAGGAAAAATAAAAATGCAAACAAAACCAAACGTAAAGTGGAGAAGGACCCAGCTACTGTGATGTCATGTTAGCACTCTGTGGATCTAGCTAGCCCTGACTTTGAGGTTGTAAGTCCTTCCTGCACCCAGAATTTTAGGGAAAAGCTTTGTAGTCTAAATCAGAGGTTATTTTGCAGCAAAGAATTCATAAGATGTGATAAAGAGATGAGAACATACCTGTGACACAGATACAATTATTTAATCTATTTAATAATTAAAAATAAGTATGTTGCCAAATTCAAGGAAACCTCTTTTGAGAGCTCTTGTGAAATTAAACTTGAAATTAATGGATGGAGAAAGTTTGGTTTAACATAACTTGTAAATCTGGTCTAGTACCGAAAGAATTCATAATGGAAGTTGGCACATCCCATAATGAGCTTTCACATATGGGATTATTTGAATGGTTGACTCCGATTATGATGTGTATGTATAAGTAAGTGAAGTCGCTCAGTCGTGTCTGACTCTTTGTGACCCCGTGGACTGTAGCCTACCAGGCTTCTCTGTCCATGGGATTTTCCAGGCAATAGTACTGGAGTGGATTGCCGTTTCCTTCTCCAGCGGATCTTCCCGACCCAGGGATCGAACCCGGGTCTCCCGCATTGTAGACAGACGCCTTTACCGTCTGAGCCACCAGGGAATTCCATGTGTATGTATCTGTACATGCAGATGTTTAATATGTAAACCTAAATAGATGGACATAACTAAATATAGTACATTGAAGAAAAAAAAAAAAGCTTAGTCTGGATAAAAAGGATTGCCCACCGTGTGTGTGTTTATTGAGGTGCGGTTTATGTACCGTAGCATTCATCCATGTTAAATGTACAATTCAGCTTCTAGAGAACTTAGTGTGTGCAGCCATCTTTGTACTTATCTTAGAGCATTGCCACCACCCTCAGTAAGATCCCTTGTATTATTTACAGTTAATCCCATTCCCACCCCCAGCCTCAAGCAACCTCTTGCCTGACTTCTGGCTCTAGATTTGCCTATTCTGGGCGTTTACTATGAACAGGATCAGACTTTCTTATCTGATTTTCTTCACTTAACATAGGGTTCTTGGGGTCTACTTTGTGGGCTTTTTTATTTCTGAGCAGCATTCCATTTTTTGGACATACCACAGTTGGTTTATCCATTCATCTGTGGACGGGTCTTTTCGCTTTGCTACTTTGTGGCTGATACAAACAATGCTGCTATAAACATTCTTTCCATTTCTCTCCTGATTCCGTGTTCTTTGTACCCATCCATATGAATGCTTTGGCAGGGGTGGGGTTCAGAGATGCCCTTATGGTGTTACTCATTTGGTGGAAATGCACAGGCCAGGTATCCAGGCTCCACCTCTGGGTTTGGATTTGCTCCTTCCCTTTGCTCTGAAGAGAAGAGCTGACTGCACAGAAACTTTTGTTTATTCATTCATTTTTCATTCGATACACATTTATTGAGTGTCAGCTGTGTCTCGCCATGGTGCCGCATCTTGGCGAGATAAAGACCCGGACCAAGGTTTCCGTTCTGCCTTGGTACAAAGATACTGTGAAGGGGAACATTTTGTTCATTAGAACAAGGGCTCCTAACTGGCCTGGGGCTGGTTCCCATGGCTGGAGGGAGGCAGCCTGTGGCCTAGGGGTGGAGGGGTCCTGCAGATAGTCCTGCAAAAAGTCCCCCAGCCACAAAGCACCCCCCTGCTGCATGTGGCTGGCGTGGCCCTCGGGTCTCCCAGAGAGTCTCAGGGAGGCAGCTGTGCTTTTTTTTTGGGTCCTATGCTTCCTTCTAGGGGTCAGTGGCCATTTTAAGGAAATCCACCACCATGGGACATCTTAAAACAAGAGCTATCATTTCAGATGAAAGAGAGAGCGTGGGTCTGAAAGCTCAGGACAGAGTTTTTGGTTTGGTTTTGCTGTGTTGGCTGCAGAACCCTCAGACTGTACTCTCCTGCTGGGGGTGGGTGGGGAGCCTCATTCTCAGCAGTCAAGGTTGGCTCTGAGAGGTGGCCGTGATTTGGGAGATGGAGCTGGGCAAGTCCTCACCTGCTTTTCTTTCTGTAAGTGAACCTTTGGGTGAAGCTCCACATGGTCTCATTTGAGCATCCATATAACCCACTTTGATGAGTCTCATCACTCCCCTTTTGGCCCGGCTGTACCCATGATCAAAAGTGAATGTTCCCCCTGGGGATCCAGTCTCCCACACTGTTGCAGAAAGCCTCCTTAGGCCAGGAATTACCCAGGGATGCCTGATAGGCTTCATTTGTGCACATCCGCTATTCTATAAAACTGACTTTTCTAGATGATCAGTGAGCAGGCAGGGTTCTGCCTTGCAGGCTAGCATGGAACCTCCAGAAACCACGAAGCCAGGCTGTGACAGAAGTCTCAGCCTCTGGACCAGCTGAAGACCATGTTTTCACGCTTAGCAAGGAGCACATGTGATGAGGAAGGATCCACCCCGGAGTCCGTTTCTCTCACTCCTCCCACCCCCGTCTTTTGTAAAGAGAAGATTCAGGACTGTACCCAGATGCTGAAGAGAACTGTGCTTCCTGCTGAGGGACACGGTGGCTTTCAGAATGCAAGGATTCTTTAGGGAGCCAGTTATGCAAGACAAGAGTAAGCATGTTTATTTTTATGACACCACGTTTCAAAACCCCAGAAAACATTGACGGAATGGCCCCATTAGGCTCTAGCCCCTAGTGCTGTGGCATGGCACTGGGCAGGTTTCTGGGGGGCACTGGCAGGCCCCTAATGAAAGCCCGGCCTGGGGCTAGTTGACTGCCTGTTCCTGCTCTGGCCCCAAATTCCACCTTCCCTCAGCATCTGCAGGCTAATTCAAGTGTCTTCACAGAAGCCCGATAGATGCCTTCGAAAACCTGAGGCTAAAGCTCACACAGCTGGCATCTATCTCCCAGGTTCTTGTCTCCAGGGTCACGGGAGAGGTCAGGGCTGTGGCTTTGTCACACCAGCCACCAGGTGGCCCCCTGAGGGTGTGATGCCCCAGCACTGCAGCCCAGGCCAGTTCTGGCCTGGTGGGGCCGAGGCAGAGTTCCTCCTGCAGTTTCATTCTGCTGGTGCGGTGACCTTTCCCCAGGCGCAGTGCTGTGCTAGGCATGGAGACAGGGGACTTCCCCCAGCCCTGAAGGAACTTTTCATCAGAGTGGGAGCAGCGGTGCAGCTGGAATTGCAGGAGTTGAGAGGAAGAAGCAGAGGGCTCTACCTGGAACCACTGGGAAGACTTCCTGGAGGAGGTGGCACTTGGCCCTGTCTGGGAAGAGGAGGAGGAAGAGGGTGCAGCTAGGCAAAGGGAAAGGGTGGCTGCTGTTGATCACTTCCAGTGCACGTGCTTCACAGCCAGTGACCTGGGGGTACCAAAGGGTCAATGACTTTCTGAGGACACACCCCACCCCCCGCCCCCTGCTGCCAGGAGGAGTGTGGGTGCCAGGAGTAGGTAGAGCCGGGTGATTATCCAACAGCACAGAGTCGAGGTGGAAATTTCCAGTAGGAAAAGGAAGATAGGAGACTGGATCCTCCTCAAATGATGTCACGTGTGGGTCCAAACCTGTGTAGCAGAAAAGATGAAGGCCTTCTTACAGTAGCTTCAGAGAGAGAGCTGGTGTGTGTGTGTGTGTGTGTGTGTAGGTGTGTACGTGGAGGTGTGTATCTATATGGGGTATGTTTGTGTGGGGAATATGGGTATGTAGGTGTGTGTGGGTGTGTCTGTGTGTTGTGGGAGGTGTGTATGTGTGTGTATGTTTGTCTATGAATGTGGTGGTGTATGTATCTTTTGTGTTTTTGTGTGTCTATGTATATGGGGATTGTGTATATGTCTGTGAGTGTTTTTGTATGTGGGGTGTGTGTTGTGAATGAGTGTGTTTGAGGAGGTGTGTGTGTGTCTGTGTGTTGTGGAGGCATGTGTATGTGTGTGTATGTCTATCTACAGGTATGGGGGTGTATGTAGTTTTTATGTGTCTTTGTGTGTGTCTATGTGTATAAGGGTGTGCATATGTAGACGTATAGATTTTTATATCTGGGTCTATGGTGTGTGTGTGTGTGTGTGTTGTATAGGGGAGTGGATATGTGGCATCAGTGGACTTGAAAATCACCAATTAACAAATCTTTGCCCTCTTCATCCATCAGCTCTCAAGCAGTGCAAAAACTTTCACAAAATCTCTTAATAGCTCTCCAGGGTCAGGAAACATCATTAGCCTTATTTCACAGATGGGTAAAACGAGGCAGAGAAAGGGTAAGGGGTTTATCTAAGCTCACGCAGAGTCACAAAGGATCTAGACCAGACTCTCGGGCAGCCAGCTGTCCAGCCCCGGTGCTGGAAGGGGACACCGGGGACAGCGTGGCATTTCCTTGTCTTATCTGTGTGTGCTTGGGAGCCCCAGCCTAGGAGATGGGAGCATCCAGGGCTGATGTCCATGGCAGCTCTGAGAGATGGTGGGAAGGGTGGCCTTCGAACCAGCTCCTCCCATCACCCTAAGACCCCCCTCCTCCCACCTTGTATAGGAATTCAGAGTCCTTTTGAGCTACAAGCAGAAAGAATTCATGTCAGGGGCCACAGGGAATATTTGGATCTCACAGGAGGGAGTCAGACTCAGCCAACACTCCTTTTTTTTTCTTTTTTTTTTTTTACTGATATGAAATTCAATGGGTAACAAAATTGACCATTTAAAAATGTACTTTTCAGTGGCATTTAGTGCATGCACAATACTGTGCAACCATCACCACTAGCTAGCTGCAGACTATATTCGTCTTCCAAAGGAAAGCTTGGTACCCATTAGCTGTCACTCATTCCCCTCCCTCATCCCCTGGCAACTGCCAGTCTACTTTCAGCCTCTAAAGTGTCTATTCTGGACAGTCCGTGTAAATGAGATCATGCAGCAGCTGACCTTCGGAGCCTGGCCCCTCTCACTCATCCCCACGGCAGCCCGAGTCAGTGCCCCGTTCTTTTTCGTGGCTGAATAATACTCCACCGCATGGGTGGACCACACTGTATTTTCCATTTATCCACCGGTGGTGATTTGGGTTGCTTCACCTTTGGCTACTGTGAACAGTGCTTCTGTGAATGTGAGTGTACAAGTGTCTGTCTTAGGCCCTGCTTTCGATTCTTCGGGATGTGTATAGGTGTCAGCACTTCCCACACACGACGTTTATGCACACCTACCTGGGTTGGAAGCAGCTGCACTGTTTGTGTGATCTTGGGCAGCTCCCGTGGTCCCTCTGAGTTTCCTAGTGGGCTTGTCGCCCCACATGGGGCTGGGAGGAGGGTCACTGTGTGAAAAGCACAGCCCAGTACCTGGCTTCCCAGTGACAGAGCCACCCCCATCCCCACTCCATTACAGAGAGCTAGGCTTTCGCTTTGCCTGTGGTCCCAGTGCTGGAGTGCCCGGCACGGAGCAGGTGTTTTCATCTTTACTCCTGACACATCCCCAGGGAAGAGGCGCGGGTGAGAAGCAGCACTTTTTATAAGCTCTGCACTAAAGAGGGATTATGAGCCATTTTGGGAGTGGATTAAAGCAATTGCCCCTGGGATGGATCTTACTCTCAGTGACTTCTGCTTTCCCCTCTTCCTGGACCTCAGAGCTGAGTCGTGTGGTCTATTGAAAAACACCTGAACCAACGTTTATCCTTTTAGTTGAAAAGCCAGCTTGGACCGTGCAATCACATGGGACCTCTGTGAGCCAGCCATGGGCCGTGAGCTTGGAGCGTCCCCGTAATGACTTCCTGAGCCTATTGCCTTTCCTTGAGAGCTGTGTCTTGCCAGCACAGAAGTGCAATGCCCTCTCTGCTGCTGGCTCCTGGGACACTGCTAGCCCTCGAGTCCAGTGCCTGGGTCCCCAAGGAGCAAGCGGGTAGACGTCTCCCTGTCCAACCCCATCCATCTGCCGTTTTTAAAGAACCTGCTGGGCGACTTATCAGGAAAATGTGAGAGCAGGAGCACAAATGCATCGTATTCCAGATTACCTGGAATACGGGTTCCCAGAATGTTCTTCTGTCCTCTCCTTTTGGAGGAGGGGAAAAGGCAAATGACTCACCCAATGTGTCGACAGGAGGGTTTAAGTTTTAGGGAAACAGCTTTTAAGGGATGCCCTGGCATGGAGATGGTTTGAGAGAATATCCTGAGCCTTGTTCATCGTTCCCCGTCTTGGAGATGATGTGATAGTAACACTTGCTGGTGTTTCATAGAGTTTGCCTCACACTTCCCATGCATTGTTTCCCTTGTTCACAGTCATGAATAGAGTTGGGTGATGTTGTTCATTTCAGAGTGGAAGAAACTGAGGTCCAAAGCATAATAGTGATACTAATAATGACACGAGGATGACAGTCTTCATAAAAATAGCAATAGCAAGCAACTGTTGCCAGGAGCTTACAGTGTATCATAGCGCAAACGCATCATCTTTCTTAGTCTTCACACAGACTGATGGGAGCATCAGAACGTGGGTCTTCTTATCTGACAGGTGTGGGACCATGGGCTCAGGACATGCCTGCCTTTCCCAAGCACAGCCTGGGTGGTGGAAGAGATGGGCCTCTCCTAGATCCTTCAGTCCTTCTCTAAATGTCTTCCTGATTCTGCGCTCACAGCATATCTCCATTCATCAAAGGATGCTGGCATGATGACATGGAAACCTCGTTAGGCATGCTTCTAATCTAAAAGATATTGGCCCATTATTTTTCCTGCTTTTGTAGATCCGGAGACTGAACAAAATTGAATCCCTGGGTAACCAGAAAATGTAATTAATGGGAACACAGAGTTTCACAGAGAAGCTGGTTGGAGCCTGCTTTCATTGTGATGGTCTGAGCGGGGACCCACAGTGCAGACCTCCCACGTGTGCTTGGGTGCCGTGGCAAGAATGAGACTTTTGGAAACGAGCATTCTCCTGAGCACTGTTCTTCCCCATTGAGTGGAGTCTTCCAGAAGCCTCCCGCACCTCCCTGGTTTCTGTGGTTTGAGGCTCTCTGAGCTGCCTGAGCATCATTACAACATGTACATTTAAGCTAAACACTGCCTGTCTCCTGCGTGTGGACCCTTGGCATTGGGTGGGAGGGCATTCGAGGTCACTCAGACCTTCCGTGGCTGGACCTTTTGGTTGCTGAATGTCACCGAGGTTATTGGACCCCATGTCAGTGCAGTATGAAAAGCTACAGGCACACTGAAGAAAAATGAAAGAACTGAACCTCCAGGGGCCTCAGGGCTACAAGGGGTCAGCTGTTCCAGCTTTGGGGGCACTACAGGAATGGAAGACTGTTTCTGCCGGAGCTTTGCCCATGTGGTGTTGGGAAATGGTATGGCTCTGTTTGGGACTCTGCATCGTGCTTCTGATGAAGTCTGGGGGTCTGGGAAGCAGGATGTCTGGCAGAAGCTCCTCAGATGTCCCCAAAGCTGCCATTTCTGGGGACCAGAACCGACTGTAGAAGCACTTCCATTGCAAATGCCAGCTCTCTCCAGTGCCATTTCTGGAGACTGGACCATGTCTCTCTGGTGCTCCACGGGGTCTCCAGGGGTGAGTGTCCCAGTGGATGATGGTTGAGACTTGTGGCCCCCTTGCAGGCCCTGGGCTTTGACTGTGATGTGATGCTCTGCCCTGAATCCATCACCTGACACACAAAGGGGACTTTGCAGAAGTAATTAAGGTCACTAATCAATTGATCCTAGAATAAGGAGATTTCCCTGGATTATCCAAGTGCTGTAGTGTGACTGTGCATGCCCTTAGACACTGAGGCAGAAAGACGGAGAGATGCAGAAGCCAGGCAGGGAGATTCCAACCATCACAAGGATGTGACATGGTGTGGAGATGGAAATGACCACCCATTGAAGAAACAGGGACTTCAGTCCTGCATGCATGGGGACTGGATTGTGCTGGCTGTCTGCATGACCTCAGAAGAGGATCTTTCCCCAGGGTCTTCTGGGGAGAAGCAGCCCAACAGTGCCTTGATGTGAGCTTATACAGTCCTGACCAGGTGATCAGCCATGCCCCTCTGGGCTTGGACCCACAGAGGTATGGGCTGATCCCTGGCTGGTGGTTCAAGCTGCTAAGTTTGTGGCAATTTGTTACACAGTGCAGCTGACTGATACAAATGACTTAGGTAAAGAGGTGTCCTTGATGTCCAGTTTTCTTACGCCCGTCCCTCCCCTCTTGTCTTCCCCCCATTCTGTTCTCTCTTCCCTTCTCTCCTAAGGCTTTATCAGAATTAGTGGTTTAGGGGAGGTGCCATTCCCGAGATTTGGGATCTCTGTAGACTGTATTGAACTGTGTTGCCACCACATACAGCTGCCAGATAAAATACAGGATGCCTAGTTATATTTGAATTTCAGACAATTGTTTAAATGTACCAAATACATTTTTGGTAAAAAGTTTGTCCCAAGTTCTGCATGAGATAGCCTTACATGAAAAAGAAAAAAAAAGGCTAAAGCTGTTGTTTTTCTGAAATGCAGATTTTATTTTCATTTGCTAAATCTGGCTGCCCTGGACCCCGAGATTGCAACCAAGCTAAGAGATTGGCTTACAGCACAGGCTAATGGGTGGGGAGAGGGCACTGGACAGGGGATTCACGGAGAACCTTTGGGGCTTTAGGAGCTATTATGTAGGTTAGGGGTTAGCAAACCAAAGTCTGAGGGCAGTATCCCACTGCTGCCTGATTTTGTAAATAAAGTTTTATTGGCACATGGCCACGCCCACTCATCTGCATATTGTGACTGTTTTTGTGCTGCGAAGGACAGGATTGCATGATTGTGCCAGGGAGCCCTGCCCAGCTCAGCGGCCTGAAATACTTGCTCTCTGGACTTTTCCAGGAACAGTTTGCTGAACCTTGGTGGGTTCAGAGGTCAGAGGGAAGGCAGAGGTGCTGGTGGTGAAGTGAAGGACTGAAGTCAGATGCAAGGGGGTACTTTCTGACCCAGAGCACAGCTGGCCAGGCTTTTGCACACAGCAGGCAGGAGCTCTTGGCCCCTGGGGCTCTGGTTTGATGAGAAGCTTGTCAAGCCAGTTTTTGTTTGCACAGAGGACAGGGCAGAGTAAGCAGGCTACACTCTTCTCTGCCTCCCCGTCTCTGTATTTTGGGGTCTCTGGCAGAAAGTTCTGTGCAAACAAAAGCCTCCTTTCATCTGCATGTGCCTATTTCTGTCTCGTTGCCTACTTCTGCTCTTCCTTCTTGACATTCAGCGTTTTCAAACACAGATTCTGCACAGGGCATGAATCATGTTGCCATGTGGCCATGGAGATGTCTGGGGCGCTGGCTCCAGCATCCTTCTGCAGGCTTGGAGAACACCCTCCCTTCCCCATAGGGTCCAGGTGTCAGAGCCTCAGGACAGGATGAGAGGGCAGGACCTGGGACATAGACTGTCCTACTCTCCAGCCCCTGTACCTCTCCTGAGCACCTTGAGGACCAGTGATGGGAGCTGTCCCCAGGACCACCGTCTCTTCCTACATGGGCTCCTGTGTTTGGGAATCCCTGGACCACTCCCACTTCTGACACCAGCTGCAGCATTTGAGGGTCCTCAGGACCACCCTCAGGTTTGGTAATTTACTAGAGGGGCTCCCAGAACTTGGAAAGGCTCTTGCACTCAGAGTTAATGTTTATTACAGGGAAAGGATGCAGATTAAAATTGGCAATGGAAAGAGACTCATGGGCAGAACCCGGGAAGGAGCCAAACCCAGACTCCCAGTGGGCCCCTCCCCATGCAGTCAGGACATCGTCCTCTCCTGGGGACAGTGTATGACAGTACACCTGCAGCGTTGTCCCCAAGGAAAGCTCACCTGAGGCTTGGTGTCCACAAAGTTTTCACTGGGGCTCGGTTGACTGCCCACGTGACTGGCCTCCATCTCCACCCCTTGAAGGTCAAGCAGATACCATGTGACACACCCCCTGAGTCATACTCTTGAACTACTTGGTGGCCAAGCCCCCCAGGAAAAAACACAGACATTCTGATCAGGCAGGACGTTCCCAGGGCCTGGACCCACCTCCCAGTGGCCACGGGCAAAACCAGACCACTCAGGTCAGGGTTAAACCCCTTACTACACAGTGTACTTTACACCAGGGTCTGAGGGTCTCACAGAGTCTCACTATGGACGGAGGTGTAGCCAAAGCTGGTTAAACGCTGGTCCAAAAACCTTCAGGGCAGAGGAACTGGGAGAAGGTAGAGTGGTTTCTCCCTGAGTCAGCAGGACGTCCTGGGTGTGCAGTGGAGTTGCTTCAAGAAACAGCATCAGAGCTGCCTCGTTTCCTGTGGGGACTGACACCTTCTCTGGAGAGGAGGCTCGCGTCCTTGCCCGGGGACAGCAGCCCGTGCCAGCCACTCACTGCCCCTCCTCCTCTGTGGGTCTGGACACCCAGCCTCTCTCAGAAGAGGACTCTGTGTTGCTTGATTCTCAAGCTGCAGATATCGGTGGACACCATGCCTTGGTCTCCTCGTTTCATTTTCAGTGCCTGTGTGTTAGTCACGCTGCTCTGATTTCCTCATCTCTTAGGCACTCGCGCATAGCTTTTTTTTTGTTTTCTTATTCTTTTTTTTAACCAGTTCCAAAAAAAGATGATTTGTGTGAAGGGAGTGAAAATTGAGTTTATTTACGACAAGTTCAAACTTCGGCGAAGAATTCCAGAAGAGGCTACTGGCTCCTGAGATGGGTCTGGTTGCATCATCAATGTACATGATGTTTCCGGTCCAGCTGGCCAGTGAGACGCTGACCCTCACTCTTGTCCTCCTGGGTTCCCTGAGGTCGACTTCTGCACCACCCCTTCTCAGAGTCAGTTAAGTTTGCTTTCAATTAATGCACACATCACAGAGAAGAGAAGGTGGTTCCTTGGGGACTCCAGCCCACAGGGTCCCTGGACATTTATGTGTGGGTGGAGGCAGACAGGCTGAGGGAGGGAGATGGGAATTTTGGGTGCCCTTCCTGTCTGTCATCCAGGCTCTGGGGCTGACAGTGCTCAGGCAGGCCTTGTCTTCCAGTGTCTCACCGAGGGTCAGGCACCAAAAAAGGGCACTGTGAGGATTTCTAGGTGCCAACTGGGGTGTGGCATTATTGAATTTGCTAAGAGTAGGGACTCTTGAGAGTCCCTTGGACAGCAAAGAGATTTCCTAAAGGAAATCAACCCTGAATATTCACTGTAAGGACTGATGCTGAAGCTCCAATACTTTGGCCACTTGATGCAAAAATCTGACTCATGGAAAAGATCCTGATTCTGGGAAAGATTGAGGGCAGGAGGAGAAGGGGGTTACAGAAGCTGAGATGGTAGGATGGCATCGCCAACTCACTGGACATGAGTTTGAGCAAGCTCCATCCAGGAGATGGTGAAGGACAGGGAAGCCAGTCATGCTGCAGTCCATGGGGTCTCAAAGAGTCGGACACAGCTGAGTAACTGAACAGTGAGAATAGGGAAAAGAGATGCAGTGGTGCTGGATCCAGAAGGTTTTTTCAAAAAGAGCAGTGGACAAAACTCCCACTGATGAGTTGCTGTTCACTGGGTGTGAATAGAAGGTCAGGCCTTCACCCAGCTGTGGGTGTTGGAGCTCGATTTGTAGGTGGAGAGGGGAGGAGGTGAGTCTCCCCTTGCAGGAGCACCAGCTCACCCCTCTTTCCTTGAGTCATCTGACTCCTTGGGACCAACCATGATGCCCTCCCAGCCCTGCCTGCCTGGCCCAGCCCTTTGTGGAGAGGCCGGCAGCCCTGCTGATGGTCTTGCCCACCCCCTGGGGGCAGGTCAGAAGGTGACTCAGACACCCTAATCTACATCACCATCCTCCTTCCTGTTCCCTATCAGAGATGACCTGTCCCACTCAGAGCCATGGAGAGAACATTCCAGAAGGAGGAGTGACCGTCGGTAGGGCCCTGGTGCCCAGCATTTTCCTTTGTCCTCACCCTCAGGCCTCTGTCTCTATGTATGTCCCTGGCCATCCTGTGTTCCAGGGCCCACCCCCAGGGCCCCCTGAGACAGTTCCTTGTTTGTAGGACTCTGGGGACATGTGACATGGCCTCGTTGACTCTCTGGGTCCTTCCTCAGGGACAGATAGATGTTCCAGGAGAGCAGGGCTGTCCATCTCACTCCTGCTGGATCCCTGAACCCAGCACAGGCCTGGTGCGTCCCCAGTTTTTGTCTACCATGGGGTTAATTCACTCAGGGATGGACGGGTGGGTGATAGATGGACTGAATACTCAGAGACATGGGAGATGTTTGTTTGTCTAGGAGGAGGAAAGGCTTGAGAGAATCAGGAGTGAACCTGGGCCGTGTGAGCTAAGGTCCTCCATCAGCAGGGCTGTTTGGGACGCGGGGTGGTGTGGACTTTGTGATGGGATGGGAAGAGTGGGCAGGACTCACAGGGTGGCTGAGATTAGTTCAAGGTAAACAATGACATAATCTTTGCAGGAGGTGTCCAGTGATGCAATGAACGGCTCATAGAGAGAGTGAGTTCCCAAACAGAAGAGGCATACAAGCCCAGGCTGAGTTGTCAGGGACAATGCAGAGGGGCACCGCTGTGGAAAGTTGGGGTGGGCTGTGATCTCTGGTGCTTTCCAGCTTGTCGGGCTCCTAAAGGCTAAGGACTCTGACCTCACGACCTGCTTTTTCTAATAGAGAGGCAGCCGATGTGGTGTGTGCAGGCCCTGCTCAGCCTGCTGCAGAGATTAATTGCTTTAATTGGTCATAAATGAGCTGTTCAAATAGAGGAGGGTCTCCATAAGAGCTGGCCAGTGGCTTTTCTCTCCTCTTCCAGAGGGTACCCCACTGTCTCCTGGCTCACTCTGCTATGCCAAGTGGATGGCAGAGAGGGGATTAAGAAGGGAAAGAAGGATTAAAAAGAAAAAAAAAAATACTCTAACATCTGAAACCAAAGCTGGCCGTGCAGTGGGCATGAGGCCCTGGTTTACGGGAGAGACTCTTTTCAAGTTAGTCAGCCGAGATTCATGTGGGGTGGGAGAGACTTGCCCCATACAAAGGAACCAGCAAATATTCCAAATGAAAATAACATTATTAAAAAAAAAAGTATGTGTGAGCCTGTGTTCAGCCCATTAAGAGTCTGTAGTAAATGTGTACCATAAATGATGAAAATGAACCACTGTATTTGTCTGTCCATGGTGGTTTTAGAGCTGTTGGTTCAAATCAGAATGTCAATTCACTAATTTTTTTTTTAATGTCTATTTTTTATTTAGCCTGCATTGGGTGTCAGTTGTGGCCTGCAGGTCAGTAGCTGTGATGTGCAGGCTTAGTTGCTCTGTGGCACCTGGAATCTTAGTTTCTTGGCCAGGAATCAAGCCCACAGCTCCTGCACTGGAATGCAGGTACTTAACCACTGGACCACCAGGGAAGCCCCTCGATTCACTAATTTTAAGAAGAGATGTTAGGAAATTCCCTGGCTCTCAAGTGGTTAGGACTCTATCCTTTCACTGCCAGAGCCACGGTTTCAATCCCTGCTTTAAGATCCCACAAGATGCATGTGCTCAGTTGTTTTAATCGTGTCCAATTCTTTGTGACCCCATGGACTGTAGCCCCCTATGTTCCTCTGTCCATGAGATTTTCCAGGCAAGAATACTGAAGTGGGTTGCCATGCCCTTCTCCAGGGGATCTTCCCGACCCAGGGATCAAATTCATGTCTCTTAAGTCTCCTGCATTGACAGGCAGTTTCTTTACCACTGACACACTGGGGAAGCTCCACAAGCTGCATAGCACAGCCAAAAAAATAAACATTAACTAAATATTATAAATACAAGATAGAACTATGGAGTAGGGTGCTTTTTGTTTTTCTGAATAGTGGGTTTTCTCCCTGAAGACAGCTTTTTGAGTGTGGATCAACCTGGGGCCCAGTAAGTGGTGGGTTTAGTAGCCCCCAATGAGACTTAAATGGAAAAAAGTAGGGAAAACCACTAGACCATTCAGGTATGACCTAAATCAAATCCCTTATGATTACACAATGCTAGTGACAAATAGATTCAAGGGATTAGATCTGATAGAGTGCCTGAAGAACTATGGACAGAGGTTTGTGACATTGTACAGGAGGCAGTGATCAAGACCATCCCCAAGAAAAAGGAAATGCAAAAAGTCAAAATGGTTGCCTGAGGAGGACTTACAAATAGCTGTGAAAAGAAGTGAAAGGCAAAGGAGAAAAAGAAAGATATACCCATTGAATGCAGAGTTCCAAAGAATAGCATGGAGAGATAACAACGCTTTCCTCAGTGATCAATGCAAAGAAGTAGAGGAAAACAATAGAATGGCAAAGACTAGAGATGTCTTCAAGAAAATTAGAGATACCAAGGGAACATTTCATACAAAGAAGGGCACAATAAAGGACAGAAATGGTATACACAGAAGAGCTATATGAAAAAGATCTTCATGACCCAGATAACCATGATGGTGTGATCACTCACCTCGAGCTAGACATCCTGGAATGTGAAGTCAAGTGGGCCTTAGGAAGCATCATGACAAACAAAGCTAGTGGAGGTGAAGGAATTCCAGTTGAGCTATTTCAAATCCTAAAAGATGGTGCTGTGAAAGTGCTGCACTCATTATGCCAGCACATTTGGAAAGCTCAGCAGTGGCCACAGGACTGGAAAAGGTCAGTTTTCATTCCAATCCCAAAGAAAGGCAATGCCAAAGAATATTCAAACTACTGCACAATTACACTCATCTCACACGCTAGCAAGGTGATACTCAAAAATTTCCAAGTCAGGCTTCAACAGTATGTGAAACATGAACTTCTAGATTTGAACAAAACTAGATTTAGAAAAGGCAGAGGAACCAGAGATCAAATTGCCAACATCTGTTTGATCATCCAGAAAGCAAGAGATTTGCAGAAAAACATCTGCTTTATTGACTATGCCAAAGCCTCTGACTATGTGGATCACAACAAACTGTGGAAAATTCTTAAAGAGTTGGGAATTCCAGACCACCTTACCTGCCTCCTGAGAAATCTGTATGCAGGTCAAGAAGCAACAGAACCGGACATGGAACAGCAGAATGATTCCAAATAGGGAAAGGAGTACATCAAGGTTGTATATTGTCACTCTGCTTATTTAGTTTATATGCAGAGTACATCGTGCGAAATGCCGGGCTGGATGAAGCACAAGCTGGAATCAAGATCACCGGAGAAATATCAACAACCTCAGATACGCAGATGATACCACCCTTATGGCAGAAAGAGAAGAACTAAAGAGTCTCTTGATGAAAGTGAAGAGGAGAGTGAAAAAGTTGTCTTAAAACTCAACATTCAGGAAACTAAGATCATTGCTTCCAGTTCCATCACTTCATGGCAAATAGATTGGGAAGCAGTGGAGACGGTGGGTGACTTTATTTTTGGGGGGCTCCAAAATCACTGCAGATGGTGACTGCAGCCATGAAATTGAAAGATGCTTACTCCTTGGAAGGAAAGTTATGATCAACCTAGACAGCATATTAAAAAGCAGAGACATTACTTTGCCAACAAAGGCCCGTCTAGTCAAAGCTATGGTTTTTCCAGTGCTCATGTATGGATATGAGAGTTGGACTATAAAGAAAGCTGAGCGCCAAAGAATTGATGCTTTTGAACTGTGGTGTTGGAGAAGACTCTTGAGAGTCCCTTGGACTGCAAGGAGGTCAAACCAGTCCATCCTAAAGGAAATCAGTCCTGAATATTCATTGGAAGGACTGATGCTGAAGCTGAAGCTCCAATACTTTGGCCACGTGACATGTGACTCATTGGAAAAGACCTTGATGCTCGGAAAGACTGAAGACAGGAGGGTAAGTGGACAACAGAGGATGAGGTGGTTGGATGGCATCACCGACTTGATGGACATGAATTTGAGCAAGCTTCGTGGGTTGGTGATGGACAGTGAAGCCTGGCATTCTGCAGTCCATGGGGTCACAAAGAATTGGACACGACTGAGTGACTGAACCAAACTGAACTGAATGGAACTGAGTGGAACATCTCCTACGCATATAAGGTCAGCCCTACCAGCGAGTATAAAGGGATGACCCTTGCTTCAGTGCTAAGGGCCATGTGAAATGACTCCCTTATGAGTCTTCCCTGTGGTCCCTAGTTCACAGGGTTCTTATGGTTCCAAATGAGGAAGAGTGTGTGTTTGTGAATCACTTAGAAATGTACATGGGACGGAAAGTGTGTGCTTCACTAGCATCAGTGACTCTGGCCCAGCATCGTGTACTGCAGGGCCTGCCCTATTTCTAAAGATGAGCAGCCTTTGTGTTAGTTATCCATGGCTGCCTAACAAAGCACCACAATGTCAGTGGCTTGAAACAATACACATACATGATTTCCCACTTTCTGTGGGTCTGGAGCCTGGCCTGGCTTAGCCAGGCTCTGAGCAAGAATGTGTCCACTGTAGGCTGGGACTGGTTCATCTGAGGCTCAGCCAGGGAAGGACACACTGCCATGCCCCTGGCTGTTGCAGCTCCTTGCAGGTTCCCTGACTGAGGGCTCCATTTCTTCCTGGCTGTCACTCCTTCACCCTGTGGACCTCTCCACATAGCAGCCTGCAGCGTGGCATCTGGCTTCTTCAAAGCCAATGAGAGGGAGCATCTCCTAGCAAGAGGGATGTTAGAACCTTAAGTGATGTCATCCCAGAAGTGACATGCCCACCTTTCCTGGTGTCTGTTGGTTAGAGGGGCATCCCAGGTCCTACCCACACTTGGGAGAGTGCATTATGCAAGGCGTAGACACCAGGAGGTGTGTAAACCACTCTGCTGGGGATCCCAAATAATCACTGATGCTTATGGACACAGTAGGACCATAGGCCAGGTGCACCCACCTTGAAGCATCCCATCTTTACCGCAATCCAGTGAGATGATCCTATCACCATCTCCTTTCAACAGCTGAGAAAACCAGTCCTCAGGGGCTTCCCTGGGGGTCCAAGGCTAAGACTCCAAGTTCCCCGTGCAGGGGGCCCAGGTTCTATCCCTGGTTGGGGAACTAGATGAGACATGCTGCAACTAAGACCCAGTGCAGCCAAACAAACAAATAAATAAAAATATAAACAACAACAACAACAATTCTCAGGTTCTGTAACATGCCTAAAGACACACACCAAGTCTCTGAGGTCAAGTGTGCATGGCTAAACCTGTTTGAGCCCTGAAGGTCAAGAACAAGCTGCTGATTAGGGCCCTGGTGGGTAGCTCTGTGCCGTGCACCCCCCAGCTCCTCCCCACCTTAAACGTACCATCCAACTTTAGACAGCACCCTCGTGCACATTCTGTACCCCACTTCCTGATGCAGCCGTTTCTCTTGATGGCCCTCTTTGCTGTCTGGTCTGCTGTACTTTTACTTGATTTGTGTCTTGCCTGTCTCCCCTTCCTGGAATGTAAACTCCACAAGGCAGAGGGTTGTATCTTGTGTTCCCAGACCCCAAACAGAAATGTTTAAGAGCAGGCCTTCAGTAAATATTTGATGGGTCACTGGATGAATAAATGAAAGATCCTCATGTCTTTGATTCTTAGGTGGGGGCCACCTGAGATAATAAGTGACCCCAGCTGATTAGTTTTCTGGGGCTGTCATAACAAAGGACTCCAGTGACCCAGCTATCATGTCTCTGGATATTTACCCAGAAGAATGAAGCTTATGCTTACACAAAACTCTAGACATTATACTTTACCACAATTCTATTTGCAGTAGCCAAAATGTAGAAATAACCTAAATGTTCTTTGATAGGTGAATAGTTAAACAGACTATGCTGTCCAAAAGTCAGCAGCCTTGAGACCCAGAGAAGAGCTAAGATTTTAGTTTAGGTCCGAAGACAGGAAATTCCTGATGTCCCAGCTCAAAGCAATCAGGTAGAAAGAGATCCTGCCTCCTCAGCCTTTTGTCTTTTTCAAATCTTCAACTGATTGGGTGAGGCCCACCCACAGCAGGGAGGGCAATCTGCTTTACTGAGTTTTCAGATCCAAATAGTGATCTCATCCAGGAACCCCCTCACAGACATGGTCAGGATGACATTTGGCCAGATGTCTGGGCACCTCGTGGGTTAGAAAAATTGGCACATAAAATTACACATCACACCAGTCATTAGACTTCAGTACGACCTCTTGATTACATCTTCAAAGACCCTATTTCTAAATAAGGTCACATTCTGAGATTCCAGGGGGACATGAATTTGGGAGGATGCTATTCCCTCCTCCTACTATACACCCAGGGACTTCTCTTGTGACTTAGCTGGTAAAGAATCCACCTGCAATGCGGGAGACCTGAGTGTGACCCCTGGGTTGGGAAGATCCCTTGGAGAATGGAAAGGCTACCTGCTCCAGTATTCTGGCCTGGAGAATTCCATGGACTGTATAGTCCATGGGGTCACAAAGAAGTGGACACAACTGAGCAACTTTCACTTTCACTATACACCCATGGGAGGCAGAGGCTTGGAAGGAGTTCAGTTGCAGGTCCGCTGGGCCCACAGGCTTCTCCTCAGTAGATGCTTGTGTGTGAATGAATGTCACAGGACTGCACAGAGGCCTGACCCTGCTGGCCCCAGCTCTGGGCACCATGCAGGCCACGGCTGTCCTCTTCACTCCCTTGTAAAGCCTTTCTTGAGGTTGGTACAACTGCTGGGCAGAATTACAGATGTATTTTCAGGTGTGCTGGAGTTTTTATATCTAGACAAATAAAATTTGTTTCTTCCCCAATAAGAATGGCAAAGTTGCTGTAGCATTGCTACTTAGGTGCTTGTGTTCCAGCACAAGCCTCTTTCCAGACTTGTTTTTATGTGGACTTTTGGCTGAAGGGGAGTCTAAATAGGCCATTTCTCTGCAGGATTATAGTCTTGTGTCTTATAACCTATACAATATACAAGCTAAATAACAGGTCTTTGACATTAGAATTTGGGTGGATTTGGAAATATTGTGAAGATAAACTTCTGAGCAGGTTCTCTTTGAAATGGAGTGCTTTCCAGCACCTGTTATTGGCTTAAAATCCTGAGGGGAAGAGTTAAATAAATCAACGAGACAGGTGCAGTTTTTAGATTAAACAGCCAAACTCGTACAAAATCCCTTTGTCTAGACTGGACAAACGTCAAGTGTTATTTCAGACGTTTTGATGAAATGCCCACTGTTAACCCGCAGCCCGCTGAATGCCCACACTGTTTGGAAAAGCCCCTTGGACGTTCGTGTTTTCAGCACCGCGGACAGTGTGCAGAATTACCGCAGACCTCGATAGAGAGGGGTGTGCGCTGGGCCACGCTGGCGTCCCTGTCTGCCAGCCGCAGGCCGAGGAGAGGGACCCAAGTGCTTGCCAGAGCCAGACTGGGATGCCAGCCATGCCTACCCCTCTGGCCAGCCTCCAGGAAGACCCACGATGTGCCAGGGCCTCCGGGGGTGGCCCGAGGCAGGGCTGGGTGCTGTCCTTTCTGGGCCTCTCTGCTCACACTCCTAAGATGAGTCATCTGGGGCAGAGGGGACTTGACTGCACAGAGGTGGTCCCAGGGCAAAAGCCGGCTCTTCATTCTGGGAATCTCTGTGCCCCGTTGTGGGTGTGGAGTAGAAGGCCTATCTAGAAACAGTGCATCTTGAATTGTCACTTCTGGCTGTGTCCCCACACAGGCAGACCACGGGCAGGAAGCTGCATGCTTGGGATCTGATGGACCTGAATGGGGATGTTGCTCAGCTCGTGATGCAGGCAGGCCTGTCAGGGCCTCCGCCTGGGTCTCCCTCCCTGCAGAATGACGAGGGTGATACTAGCCATGGTGACAGTGTCTCTCGGCTTGCTGTATGCTGGACACCATGCGATGGTCAGTCCTCAGCACCCCTGCAGTGATGTTCATGTTACTCTCTTGAGGCACAGAGAGGGTGAGTACATTCTTAAGGCCACACAGCCCAGAGAGCCCAAAGCTGAGATTAATCTGTGGAGTCTGGCTGAGGGACTGTTATCAAACTATGGTCTGATAACACCATAGTCCCTTGGGGCTCTGATGCTTTGGATTGGGATCTTGTAACTTCAGAGATGCTAAGCGTGCAGGCAGCTCGAGTCTTAGGATCATGGAAGCAGAGGTGCTGATGTCATGGGGCTGTGGGGATGGTTGATGAGGGTCTCTGTGAGTGGTGACCTGTCGTCACTACTGAGGTTGTCATTGCTACAAAAGCATCCCCATGCTGGTCCAGCCTGACCACCTTCTGGCTTCCACCTATCCTGGGTGGCTTCCTCCCCTGACCCTGCCTGGGCCCACTCCCATCTGTGTCTGCACCTGGACCACTTCTCTTCTGCTCTCCTGGCTGGAGACCAACCACATCAGCCCTCAGAGGCCAGCTCGCATCCCCACTGCCTCAGCCCTGGGGCGTCCCAGCTCCCTGTCCCAGGCAGCTCACTGGTGCCTGCGGAGCATCTACCTGGTTTTGTATGATTTCAAACCCAAAGTGTCTTCTGTGTCTCCTGTAGCCTCACCCTCACAGCACCCAGAGTCATGCTGAGCCTTCGTGGGGCTTTGGACGTGGGTGTGACGGTGACGATGATGACGATGATGATGACTTTTTAAGGAGTGAGGATGCATCATTGTCATGGCCAGGTCCCTTCTACCCCATGGAGCTCAGTGGGTGGTGTGTGGGCTCCACCTGCCCAATCTGCCAGAGCCCCAGCACTGTGTTACTGGTAAGAGTCAGATGTCTGTGTCTCAGATCTGGACTGTTACCTGCTGTGTTGCCTTCCATGCATTACTCACCCTCTCTGGGCCTCATGCCCATCATCTGTAGAATGAGCTAATAACAGCATCCGTTTGTCAGGGGCTCAGGGGAATTAAATTAAGGCCTTTGAAAAGCTGTGCACAATCCCTGCCCCTGGTGCTTACTCAATGAAGGGCCACTGGCATTCCCACTCAGCCTCAGAGCCCGGGACCCCCAGCCCTGAAGAACTTGTGAAAATGCAGATTCCTGGGCCCAAGGCCTCTTGATTCCCTGGGTCCGAACTGCAGCCTGAGAATGTGCATTTCTTCAAGTTCCTGGGTGATGCTGGTGCTGCTCGCCCTGGACTCGCCCTGAGAACCTCAGAGCCAGTTTATTCTGCTTCAGCGGCTCTTCTGTGACCTTGGTGTGTGGAAGACAAAGGGACTCTGCAGGCCTCGGGGAGCAGAGATGTGGGAGGTGCCTCTCAGTGGTTTGGGGACATGGCTTCCTGTACCGGGTGCCCTCGACCCTGGTCCTTGGGGGACTCTAGCACGTCTTCTGGCCTCAGAGCTGGAAAACTGCCCTGAGACTCAGGACGAGATGAAGTCGTTCTCACTCTTCATGTCATTCAGTTCGCTGCCATCTGAGGTCCCTCCTTGTGCCAGCTCCAGAGTGAGGTTTGGGGCCATGGGGGCAGGGAACGTCACCCCTGCCTGAGAAAGCCTCGTGAGAAGGGTCAGGAGAGCGTGATGCACAAGGCTGGGGGTCTGGGGAAGGCATCCAAGGTAGGCAGGAGGCCGGGGAGCAGCTATAAAGCCAGGGAGGGTGGGCCTCTCAGGTGTGCGAGGGCAGGCAGGCCTGGCTCACTGGGTGGATCCAGTTTCCTGTCTCTGCAAAGCTCCAGTATGTGCAGGGCAGTGAAGAAGGGGTGCATCCCGGCTGTTTTCAGGGCAGCTGTTATACAGTTGATAATTGTCCTCAGTAGAAATCGTTCTCCATTTCATTTGCTGCTGGCTCAGCATTTCTTGTAGGTTTAAGAGTTCACAGTGAGGGTGAGCAGGAAGGAGTGGGCCAGGAGACCCCCTCACACCTGGAGCTGCCTGCCACCTCTGTGAGCGCAGCTTTCTAGCTGTCAGCTTCATGAACTGCTGGAGGCAGAGTTCAGGGAAGTGAGATGAGACCCAGGGCAGCTCAGCAGCCTGGCTGCCTGGCTGCCTGGGGGAGGCACAGGGTGGGGTGGAAGGGCGTGGAGAAGCTGTGGGGAGGGAGGGGAGGCAGCAACCTGAGCAAATGCCCTGCACATCCTGATTCCAGGGAACTGTTTACCTACTGCTTCTTAGACATCCCAGATCTATGGCTTTTCTGGGTGGAATCCTGGGACGAGTAGTTTTTGCAGGTCACCTGGGGGTCATCACTGGCTTTCAAATAGAGCTGCATCCTAACCATCAGAGACAGTCTGGCATCTCTCCATTTCACAGATGGGAAGGCTGAAGCACCAGATATCGACTTGTTCAAGGGCAGCTTCCCTGTTGGCGTTAGTGGTAAAGAACCTGCCTGCCAATGCAGGAGACGTAAGAGATACAAGTTCAATCTCTGGGCCAGGAAGATCTCCTGGAGAAGGAAATGGCAGCTTACTCCAGTATTCTTGCCTGGAGAATCCCATGGACAGAGGAGCCTGGTGGTCTACAGCCCTTGAGGTCGCACAGGGTCAGACACGACTGAGTGATTTAGCAGCAAGGGCAGCTAGTAAACACAGAGCAGGTACAGCCATTGAACAGGGATGGGATTGGACCGTCTCGTGAGCTCAGCCACCCCTGGAGCACTGGCCAGTTTCTTCCGGGATAGCAGGGCCTCACGGTGGCCTCGGAGGATGGACTCAGACCTGATCCCAGGCATTGTCCTCAGCTCTCTGAAAAGTCAGAAAGACTATTCTAGCCTCCTGCTGCCAGAGCATCCCCTCTCAGCAGGCCTTCTCTGCCAGACGTAATAGTGGCTGAGAGCCTTTCCACACAGTCCCATGTCTGTGTGACAGCCAGCCTTCCTGGGCTCCAAGAGTCTGTGTTAGTCCGATTATGTCCAGAATCGGGAACTGTGAAATGCTCCCAGCCCATAAATCATGAAAAACAAGGACATAACCTTGCTTCTTTCTGCACCATCGATACATTACCTAATTCAATCATAAAATGGAAGAGCGGTCCATTTGTATAATTCCATGGGAAACATCAGCAGATCTTTGCATTTTAAGTGCTGCCTGGATGGCCTCTCCACGGGCCATGCGGGGTCCCCTTTGATGAAATGAGTGTCGAGCAGAAAAGGGTATCAAGGAGCTCTACGACACTGCCTTCATGCTTATTTAAGGGATCTTTTAATGCCTCGCTGCTGGGGTTTATTTGCAAATGGTTTGCAAGCTGCTAACAATTTGTGTTTCACAATTTGTGGGGCCTGGTAGCAGCCAGGGTCCTAACTAATAACACTGACAGGTCACAAATGTGGCATCGTTGTCTTCAAACTGCTGTCGGCAGGTACTGCTTCCTGACAGCAGGAATTTGGGGCTGCAGCCCCCTCCCCAGGCAGAGGATGGGTAGGCTGGATGAAGACCATACCCTGGCTCCTCCTTAACGTGCACTGTGAGGCCTCCCCTCATCCCCGCCAGCAATGCTCCCAACTGCAGGGGCAGGTGCTGTGGGCAGCCTGCCATCAGCCATCTGGCCAACCTAAGGCCACAGGGCTGAAGGTCTGTTTGCTTGGTTATAGCAGCCTCTACCAGGATTGGGATGATGGGAAGGGTCAGGTGACAGACACAGGGACCCAGGCAGCCATTGAAACACTCACCAAATTTGACAGAACCCCTTTCTTTAGGGATTGCCCCTTGTTTTCCCAGGCAACCCAAATGATAGCCTGGATGTCAGGGCCTTTTCTACTTCTCTGAGGTGTTTCCCTCAAAAGCATGTGCCAGGCACAAGAGAGCTGATGATTGATGGTTACTGAAGTGATGAGACAATTGAGCCTCCTCTTTACTTCCTCCTTAAGTTTACTTCCTCCTTGCTAAAAAGGCAGAGACATCACTTTGTTGCCAAAGTCCATATAGTCAAAGCTATGGTTCTTCCAGTAGTCATGTATAAATGTGAGAGTTGGACCATAAAGAAGGCTAAGTGCTGAAGAATTGATGCTTTCTAATTGTGGTGCTGGAGAAGACTCTTGAAAGTTCCTTGGACCATATGAAGATGAAACTAGTCAGTCCTAAAGAAAATCAACCTGGAGCATTCATTGGAAAGGCTGATGCTGAAGCTGAAGCTCCAGTACTTTGGCCATCTGCTTCAAAGAGCCAACTGATTGGAAAAGATTCTGATGGTGGGAGAGATTAAGGACAGGAGGAGAAAGGGGCAACAGAGGATGAGATGGTTAGTTAGCATCACTGACTCAGTGGACATGAATTTGAGCAAACTCTGGGAAATAGTGGAAGATAGAGGAGCCTGGCGTGTTACAGTCCATGAGGTCACAAAGAATCAGGCATAACTTAGTGACAGAATGACAACAACATTACTTCCCCCTGAAAGCCCTTGGTGGGGAGGCTGTCCTCCATTCAGGGCTGTCTTAGCAAATGATCACAACTGTGCAAGTGTCCTGGGGCAGCTATACCACTGGCTTGGATTCTCAGAAGTTGCAAAGGACAGGTGTCTGGTGGGATCTCAGAAAGGTCAGGGATGATGGATGCAAAGTCCCCAGCTCACAGCAGGAGCTTGGTGCTCCAGAGCTGCTACAATACATCCTCTCCCAGGTCTGGAGGCTGGACGTCTGAAATCAAGGTGTGGGCAGGGCCGTGCTCCCCCCAGAGGCTCTGGGGGAGGGGCAGGAAGATGCTTCCCACCTCTTCCAGCTCCGGGTGGCCCAGCATCCCTTGGCTGGTGGCTACATCTCTCCACTCCACATGTCCTTCTCCTCCATGTTCAAAATCCCCTTCTGCCTTTCTATTGTAAGGACACTCGTCACTGTATCATATGTCCACCCAACTAGCCCAGGATGACCTCACCTCCAGATCTTTAACTTAATCACATCTGAAAAGACCCCCTTTGCAAATAAGGCTCAAGTTCAGGTGGTTGGAGGTGGCCATCTCTTTTGCGGGGACACCATTCGGCCTGTGTAGCAGCTCTGGAGCACCAAGCTCCTGCTGTGAGCTGGGGACTTTGCATCCATCATCCCTGACCTTTCTGAGATCCCACCAGACACCTGTCCTTTGCAACTTACAGATGAGGACACCAAGGCTCACAGTAGGCCTGATGCCCAAAGGTACGGCCCGGGAGTGAGTGGTTGAACTGGCCCTCAACCCAGGATGGTTGGGCTTCAAGGTCCAGATTTCTACCTTGATAACCATCTCCCTCCCGCAAGCTGGAACCTTGAGGGGGCCTGGGGTTAAGTTTTCTTTCTTCTCTGAGAGTGTAAACCCCTGAATTCCTTTGTGCCCACAGCAAAACCCCTTTTCCAAAAGAGTGCCCCTATTCACAGTTATTCAGTCTCAGTAAGTAAATGAAATGATAAACCCCAATCCTCCTGGATCTCTCACTGGTGGTGAGGGGGCAGGTAAGCCTGGGCCAGGTCCCCACTGAGCCTCTCTGGTCAGGAGGCACCAGTAGGAATTTATCCCCTTGTTGCTATTCTGCCATCTCAAAGCCTACAGATAACAAAGGAGATTAGCTATGATGTGGATGTGGACAGACCATCCTTCTGGAATGTTTTGTCCACTCTTCTCAGCTGTGGTCAGGACTACCGCCTGGCTCTGGGCAAGTGAGCCCCTGATCTGTGTGTCCCCTGGCCTTCCAGCAGTCACCAGTCCCTCTGGTCCATTGGCTTGACTCACTGGCTGTGTCAGTCCTGCTTTTGGGATTTCAGGCTCCAAGCAGAGGTAGTCACTGCTTCTGCAGAGGGCTCAGGGTGGTTAGAGTTAATGTTCCCGAGTTGGACCAGCATCCTTGCTGCCCACGCCCTGCCCTGAGCTGACCAGGGCAGCTGTCTGTCATTGTGATCCCCTGTAAGGGAACCTCCCGTCCCCTGACCCCACCCTAGGAGTATGAGGACCAAGAACACGGATGGTGACACATGCCAGCAGTCCTGGTCTCTCCCTCTGGAACTCTTAGCTTGGTGTCTTCTCAAAAGACTGATGAAGGTCTGTCTGTCTCCCTTCTTGCTCTTTGTAGAATCCACTCAACAAACATAGGAAAGTATTTGATTTTTAGAGCCACGACCATAGTGAGGATGTGGGGTAGAGGGCTTGAAAACTTGAGATCTTTGTGGGCAGTCACCATGTAGCACAATCCTGGGGCGTTTAGAGAAGCTGTGGATGGTTTTTGCAATTTCCCAGGATCATCTGTTGTCTCAGTTGAAAATTCAGAAATAGGCTCTCCTTAAACCCCATACAGAAAAGTATAGAAACATAGGCACTCCCTCCATTGGCCTCAATGTACTGATCTAACCATAACATTGTGTCCAGTGTGAGGTCAACCTGCATGGGCACAGCCTGGTGGGCAGCCTCTGGACTGGGGCTGGAACCCCTGGGGTTTACATGCTGGAGGTGAGGTCTTGGTTTTCTTTTTGATTGGAAATGAAAGTGCCTGGCAGCTTGTCTGTTTTCGTCATTGGATGGTGGGGATCAAGGGTTACACGGTACCAGCTGGGGCAGGGAATGGACACAGTTCAAAGGGATGGTAGCAGGAGTTTCTGCCCTCCATGACTAAGGCTTTAAGAAATGAAGATGTTCACAAGGGAGTTATGACCACTCAGGCCATGGCTGCGAAACCCTGAGCTGAATTATGTGATGAACGTGGCTGTCATTTAGAGAAGGCAGAGCACCCAAGACCTGGTGGTCAGTGCAGACAGAGAATGGAAGAAGGCACCCCACAGACAGACCAACACAGGTGTCGTCTGTCCGTCCATCCGTCCATTGGCCCATCCCATGTTTGCATGTGGGGTGTTACCGGGGAGACTGGGATACAGACCAGGGCAGAGCCCAGAGCCTCGGGGGCCCCCAGCCAAGGAAAGGGGTGCAGATTTAAGGGCCCGCTGATGCAGGTTGTGCCTCCCAGAAACTTTCTCTAGGCCCACCTTTCAGGGGACACAGGTCATTCAAGGCAGGCAGGAGCTGCAGTGAGCATGGGAAGAGGGCCGGGGGAAGGGGCGTGCTGGATGGGGCCGAGACTGGCCTTGCGAGCCCTGTAGGGTCAGATGTGGTTTGTGGGGGGACCGTTTGGGGTCGATGGTGCCTGGCCCAGGGGTTGGCTGAGCCATGGGAGCATGCACGTGCACTCGGAGTGACCACAGGCGCGCAGTCTGAGAGGCGGTGTGACGGCCCATGCCCTGTCGCTCCCAGGCTCCGGGGAGGTGATTCCTCCACTGCCTGGTCAGACCTTGGGCCGGCTCAGTGGGCCCAGGTCTCAGCTGAGGCCTGGGAGGGTCCAGCAGGGAGCTGGCCTGACCAAGGTCTATCAGCTCTTCAGTGGGCTGTGGGTCCAAAAAGAAAGGAGGAGGGAGGAAGGGAAGGAGGGAGACAGACAGACAGACAGACAGACAGAGGGAGAGAGAGGTTGATGTCCTTAGGTGAAATGCAACATGTGAGAAATGTAAATATACATTCAAACATAGACTTATTTAGTGAAAACACCCAAGGTGTAGCTTCTCACTAAAAAACAAACAAGTGATTAACTTGAAAATAGAATTCTGGAAAATAAAAAAAAAGCCCCGATTCGTCGTTTTCTCTCGTCGTTTACCTCGCCATGGAGATTATCCACGTACTCGAATTGCATCAACTCACAAAATGCAACAGACTCCCTGAGAGTATTGTCACCCCCCATGGATGGGGAGACTGAGTCCCAGGGCCCTACAGGCCCTGAGGATCCCCGCTCAGAGCAGGCACGCAGGCGGCACACCCATTGAAGGAGAGACCCATTGGGGCTCAGCCCAGGGGAGCTTAAGAGGCTCTTGGTGAGTGGCGGGGAGACGAGGTCTCCTCCTCTGTGACCATGTCTGTGGGGTGGGGGGACTTGGGCTCCTGGCTGACCTGGCATGCTGGCCCTTGTCCAGAATACTCTCTGTTCCCCGTGGAGTGTCATGAGGCCTACAAGAGGGAACGGGGTGTCCAGAGCAGTTCCTGGCAGAGCTCAGAGAGAGACACGCCGACATCCTTCTACCCCAGAGAGGGTTCAGACAAAATTACTGATAAATCAGAACAGCGCTTCCAGTATGAATTCAACTGATTGAGGTGGTTAAATCGTTTGCCCTTGTCAAAGGGTGGCCCGATCAACAGCCAAACAAGCAATTTGATACACCTGAAATGCCCACTTTCCTACTTTCTGAGCTGATAGCAGAGTGAGGGGAGCCTGGCGGAGCCCCCCAGGCAGGCAGAGCCTGGACCAGAGGCCTGGCCCACCCTCCCTGTGTAAGGTAAAGGGAATTCCTGGAGGATTTTATACACATAGCAGGGTGAGGACCAGACTCTCCACTGCCCGAGACCCTCCAGTAGATTTTTGCTGGAAGGGGTGAACACGGGAAGCCGGGACTAGATGCAAGTTGAAGATGGGGCCCTGAGACCTGGGGCTTGGATTTGCTCCTTTAAGGAGGGCTGTGCCTGGAAGGGGCTTCCCTGGTGGCTTAGTCATAAAAAATCAGCCTGCAATGCAGGAGACCCAGGTTCGATCCCTGGGTAGGGAAATCCCTTGGAGGAGGGAATGGCTCCCCACTCCCGTATTCTTGCCTGGAGAATCCCATGGACAGAAGAGCCTGGCTGGCTAATAGTCCATAGGGTCACAAAGAGTCAGACACTACTGAAATGACTTAGACACGTGCACATGCCTGGAAGAGTCTGGATTTCAGCCTTGAGATGTGATAGGGCTATGAGTACCTGGAGTGAGCTTGAAGGACCATGTACTTTCCACTCCATGAGGAGCTGGGCTCCCGTGAAGGGTGTCTGTGAAAGGTGGGGGGGGGAGTGGAGAAGCAGGCTGGCGGTCAGCATCGCTGGAGAGGATGGGAGCCCCCGGTGGAGACAGGTCAGAGAAGAGCTTTCTTCTTTCTGCCCTTCAAAGGGGAAGGGGGTACCTGCCTCAGGTGGGCTTCCTGGCCCAGGGCAGCGTCCTCAGGTTATAACATGGAACCTGCTCAGCTTCAGTGCATCCATGCGGACTTGATGGATATATATAATATTTCCTGCCTCCTGACAAGACAGACAAGACCCAGCCCTTCTTTGGAAGAGCATAGTCAAGGGTGGGGTCTCTCCACTGACCATGGCCAGACATGTGCCCAACTTCCCCAGGAGGATCGTGGAGGGGCTTTTCCCAGTGAGACCCTGCAGGAGGTTTTCCAGGCTCTAGCCTCCGTCACTGATCCCTGGGCAGGGCTGGCCACTACCCTGCCCTCTCCTCAGGGTCTGGGATGCTGAGCAGGGTCTGCAAAGGCATCCAGAGCTTTCCTCCCTTCACGACATGTGTGACTTCTTGTATTAAAGACAGGGGCCCAGCGAATGGCCATCAGAGCCTGCACGGCTGCTGCTCCTTGTCCTCAGGGGTCTGCAACCCGGAGCTGCCCTGGGTTCCCCGAGGAGGCCCCTGGGAGCAGGAGCATCACTGTTGCTCTGTGTCTGCACCTCCGGGCTGCAGGCCTGGTTGAGAGGGGCAGGGCTCTCCCTGTTTATGGAGCATCTGCCCACCCTGGGTCCTAGACTGACTTTGTTTCTTTTACTCCTTGCCCCAAGGCATCCTGTCCATTTCACAGGTGAGAACACTGAGAGCTTAAACCCCTGCCCAAGGCCGCATGGTCCATAAGAAGAGACAGGCCTTTGCAAGTTCTCTGGACATTTGAGGCTCTTGAACTGATTCTAGTGGAAAGGAAGTCCTCAGTGGGTATGGACCCCAATCCTCTACAGGGGGACACGCCCTAGGGCTGGGAGAGTCCAGCTGCTCTTGGTAGCCATGCCTCCCTCCCCCATCCCTCTCAGGCTGGAGCTGGGCAGGGTCCCCAGCCACCTCCCTTGTCCCTCTCTGGGCAGTAGGACTCAGCCCCCAGAGGCTGTGGGCAGTGCAGGTTGGTCAGCAGGGTCTGGGGCTGTGGGTGGGCAGCCTGGGTTTCCCATCTCAGGAGGCCTGTCCTCCGCATTATCAAGGCAACAGGCAGTACTAGGAACAACCGCACTGGTGCTCCTGGGGGCCAGCTCTGGACACGTCACTGCATCTCCTCGCCGCCACCTCCCCAAGGGTTAGAGGTCGTCCTTGTCAACAGAAGAGGGTGGGGATGTTGTCTCTTTGTTTCCAGATCCCCAGAGCCCATCACTGTGGCTGCTTAATCAACGTTTGTGCAATAATTGGATTAAAACAAGAATTAGGAAGCAAAGTGTTATCAATATTAAATAAGAATCAGGTTCAATAAGCATCCACCTTAGGCTGAAGATTTCCTCATCCTAGCTCTGGGAGTTTGGTGGGGCTGGATTCCTCTTCTGGTTCCCAAGAGAAAGCATCTGAGCAAACCCAAGAAGCCTCTGTGATGCTACCAGGATGTGGAGATGCATGTAATGGGATGGGGGTGGGAGGAGAGGCAGTGGCCACCAATGTCATGGGTAGGCGCTGGGGGAGATGGACTCTGAGCTTCAAAGGAAACCTGGGAGAGAGAAAGGTGGGGATGGGAGTTAGTCATGGGTGGCTTCCTGGAGGTGGTGAGGAGGTGATAGGGGCTAAAGCACACCTTCCTTGGAAGTGCCAGAGCTGCCACCCCCACTGGCTGCAAAGGGGCCCTTCCTTCCACAAGTGAGGCTGACCAGAGGTGCTCTGGGCACTGAGGAGCTGAGAGAGAGAGTTGCCTACCTGTGTTAGGGTCCTGGGCCCCAGGGCACATGTGGTCATGTCAGGAATGTTTGTCACGACTTGGGAGGTGCCATTCGCATCTTCTGGGTGGAGGATGGCAAAGCCCCCAGATGTCCTGCAGTGCCCAGGACAGCCACCACCCCCACCCCGCCCCAAAGAATGGTCCAACCCAGATGTCCATGTGTGGAGGCTGAGAACCCCAGTGTGGGAGGGAGGGAGGCATGGATGGAACTGCTGTTCAGAGTGGGGATGGTGGGGAAGGGGTGGGGGGCTCCGAGGGCAGAATTCTGGCTGTGCTACCTGGTAAACGGTGGTGCCCAATGGCTGTGCTGATGGCAGGGGTTTTACAAGGCCCAGGTTGAGTTCTGCTGTGAGCTGGCTGTGAGGGTGGTCAGGCCCGGGACTGGAGAGCTGAGTCTGGACCGGTACAGTGGAGTGGTGCTTGTGAGTGACCCCTGCAGGGACAGTATCTGGAGCCACGGTGCCAGGTCCCAGGAGAGAGTGATGACGGGGACCCGTGGCAGTCACTGAGTCCTGAGCCCCCGTGGTGGGAGCAGCAAGAGAGAGCACCCTGTCCTGGTCAGCTCAGGTGCCATAACAGCCACTGCAGACCTTTGTCCTCTCCTGATCCTGGAGGCCAGAGTCCTAGATCAAGGTGTGGGCGGGGCTGGATTCACTTGAGGCCTCTCTCCTTGGCTTGTAGATGACTGTCTTCTTTTTGTGTTTCTACATGGTCATCCCCCTGTGTGTGTCTGTGTCCTGATCTCTTCTCTTATTACACATGAGTCATAGAGAATTAAGATCCCACATCTATAAGTCATTTTACCTTAATTACCTATGTAGAGACCTCACCTCCAGTCACTTTCTGAGATACTGGGGGTCATGACTTAACATATGAATTTGGAGGGACACGGCACAGTCTGTACAGAACCTCAGAGGGAGGGAAGGTTGACCCTAAGAGGAGGCATTGCTTGGGGGGATGCTGCTCTCAGAACTGCCAAGGGTTCATGACTGATGACCCCCCAGCCTATCCCCCAGGTCTGCTGCTCAGCTCCACTGGGCTGATTTGGGAAGAATTTCCCGTGTTTCGTCCCCAGGCCTGTGGTGACGATCCCATTAGCTATACGCCAAATTGTCTTGCGGCCAAGCTCTGGACACCCCACTTGTAGACTCGGGCAACATGGTGCCCACGATGGTGGGCTTCATGGCACAGCCACTGGAGGGGACGCAGGGTGAACCAGAAGTGGAATGGCTGCAGATGTGTGGGCACCTGTGTCCATGTGTGACCATGTGTGTGCACACATGTGGTACAGGCTCGTGTGGCCTGCAGGGGGAGCACCTCTTGTGGATTGGATGAGTCCAGAGTCCCTGCAGGATAGTTGAAGAAGTGAGGTGGAAGTACCCCAGCGAGGCTGTCTACCTGAGCCCCGACCCCAGATCCGCTCAGTGCTCTTTGTATGTAGTGAGTTCCCCGTCAGTGTTTGTATTCAAGCTGAGGCTGGAAAGCCATGGATGGTGGCAGTTAGAGCACAGATGTCCATCAGGCAGGATGTGCCCTGGCACTGTATGGCCGGCTGGTGGCTGGGCCCTCCTCACTCTGTACACAGGCCCCAACATGAGATGGGACCAGGCAGCCGAAAAGTGGGATTGAGTCCTGTAGGTGGGTGTCTGGTCCCCCAAGACATCTCTGAAACATCCATCCCCTCATTAGTAATGTGGGAGGAGTGGAGTTGCATCTCTCGGAGGGTGTGGATGGAGTAAACAGGTAGGCCAAAGGGGAAATGGGGGACTGTTCAGGCAAGCGCTCTGCTCCTCTTTGTCTGGTGTCTTTCCCAGCACTTGGGGGCACCATTCCCCGGTCCTGTGGGACTCATGCCAGGCCCCTCCCCACCTCGACTGGGGATGAGTGTGTTGGGATGCCAGGAGCAGAGCCTCTGTCCTCCTCATGTCCCCCTGACAGGGACACGGGAACTTGCAGTCATAGAGACAGAACGGTGACCTACATTGTAGGATTTGCACAGATGACTTCACGGATTTCCGGCTATGCCAGCTTGTTTTCCAGTTAGCACTTTCTTTCTCTCCCTCACTCTCCCTCATGGGCACTGTGATATTAGATGGACCAAGGAGGAGTCCCTGACCTCTCCCTGCTCCCCAGATCCCCTCTCCACAGGAGCCCTGTTCCTGTGGAGGCCACTGTGTGATCCCTGAACCACCCGCAAAGGCCCCATTTCATCTCAGCCTCATTTACACTCAGGTAGAGAAGGCAATGGCACCCCACTCCAGTACTCTTGCCTGGAAAATCCCAGGGATGGGGGAGCCTGGTGGGCCGCCATCTGTGGGGTCGCACAGAGTCGGACACGACTGAAATGACTTAGCAGTAGCAGCACAAAAGACAAGGATGGTCATGTGGTTGCAGCTGGGTGTGGAGATGGCTGCCTATGGACTTCCGTGCTCCCTGGTCCCGTTAGGTGGGCTGAGTCTACTTTTCGCTGTGAGAGGAGGACCCTCCTTTTCCCTCCTACCTGAAATCTGCCCATTACAGACTCCGGAGGACCTTCAAGGTCCATCTGCCCTCCCCCCACCCTGGTTGGCTACAGGGGCTTCTCCCCCAGTGCCTGATGAATGGTCGTCCTTCCTTTGTATGATGCTCTTGGTCCAACACTTGCCACCCACGAGATTCTGAACCTCCCCAGGTTCCTCTGCAATTTCACCTCCTTCATATCGCTCACTGCAAGCTCTTCAACTAGCGACTTTGTCTTCCTCATGGTTTATCTTGTTATTCAGGGACCCACCATGGTCAGCCACACTGAGCCCCTCTGAGCAGAGGCTGCAGCTTTCCCTAAGGGATGGTCCCACGGGCCCTAGGGCTCGGGGTTGGCCTGGAGACCAGTGGAGAGAACTAGAGGGTGGCAGCCTAAGCTGGTCCTTGGGCTCCTCCGACTGTCCACTCTTTTTGTCGCTGGACACAGAGATACTCTGCCTTCGCCGCCCGTGGCCTGAGTCCAGCCTCCTCTTCAGTCCTAAGCAGCAGTCTAGCTGGGCCCTTTCCCAAGAGCTCTGCCAGTGTCTTGTCATTGTCACCCTGTCTTGCACAAAGTAGGCACGTGAACACCTCGGGAGATGGTGTGCAGGGGAGGTGGGGTGACCTGCCCCAGGCCATACACCTGGTGAGCTGGTGATGGAGCTGGGCTTTTAGGCCAAGTCTGCCCAACCCCCAAGCTTTCCCTCAGCCTTTTCACTCTTCCTTCCTCGTGCCCCACCCTCGCCACCTCCACACTGTCATCCTTTTCCTGTCTCTGCAAGTCCCATGGCAGCGCTGCTTCTGTGACTCTGAGAGGCAGAGACGCCTCCACTGTTCGCCCCTGTCCTTCCTGGTTGGCTTACAAAGTACCAGGCACCCGTATTGGACTTCGTAAATACTACGTAACAGTGGCAACAAAGCTGAAATAGATATTTCCCATGAGGACAGAGGAACTGCACTGGGTATTGTGGAAGCTGACATCATTTATTCTTCTGAGTCCATTCTTAGGGGACAAGACCAGCATTAAGGAGCCATCTATCGTCAGGAGCAACGTCTGCTACTCGGAATGTTCTCCACGGGGAACACGTGTGTTCCCCAGTGCCAGAGAGGTGATAGGATGGTTCTCCAAACCTGAAACCCTGGAGGAATGCATCCTTCCCAGAACCAGCTTCCCTCTGGGCTGAATATTTACCTCCTTCAACGTCAGCTGCTTTCAGTTGTATTTTTAAGTCTTCTTTCCAGAGAAAAACACAGCTACTATTTTTGTGCTTTTCTTTCTTCTGCAAGATGAGAGTAACAGCCGTTCTTCTCGAAGGGTTACCGTGCGAACGGCATGAGACAATTCGTGTTGAGCACTGAGCCCAGAGCCCCACGTGGAGCTGGTGCTCAGTCTGTGTGGGTGATGGTTCTGGCGCCCGCCCCGCCCTTTCTGTCCTCGATCAGCTCTATTCAGTGCAGTTTTCCATAAATACGCATCTGTGCCATGGCCCTTATCTCTTCACATGATTGCATAAGAATTTTCTTGTGAGCATCTTCCCAGCCTGACAGACCTGACACGTGGTGCCTGGGACCCCTGTGCTAAAGAGTCACTGGCCTACAGCATTTCTCGCCCCCAACCCCATCTTATGGAGTGTTAGTCACTCAGTCGTGTCCTACTCTTTGCGACTCCATGGACTGTAGCCTGCCAGGCTGCTCTGTCCATGGGATTCTCCAGGCAAGAATACTGGAGTGGGTTGCCTTCTCCAGGAGATCTCCCCAATCCAGGGGTCAAACCTGAGTCTCCTGCATTGCAGGCAGATTCTTTACCATTTGAGCCACCTGGGAAGTAGCATCCTATGTCTCGTTAAAAATGGATATGAAGTAGAATTAAACTGAGCCCTAGGGAGGAGCAGGGCTTCCCACGTGGCTCGGTGGTAAAGAATCCTTCTGCCAATGCAGGAGATGCAGGAGACACAAGAGTTGCAGGTTCAATCCCCCCATTCGGGCAGAGTTCCCAGAGAAGGAAATTGTACCCTGCTCCATAAATCTTGCCTGTAAAATGCCATGGACAGAGGAGATTGGCAGACTACATACGGTCCATGGGGTCGCAAAGAGTCTGACATGACTGAGCGACTGAACACATGGGTGAAAAGCAGGCAGTGTTCCCCAGCCCTCAACCCTGGATGCCTGGGGAGCATCCCAAAATGTTATGATGCTGGGTTCCCTCCCCAGAGATCCTGATTGGTGAGTCTGCTGTGGTGGGACTGGAGCTCAGAGTTTTGTAACCATCCTTTCTCCCAATCAGATGGTTCTCATGTGAAACCCAGGCTCAGAACCGCTGCCAGGGGTTTGGAGAATCGACTTTGCCTTTCCTGGGTGTTCTAGTCTTTGTTCCGAGTTGGCTTTGGTGGTGGTGAAGGTTTGCCAGACGTCAGATTCACCTCCAGCTCCTAGTCAGGTTTGCCTTTGCCCTGAGAGAGATGGAGAAGACAGGCTTGACCAGGGGATGGACCAGCTTGTGACAGGGTCCCGTCTCAGACCTTTGCTTCCTTCCTGCAGAGGAAGCACTGGAGCATGGCCCAGGGTACCTGGCAAGATGGGCTGGCAGATCCGGGGAGGCTGCTCAGCTGCTGGTCACATCCTGGGTGCTGCCCAGACAGGGCACTGACCCCATGCTGGGGGGACAGTAGCTGAGCTGAGGGGACTGACCGGGCTGGGGGGCACTTGGTGGGGCCACCTTTCTCAGATGGCCTGCCTGCTTTCCGGCTGCATGACGGTTGCAGGAGGGCAGTGGGGGCCTGGCCGCAGCAGCAGGGGCTGTAGCATGAGACACGCAGAAACCCTGTTCCCCACTCCCAGGGAGAGAGCATCCCACCCACAGGGCTCCCCACCCACCGCTTGTCACCACTTCACTCCTCCGGAATGCTTGTGGGCACGTTGCCCAGGCAACCAGAATGCCAGCACGTTGCTATCCTTCAGTCTCCTCCGAGCACCTGTGAAGCCTATCGAGCAACAGCCCCCATGGCTCAGAGTTCTGTACACACCCTGCTCTGGAGCACCCAGGGAAGGAAGATGGTTCCTGGGTGCCATCCCCAGCCATGGTGGGGAGTGGTGGGACCACGTCTGGGAGCCGAGCCTGAAGTACTCGCCATGGAGTCCCTGACACACCGTGGTGTGGGTACCCGTGTTCACCCCATTTGACAGGTGGGGAAACTGAGGCTCGGAGAAGTTCCATTCATTGCCCATGCTCGCACAGCTAGGAGGCTGGAAGTCAGGTCGCCGGCCCTGAGCCCGTGTCAGCACCACACCAGGCCTCTTCTGGAGCTCCGGGGCTTTGTGATGGGGGCCTGTCCTTTGCATGTAGAATGTCCTGCAGCCTCCCTAGCCTCTGCCCACTAGATGCCAGTAGCAGTGCCTCCCTCCCCAGCTGCTGGTGCCCAGGAATGTCTCCAGACCTTGCAGAACATCCTGTGGGGGCGTGACTCCCCTGGAGAGACGCACTGACGGCATGAATGTACTGAGTTATCTGGACGGCGTCACTGACACACAAGGGCTTGTTATCTTTCGTGAGAACTTGTGAAATTATTCCCTGGAACCCGCAGGGCCCTGATGGCTGGATAAGGTTGGGGGTAGGGGTGTGGAGTCCCACCTGCCCAGGCTCAGCACCCACCCAAGCACCTCCCTATGGGTGGAGCCTCCGTGCAGATGGTCCAGGGAATAGAGTTGCCATGGTTACAGCTTATCGTGAGTTTGTTCTTGCTCTACTTCTTCTATTGTGTCCCCGGTCCCACAGGTCTAGGGCTGTTGGGACCTAGTTTCTGAGCACAGAGATCATGAGTCCCTGAGTCCTAGACTCACGGTGACCCCAGCCAGGCCCCTTATTTTCCGGGTCTCCTGTTGTCCACACCTGGGTAATGATGGTTTGGGATGAGGGCACCTACACACAGATGCTCCAGGACAAAGGGGTCTATCAGGAGACTGATTTTCCTGTGCTTCACTCAACAGTGAGGCACCCAGGAGTGGGAGGGTGCCAAGTGGAGGGTGCTGAGAGGCCTGCAGACCCAGGACTGATCCCACTCTCCAGGGAAGGAGAGTAGCCAGAGGTGTCCTGTCGCCTGTTGTGTTGGAGGTTTCTTTCCAAGGCTGCTCCCTCTCCGTGTCAGACACTGTTTGTGCACCCAGCATCCACGGGGGCCATGGAGTATGAAAGCTTAGGTACTCTGAGTGCCTTTCCTGAAGGGAGGGAGGCTTTAATCCCCTGAGTCCTGGGGCTGAGCACGGAGCAGCTCCAACAGGCCATCATGGTGACATCGGGCTGGGAGCACTGTTTGAATGAATCAAGGCTGCATTTGTTTCATTAGGAAAACAACCAGTGACACTTTCCAGAAGAAAGTGTGTGTTCCCTTCTGGAGCCGGTATGGAGGGATGGAGGTTGAGGCACCTGTGTTCATGAGCAGGGAGGGTGGGTCTCTGCTCCAGAAAAATAGCCAGAAGCTGCTGCACTGTCCTGTTGCTGTTGGGGATCCAGGGGACACAGGGTGGAAGGGGGCCCCTCGAGTGCATCTGGGCACCAGAGGGTCCTGTGTGGAGGGGGGAGATGGACATACCCTGGTGCTGGAAGTCCTTGTTCCGCTTTCTCCAGGGCAGAGAACTTGGGGCAACACTGAATCTGGGTGACAGAGCTTTTCCTGCCCTGGGTACCAAGCTCTCCCTCCTCACCTAGAACGGATGCTGCTGCTTCCTAATGGGATGTATGTTCCACCAGGAGGAGAGGGTGCTGAGTCCACCTGGAATTTCACTTTGCCTGATGGTCAGCATTGAGCATGGCTACCCTCTCCCCTCTGTCCCAGCCTTGAGATCTGGGACATGACCTCAGAAGGCTCACTGCCACCTCCATCCACCCTGGACCCCAAGCCTGTACTCCATGGTTTCTGGTCTTTTTCGAAGAACAGAATTATGCCATCAGTTTCTAGGAGAGGGTAGCTCTGAATGTTCTGAGAGAGAATCACATGACTTGTTCCTCCCAAGCCTTCCTCCAGCTCCCTGAGTGGGAGATCCCATGGCTGGGCACCCTGACGCCTTCCTGCCAGCCCACACCCCCAAAGCATGTGGAATGTAGGTTTGAAAGGAAGAGAGAGTCCTGCCTGTTACCACTGTCCTCTCTGTTTGGGACAGTGACTTCCTCAGATTTGTCCCTTTCCACAGAGTATTAATAAGCAGAGACATCACTTTGCTGACAAAACTCTGTATAGTCAAAGCTATGGTTTTTCCTGTAGTCATGTATGGATGTTAGAGTTGGACTGAGTGCTGAAGAATTGATGCTTTCAAATCGTGATGTTGGAGAAGACTCTTGAGAGTCCCTTGGACTGCAAGGAGATCAAACCAGTCAATCCTCAAGAAAATCAATCCTGAATATTCATTGGAAGGACCGATGCTGAAGCTGAAGCTCTAAAACTTTGGCCACCTGATGTGACGAGCTGACTCATTGGAAAAGACCCTGATGCTGGGAAATATTGAAATATTTGGAATAATATGGAAATAATGAAGGCAGGAAGAGAAGGGGGCGACAGGATGAGATGGTTGGATGGCATCACTCAATGGGCATGAGTTTGAGCAAACTCTGGGAGATCGTGAAGGACAGGGAAGCCTGGCGTGCTGCAGGCCAAGAGGTTGCAAAGAGTTGGACATGACTTAGCAGCTGAACAACAACGTGGCTTGGCTGCTGGATGGGTAAGATTTGAAGAGTTAAAAACAAAGTGGGTTTTCTCCCTCGAGTGTTTGCCGTGCTTGGGGTCCTGCTTCCTGAGATGAGCATGTGGAAAGGGGACAGTCATTACTTTTCAGTGGAGACTCCTGGCCGACAGGACATCACAGGGGCTGAGGTCATCAGCAGTGGTGGGTTGTGCTGACAGCAGGTACCCCCAGTATCATGTGATGAGGAGGCTGCTGCAGGTCTGTGTTTCCTCCCAAGAACCCACTAGCCCAGTCTAACCTTGAGAGAAGCACCAGACAAAGCCCAGTAGAGGACCATCCTACAAACTACCTGACCCATCCTGCTCAAAACTTTCAAGGTCGTCCAGAGAAAGCGAGTCCGAGCGTCCATCACACTCTAGAGGAGCTTGAGGAAACGTGGTGACTAATGTCATGTGGGGGCCTGAGTGCGAGCCTGAAAGAGAAAACTGGTGAAACCCTAATACAGCGTGGAACTTGGTTCCTGGTCACGGGCCCATGTGTTCTCTTAGTTTTGACGGATTCATGTTGGTGATGTAGGATGTTCTCATAGAGGACTCTGGAGGACTACACAGGAGTTCTTTGTGCCCTTGTGCAATTTTCTGTGAATCTAAAACTGCTCTAAAAGCTACCATTTGTGACCCCATGGACAGTAGCCTGCACCAAGCTCCTCCGTCCATGGGATTTTCAAAGCAAGAGTACTGGAGTGGGTTGCCATTTCCTTCTCCAGGGAATCTTCCCAACCCAGGGATCGAACCCAGGTCTCTCACATTGTAGACAGACAATTTACCATCTGAGCCATGAGGGAAGTCCAAAAGCTACCATATGACCCTGCAATTCCATTCCTGGGTGTATACCAGAGGAAAACATGATCCAAAAGGATACACGCACGCCAGTGTTCATTGCAGCACTGTTTACGATGGCCAAGACATGCAAGCAACCTAACCGTCCATCGACAGAGGAATGGATAAAGACGATGTGGTCCATATACACAATGGAATGTTACTCAGCCATTCAAAAGAATGAAATAATGCCACTTGCAGCAACATGGATGGACCTGGAGAGTGTCATAGTGAGTGAAGTAAGTCAGACAGAGAAGGAGAAATATATGACTTCCCCTTTATGTGGAATCTGAAATGATACAAATGAACTTGTTTACAAAATAGAAACAGAGTCAGAGACTTGGAGAAGGAACTTATGGCTCACGGAGGGGGATGGACAGCAGGGTTGGGGGAAGGGGTAATTAGGGAATTTGGGATGGACATGTGCTGCTGCTGCTGCTGCTGCTAAGTCGCTTCAGTCGTGTCCGACTCTGTGCGACCCCATAGGCGGCAGCCCACCAGACTCCGCCATCCCTGGGATTCTCCAGGCAAGAACATGAGTGGGTTGCCATTTCCTTCTCCAATGCAGGAAAGTGAAAAGTGAAAGTGAAGTCACTCAGTCATGTCCGACTCTTTGCGACCCCATGGACTGCTATATTTAAAATGTGTAATCAACAAGGACCTACTGTATAGAACAGGAAACTCTGCTGTGTGTTATGTTGCAGCCTGGATGGAAGGGGAGTTTTGGGGAGAATGGATACATGTATATGTATGGCTAAGTCCATCTGCTGTTCACCTGAAGCTATCACAATGTTGTTAATTGGCTATTCTGCAATACAAAATAAAGGTTTTTTTTAAATTTATAAAAGATAAAACTGCTCTAAAAAGCTTATTTAAACAAACAAGCCAATAAGTGGCGTGGGATGGAGAGGCATCTGCACGCAGGGTCAGGCTGAAAGTGGGGCAGGTAGACTGAACAGGGGTCCCAGGTGAAGAGATGCTCGAGTCTGCAGGGGATTGGGAGTGTCCACTTAGGAACACGGACTCCCCCAGAGCCAACTCTGTGCTGGAGGAAGCCCATCTGTGTCTGTCGCACATGCATCTTCGGAGTCATTTCAGGTTGTACCCTGTCAATTATTGATCACAGACACACAGTTCTTCTTAGAAGGTGTGGAGTCCTCCATGCCACTGCTCCAACTGTGTTGAATAAGGATTGAACCCAGGGCCTGTGAAGCAGAAGCAGCAAGCCCACGCTCAGGCCAACCTCAAACAGAATTATTCCTACCGTGACTTGTCCCTCAAGCCAGCTGATGACAAGCCCAAGAGCAGACATGGAAGGTGGGGGTCTCCCTCAGTCATCTGGTGCTGAGATTGCACACGGGGTGCTGGTCACTGCCTGTGGCAGGGCTGGGACAGGCTGGCCACCTACCTGACACCTCTCGGGTCCTGTCTCATCCTGGAGATTGTGGTATGGCCTCTGAGCTGTGCAGACTCAGGGCTCCTGCATGACCTTGTCGTCCAGCCTGGGTGTTCAAGCAAGTGGAAGCCAGCTGCTTGCAGGAGGCACCCTTGCAGACTCCTTGCTTGAGAAAAGTGCGCCCTTAAATGGGAGAGACGTCTTTGTCACCCTTAATTGACAGTGATTTTCTTCAGTGAAGAAAATACACAGAAGGTATCGAATTGAATCTCAATTTGCTGAATGTTATTAAACCGTTCTTCGGGAAAAAAGATTTCAATAAAAATTTAAAAGGGAGAGAAGCAAAAAGCTTGCAAACTAGAAAGTAAAGTGAGATGGAGCCGTAGTTCCTGATTTTGGAGCAGTCAGGTGGGGTGGCTGGGACGTTTGTTCTTCATTTGAAAGTCTAGGCTGGGATGCTGCCACGGGGGAGCTGTCTGTCATGGAGTATAGATGGGCAGCCGACATTCAGGCAAGGATCATGAGGACGAACCTGAAGTCTCAGCCACAAGTTTACTGCCAAGGCCGCCTCTGACCCCAGCATCCTTTCTTTCCTCCTGCCTGCCATGACAGGGAGCAGGGCTAGGCCTCAGTGCAGTGCACCCCAAGCCTGTCTACACTACCCTGGCACACATCACCTCTTCAGATCCAGTCTACACACCCTAAAATCCACTCCTTTAAAGTGCAGGTGTCAGTAGTTTTAATATATTCACAAGTTTGTACAACTGTTGCCACGATAATTCTGGAACATTCTTATCACCCCCTAAAAGAAATCCTGTAATCATTAGAGTTTAGATAGTAACTCCCAACCTCCCTGCCCCCAGCTCCTGGCAACCACCAGTCTACTTTCTGTCCCTGTGGATTGATTGATTCTGGGCATTTCATGTAAATAGAATCGTGCAACCTGCAGCCTTTTGTAACTGACTTCTTTGTGATGTCTTCAAGGTCCATCCATGTGGTAACATGTATCAGGACTTATTTCCTTTAAAAAAAATTCATTGGAGTGTGGTGGCTGTACAATGATCTTCCCAGGTAGCTCAGCCGGTAAATATTGTGTTATTTTCTACTTGCTGCTGCTAAGTCGCTTCAGTCATGTCCGACTCTGTGTGACCCCATGGACTGCAGCCTACCAGGCTTCTCTGTCCATGGGATTCTCCAGGCAGCAAATCAGCAGTGTGTTTACATATGTCCCCTCTTTTTTGGATTCCCTTCCCTTAGGTCACCATGCTGCTGCTGCTGCTAAGTCGCTTCAGTTGTGTCCGACTCTGTGCGACCCCATAGACGGCAGCTCACCAGGCTCCCCCGTCCCTGGGATTCTCCAGGAAAGAACACTGGAGTGGGTTGCCATTTCCTTCTCCAATGCGTGAAAGTGAAAAGTGAAAGTGAAGTCGCTCAGTCATGTCCGACTCTTCGAGTACTGAATAGAGTTCCTTGTGCTATACAGTCAGTTCTCCTTAGTTATCTGTTTTATTCACAGAATCAATAGTGTATATATGTCAGTCCCAAATCTCCCAATTCATCCCACCCCCATACTTCTTTCCATTTTATGGACAATTAATGTTCCACTGTAGGGCTGGGCCACTTTCTCATCAATTGATGGACACTGAGGCTGTCTGTCTCCCCTTTCCTCTGTTAGAAATAATACTACTGTGAACATTCAGGTACACATTTTTGCTCCCAAGAGTGAAATTTCTGGGTCCACTGGTAACTCTCAGTCTTTGAGGAACTTCCAAACTGTTTAATGGCTGCACCAATTCACATTCTCACCAATGATGCATGAGACTTCTGTCTCCCCACATCCCTGCTGACATTTGGAATTGTGTCTTTTTGCTTGGAGCCATCCATGTGGGGGTGGAGTGGTGGTATTTTGTAAGGGGTCTGTGGAGGCCCCAGAGTTTAGGGGGAGCTGGCCCCACCTTTGCCTGCACTGTGACCTGACCTTGGTGTGTTACCTGGCGGCCCTGATGGTTAGTGGCATCCTCAGCAGTGTTATCAGCGGTCTCAGGCCCTCCCGGCCCTCGCAGATGTGTGGGGTCCTCTTGAGAATAGGCTGATGGCACCGTGGATGCCTTCCTGAGTGAGAGGATATGTGAGTGGTGCTCCAAGAACCCCTTCATCATAAAGTGGGCGTGGTGTTGGGGACTGAAAGCTTCCCAGTCCTGTGCTGAGCAGTGTCATAGCAGAGTGTTCCTGGGGTCCTGCCTGGTTTCAGGACCAGATGAGGGATGATGACAGAGGTCACCTGCTGCCCCTCACATGGTCCTTGCAGACCTGGCAGAATCCCCTCATGCCAAGGTGTGTCTTCAGCCCAGCGTGTCCCCACACCAGTCCAGGAAGGTCCAGGTTGCACAAAGAGGCAAAGGCCTGCTGATAGAGCAGGGGGGTTGGAGCCTTTGACCTCTGTAAAAAGATGAATGATGATGGGTCCTCTGTAAAGAGGCCACAGGATCGGCCGCTGACTTCCCTGTTGGAGGGGCTTTCTCCGTCCCTACCCTGAGCCCTGCATTTCCTGGCTGCTGCGGGTGGGGGGGGGGGGGGTAGGGTGGGTGGAGCCTCTGTCCTGACCTGTTCACCTGGCCTCCTGTTTTCCCTGTGAACAAGTCCACCAGTTCAAAAACAGACTAGGCTGGAAGAGGAAAAATACATCCAGCTCTCCCTGCCATTGTGATGGCCTGGCTTTTCTACATAACAGCTGGGTGGCATGGAAAAGAGGGTTTCCATGGTAACCAATTACAGCTCATGATTGGTGGAAAATGGCAGAAATATCCTGCGTGTGAAGTTATGCCGGGCAGGCAGGCACAGGCTCAGGGGCTGCTGTTTTAATTTCCTGGGCCGATACTTCTCCAGGTAGAGGTGGCAAGTGGGTTTGTGTACAGCTGTTCTTCATTCAGCCTGGCGAGGCCGGATGTGACTGTGGTACCTTGGGGTGCCTGGAGAGGCCTGGGCATGCCTAGTGAGGTCTGCAGGTACCTGGGGAGGCCCGAGGGTTCCTGGTCATACCTGGAGGGGCCTATTGGTGACTGGTGGGGTGCGGTGAGATCTAGTGAGGTGGTGGTACTTGGTGGTGCCTGGTGAAGCCTAAGATTACAAGACAAGGCCTAGTGGTAACCTGGTGGCACCTACTGAGGCCTGGTGGTACCAGTAGGGCCTGATTGTACCTGGTGTAGCCTGGTGAGACCTGCTGAGACCTGGGGGCTCCTGGTAGTACCTGGTGGGGTCTCGGGGTGCCTGATGGGATCTGGTGAGGCCTAGTGACACCTGGTAAGGTGCTGGCACTTGGTGGTGCCCAGTGAAGACTGAGGTTACAAGATGAGGCATGGGGGTTCCTGGTGAAGCCTGGTGAAACCCAGTGATCCTTATAAGGCCTAGGGGTGTCTGTGAGGCTGAGGGTGCTCAGCGCTGCCCTGTGGTGCCTGGGGGTGGCCAGTGGTATCCTCCAAGCCGAGATCACACCTGCTGGAAGCAGTGTCTCACTTCCCTGGGGGCTGGGCTTGTGTCTAGATGCACAGACAGGTGGGAGAACCTGAGCTTCTAAACCTCAACGGAGCTGCCCTCGGTGTGCACCTGAGGGACCCCTCGCTGACCTGAATCTCTGTGTGCGAGGCTGGCCTGGTCCCTGCACCGCCCTGGGCTGGCCATGCTGAGAAATTGCACACCGGCAGCCTCTTGATGCGGAAACATTAGCATAATGAGCAGATCCTAATTTCTGCAGCCAAGCACTTTCTCGTTCTGATTAAAAAACCGAGGCCTTATTATTCTGGGATCTGTCTTTTTTGGCAATTAGCACTCATTAATACAAGTTTCTTTCTCTCAACACATGGATGTCCGGGGGCACAGCACCTTCCTGGGTGTTGGCGAGCATAGGTCAGCCCCGGGCACGTGGACAGCCTCATACTCACTCAGGGGCTGAATTAGTCCCTTTTAAAGTCATATGACAGCTCGGCTAAGAAACGCTGTCCAACTCCGCTTCCACAGGCCTGGTTCCGAGCAGGGTTGGCAGCTCAGCTCACTGAACACGCTCGCCCTCCCCTGCCTGCCACCATCCCTAAATTCTGGCTTTGTGTCAATTTTCAGATTTGACGTTGGTGATGAGCTCTGATTTTGAAGGGTACCTGTCCCCAGCCCTCAGTTATCTAACTAAGCAGGTGGGAGGACCCAGGGGCCGGGTTCCCCTACCCTGCGTGTGGCCACATCCTGACCTGGCTCCATCCTGCCCAGGTCCAGCGCACGCTCAGCGCTGCGTGCCCTCCCCAGCCTCCCCATGCTGAGGATGCAGGGGACAGGGTTTGCCAGGGCACCTGCACGGGAGGTCAATGTCAGCAGAGCAAGCACTTGGTGGAGTTGGTGCCTTGACGAACTTTCCGCTTCCGGGCAGCACATCTTCTGAGCGAGATCCAGAGGCAGCCACAAGTCAGCAGCTCTCCCTGTGCACACATCATGGCATTTGAGGCCGCAAGCCTGCTTTCAAATAGACGCATCCGACTGAAATAGGAGGCCAAGGGGGTGGGTGTGGCAGGGCACAGGGCCCGGCCGGAGCAGCAGGTGTGGGACTCTGTGCCCCATGGGAAGCCAGACAGGCTGAAACCCCCATCCCTCCAGACGTCAGGACTGGCAGCTGTGAGCTTAGCATCACTCACCCGGGAGTGGGGACTTCTGTGACCCAGAGTGACGTGCCCGGCCTTGGACACAGTGTGTGGACACATTCCTGGCTCTGCTGTCCCCTCCCTGGTTCCCTCTTGGTATCTCTGTTTTATTCTAGGTCAAAGCAAAGTGGGATGGAAGACCCCTGAGGTCATCATCTCTTTGGGGGCTTTGGGGACTCAGTGTCCCTCCTGTAAGTGGATTCTTTGACACCAGCTTGTCATCAGCTGGCCAAGTATGGGAGAGCTCCTGGGAGGAGAAGTGGGTCCTGACAAATGAGGCTGTCCTGTCCTTCAGCGATGCTAACAGAGCGGACATGAGTTGGCCTTTGAAGGGGACTAACGAAGGGTTCCATTCCTCTTTGGAAGTTGGGATTAGCACTTGTTACTAGGAGAGTGCTTCCTTGGCCTGGATTGGGGGTGGAGAGAGCCCCCTGGGTGGAGGCCCCCACTGACCCTCTTCTCTCTTTCCCATGCAGTTCCATGTTCATCCGCTGGCCCGGCTGCTCCCTAGGAAGCCATGCTTGGATCCTTATAGCCATGTTTCAGCTCGCCCTGGATCTGCCCACATGTGAGTCCCTGGGCCCGGGCCCCGAGTTCCGGCTACTGCCTCGGCCACCCCACCGGCCACCTCGCTTGTGGAGTTTTAAGAGTGGACAGCCCGCTCGGATCCCTGCTCCTGTGTGGAGCCCCCGGCCGCCCCGTGTGGAGCGCGGACACAGTCACGGACAGATGCCGAGTCCCCGGGCCCGACGGGCGCACAGACCCAGGGATCAGGAGGCCACTCTTGGGCCCAAAGGGGGCCTGGCCAAGCCCCCAGCTGCTGCCAAATCCAGCCCTTCCCTGGGCTCCTCCCCCACCTCCTCCTCCTCTGCAGGGGCCAGCGGGGCCCCCACGGACCAGCAGGCCCTCCTGCGGCGGGGGAAGAGGCACCTACAGGGGCCTGCTTTCCACAGCTTTGACTTCCGGGGCAGCAGGCCCACCACGGAGACGGAGTTCATTGCCTGGGGGCCAACGGGGGAGGAGGAGGCCCTGGAATCCAACACATTCCCGGGCTTTTACGGCCCCACCACGGTCTCCATCTTCCAAACGCGGAAGACAACTGTGGCCACCGCCACCACCACCGCCACAGCCACCGCAGCCGCTTCCGTGCCGCTGCAGACTCAAGGGCTCACCGAGCCCCTGGACCCCAGGAGTAGGATCCCAGTTGGGGTAAGCACAACGGAGCCTTCCACCAGTCCCAGCAGAGACAGTGGCCAAGACAGCCAGCCCCCGCGGGTTCTGGGGGAGACCTCAGGTACGCCCACCTCTTCTCTGGTTGGATTTGGGTTGTGGGGTGCTTTGGGAGGGTGTGGCTTACAATGCTGGGATTGTCTGTTTTCCAGCAGGAGCCCCTAAAGCCATAGTACCTGAGGGTGAGATGGGGAACTTTGTGTCCATGAACTTGCACATATCCACGTCCTGGCAAAGATAGGTTATGCTCTACGAGGAGTGGCCAGGCTCTTCTAGTGGATTAAGCGAGAAGGGAGAGGGTCTCTTCCTAGTAGTGACCTAGGGGTGGGCATGTACCCGCCCTGCCTTTGTAGGGGGGTTCTGAGCCCCACCAGACATGGAGCAGCATCTTCTCAAATGCCAGAACTTAATCTCTGGGACCAGCCTTGGAGTCAGGTGTGAGCACATCTGCTGATGGAGGTAGAGTGTATGGCATCTTCAGAAACCTTCCAGGGTGCAGCCCTCCGGAGGGGCAACTACCAGACCAACCCAGAGTTAAGAATTACCTTAAACAGCAGGAGAGACGGAGGCCAGGTTATCAGGAGGAATCCCCTTCAGTGTTAGCTGAGGCTTTGCACACTGACTCGGGTTCTGGGGTATCTTGTCCCTAAGGTCAGGTTAAGAGGTGTTTGGAGGATGGAGATCAGACAGATGGCTGTAATTCTGCCTGTGTCATTCTAGGTGCATGCAGACAATTAGCGTTTCTTAGTTTTGAAGTATCTACTGCATCATCATTGTTTCTTTCTCAACTCCTCCAGTGGCTTCAAAGGGAGTAGCCCTTGGAAATCTCCCAGATCAAAGCACTTCCCTTCTCTAGTAGCCCCTTGTATATACTGGCTTCAGGCCGGCAGAGGGACAGCCCAGAATCCTGGACCCATTTGTTCCCACCCACTGCTAGCATCCTTGGCTTCTGTGAACAGGGCATGGCCCCAGGCCCCATCACGACTTTCAGGTTTAGTTTGGAACTGTCCATGCACATTCTTGACCAGTAGTAGTATTTGCTAACTTGTAATACAGGACACTAATTCCAGGGCATAAGCAGGAAGGGGATAGGGGCACTGTGCAGCCTCTCCGACCCCGGGTTTGCCTCTCTACTTCCTTGGAGCTGACACGGGTCCTTTTCAGAACCCACGGGACAGAGAGAATTGCTCCTCAGGATCCCTGTGCAACCCAATTGCCACGCTGTCCCTTGCACTCTGCGTGTGCATTAGATTTTGCAAACTAGCCGGCAGGCAGGCTATGGTCATTAGTTGGACAGGTTTCCATAGAGTGGGTGGCTTTTGTTCCATGACCTACTTCCTCCCTTCACCTGGACAGAGAGCTGCAGTTTTTATCCTGAGCAGTTCTTCCCTAGAGAGCAACATATCTATGGACACAAAGCCAAGCTCCATCTCAATGCTGGGGGCCATGGGCCAGGATGGAGGGATGGAGGCTGTGAGCTTGGGAGCATCATGGGTGAGGGTCTGCAGGACTGTGCTTCAGCTGTCTCTCCTGTAGCCTCCTTCTGGAATCCACAGACACACAGAGCCTGCCATTCACTTCTGTGCCAGGCACCCAAGAGGCAGTTTACAAAGCATTAGTTTTTACCTCAATAAACTCCCAAGCCATCATCATAATAGAATTTAGTGGTGCATTCATTTATTGTCATCTCCCTGCCTACGTCACTTAGTATATAGACATGGATGAGAAAACGAGTTCCCATTTCTTCCAAATTACATTTGTTATTACTAAAGTTAAACGCCCAGGACACCATTATAAGGCTTAGCAAATTAATTCACAGTACATTGGATATTGCTAATCCAACTCGACAGATGCTTATCTTGGAAAAGATTTATGGTTCTTCATAATATAATCTGGTGCTAGATTAATTTGTTTAGCACAACAAATTTAAATGGGGGAAAATATGTGTGTTTGCTTTTAATGCAGAGAAATGCTCATTCTGGGAAGTGATGCTGGATGCTGAGGAGGGGCACCCCACCATCCTCAGCTTTGAATTCAAGGCGAGAAAAGAGAGAAAATGCAGAGATGTTTCCCCTAACTGGGCTCCTCCATGCTCAACTGGTCCTACAAAAGTGACCAAGCCTCAGAGCATCGACAGCCCAAGATCTCGACGAGAAATCCCCTAGTGGTCAGATGCAGACCTAAGCCTCCCAACTCTGGAGTATGACCACTACTCAACACTTCTTGGCCAGCAAGATTGGCCTTGGGGATCCCAGAGCAGTGGTCTGGGGGGCTGTGTGAGCTGTCGTGAGCAGTACCTGCTTCTAAGCTGCAGATCTGCTGAACATAGCTGGGTGATTCTGGGAAAGTTCCCTTCTCTCTTCGCTATATTTTCTTCATCTGCATAATTAGAGCTTCAAAATATCTCTCCTAAAAGGTTGCTGTGAGGCCTTGATAAATCAATCCTGAGTACAAAACGCGATGCCTGGCAACCAAGAATCCTCCATCCACACCAGCTGTTTTCATACCTAGCAGGAGTGACTCCAAGGAGAGGGTTACAGATGTCGAGGGCAAACAGGCCCAGGCTTGCCCACTCACTGCACTCCGAGTCTGGAATTAAGGCTTTAAGAAGAAATACAAAGAATTTGCTAAGTCATTTCTATTGTCCAAAGAACTGTCTCTGGAATCAGACTTAGGGAGTTATTTTTTTAAATAACCTTATTTATTTATTTTTGGCTGTGCTGGGTCTTTGTTACTGTGAGGGCTTTCTCTGGTTGCAGAGAATGGAGCTAGTCTTCGTTGCGATGCATGGGCTTCTCGCTGTAGTGGCTTCTCTGGTTGTGGAGCACAGGCTCTAGAGCAAAGGCTGAGGATGGACTTAGTTGCTCTGAGGTATGTGGGATCTTCTTGGGATTGAACCTGTGTCTCCTTCATTGGCAGGTGGATTTTTTACCACCAAGCCACCGGGGAAGCCCTGGGGAGTTGTTTTATTTTTCTTTCTGTAGAGAAATGTTTACAAGGGGAATGTTACATTTTCTTCTCTTTCTGTAGCACAGACATTGGTGGGCATAGAAAGGGCAGGTGGCTGGTGATTTGAAGCCCTGTGAAATCTGTCAGAGGTAACATTTTATAGAAACACTACTGGAATTGTCCAAGGGCCATACAGTGGTTGGGAGGTCTCTCCTAGTTTTAGTGTGATGGTTAAGAGTGATGCAGCCTGATGCCAATCCCTGGCTTCATTTGTATTAGTTGTTTGGACCAGGACGACTTGCCTCTCCTCTTTGTGCATCAGTGGGAATTACAGAATAAACCATCTCATAATGTTGCAAAAATTAAGTGAGATAGTATATGCCCGATCCTCAGTGCCTGTCAAGGGGCTTCCCTGGTGGCTCAGCAGTTAAGAATCTGCCTGCAAAGCAAGAGAAGCAGGAGACTCGGGTTCCATCCCTGGGTTGGGAAGATCCCCTGGAGGAGGGGGTGGCCACCCACTCCAGTGTTCTTGCCTGGAGAATCCTGTGGACAGAAGAGCCTGGCGGGCTACAGTCCAAATAGTTACAAAGGGTCAGACACAACTGAAGGGGCTGAGCATGCACGCACAATGCCTGTCACAGAACAGCTCCTCAGGATGTGTTTGCTGCCGTTAATATGATAATGATGATGGTGGTAGTGACGATGGTGATGATGGAGATAGTAATGATAATGATGGTGCTGGTGATAGACGGTGATGGTGGGGATGATGGTGGTGGTGGTGGTGATAGTGATGGTGATGATGATGGTGGGGATGATGATGGTGAGGATGATGGTGGTGATGATAGAGGTGGGGATGATGATGCTACTGGGATGTGATGGTGATGCTGATGATAGGGATGATGGAGATGATGGTAATTATGATGATGGAGATGATGGTGCTGGTGGTACTGGTGGTGAGGGTGCTGACAATGATGGTTATTATTCTTGGATGATCACTGGCCTTCTGCTCCATTTGCTCTTCTCATGGTGAGTTCACTTGATGAGGTCATTAGATGAGGTCCCCATGCTCTCATCACTGACCTTGGTCCTCTGAGCAAAGATGTAGGTGATGCTTAGCCGGGAGCTGCTTGGGATGGAAAATCACCTGGCTCAGGTTCATGGAGGCGTTGAGCTCCAGCCTCACGTGGTGCTGGCAGAGGCTGCATGTCAGACGGTCAGCAGTTCACCCGAGGTTGGAGGGGAGAGCTCCCCACAGCGAAGTGCCTTCCTCCTGTGACAGCCCTCTTGCTGGTCGTGTTCCGAGTGTAGAATCACAGAGTCTCCCAGGGGGAAAATAGAAAGTCATTTCCCAGGCTTTAATCTTAATCCTGGGAAAGGGAGCTGTGGGGAATTTAAGGCAGCTGGTTTCAGTCACTGCCTTTGCCTGCTATGGTGTCTCCTGGGCACTGGCTACAGTTGTTGTTGATTCAGTTGCTCAGTCGTGTCCGGCTCTTTGTGACCCTGGCTTGCAGCACGCCAGGCTTCCCTGTCCTTCACCATCTCCCAGAGTTTGCTCAAATTCATGGCTACAGTTAGTACTCAGTGAAGATTTCCCAGCCCTGCCAGTCCTCGACCCAGCCTGCCGGCCCCTGGCCCCCTGCCTGCACAGATACAGCTGACACTTTCCCTGCCACACTCACAGCTCTGGGAAGGTGCACTGCCCAGGAGGCCAAGGTCCCCATCGTCATTCAAGCTTTGTCCCCATTTGGATCAATCACAGATTCGTGACACCCGGCAGCTCAAGGATACTGTGGCTCAGACGTCCTCCCAGCTCTGCCTGGTGATTTTTACATTGGAATCCACTCATGCGTTTTCAAGGGTGATTTCCAGGTTGCTTTGTCCTTGTCACCAGGGGCCTTCAGTGTCCTCTTTGTGGGATGGGCTGTTGTTGTCTTCTCTCACCCTGATGGTCAGCTGACTTGAACCGGGAGTGGGGAGACCTTGGGACCAAGTTGTATAACGATGGAGTAGTTTCTAGATGCCTGAATCGGAGGAGAAGGGAGTGAGAGGCAGATGGAAGGGACAGAGATGTGGTACTCCCCTTCTGTTTGAAGCTGTGATGGCGGTTTAAATGCTGAGCCCCTTTTAATTAACTTGCTGGGTGTTTGCTACCAGGGAAATGAATCTGTCCTTAATTTAAAGATATTTGAAGCAAATGACTCATGAACTTCAAAAGTTTTGAGTGGCTTAATTGGTATAAGAACATCAATGGACAAATGAGCATGTGGAGCTTTGCTAAACATGCTAAACTCTGTAGACGACGAGGCTGGTCTTTAGGGTCTTCAGTGGACCCTCCGGGGTAGATGGGGTGTGGCCTGTCCTATTGGCTCTGGTTCTTCAGTGACCCGTCTTGGCCACAGGCAGGGATCCTGTGTGTCTGCCGACAGCTCTTGGACCTGTCCAGCCTCCCCAGGCACTTCCTTGCTTTTGCTGAGCAAAGCTGTGTTCACAGCAAGTGGATAAATGAGCTCTGACTCATTAAAGCCGACCTCGGATTCTCGGGAGATGACTCTCTCACTGGGTTCCTTTTATTCCCTTCACATGCTTCCTGCTCCAACCTATTGCAATGAGTGCTTCTTAAGTTCTTTGTTTCCCTCAGGGTTTCATTCTCCTTCTAAGAGCACCTTGGAATCTGGAAGGTTCTTCAATTCTTGTGGAACCCAGGTGCCTATACTGCACTTTCTTTCTGGAAGCCAGGGCCTTCCACACCCCTGGGCTGTTGTCCTCGCCAGGCCCTGGGGAGCTGCAGGAGGAGGCCTGGATTGATGCCTCCTCACCCTGGAAACCAGTCCTCTAAGGGTGTCTCTGGGGCTGCCGGCCACCCAGGGCCTGGGGGTTGCAAGAGACATGCCCTGTAGGACACATCTCCGCTCATGGGAACTGCACTCACAGATCTGTCTAATATACGGTGGATTGAATTTATGGCTTCATCCACTCACAGGGGAATGATTCTAAGCATTGTGATTAAATATTAGATAGAACATAATTTTCATCATTTTTATATGACTATGTTAAGGGAACCGGTCTCAGAGTTTCTAGCTTCTGATCAATTGCTCAGGAAACCATTCATTCCTTAGTTGACATTAAATGTTGCACCTCGGGGTGGAGAGGGGCCAGGAAATGGAAGACCCATCCCAGTGCCCTCTTTTCAAGGAGTTTAAAAATCTCTCTGGGAAAGCCAGACAGGGAAGGGCACAAGAGAGGCAAATGACAGTTAAGGACACTAGCGGGAATGTCACAAACACCGTGTAGGCTACAGTTCAGTTGTTATTCTGCAAACGCGGATCGGGGAGGAAGAGAGGATGAGGTGAGTCCTGATGGGTTGGGAGGGTGAACAGGGGCAGAGGCTGGGGAGCCTGGTGCTCCTGGAAGCCTGGAGGCCTGCCTGGTAGAGGGAGCCTTGTGGTTGAGGAGGTGAGGGCCGACGCCAGGACGGTCTTCTTGCCTCTAGAACAGGAGCTGGAAGAGAAAACCTGTGAGGGCCCTGGGCTAGCTCACAGCTGAGACAGGACCATGAGCAGCCCTGTGTCCTTCTGCCGAGAGCTGGAGCTACAGCCTCGATGCTGCTTCCCTCCTGTTTTGTCATCAGTGAAAGGAGGGCCTTGGGGAGCTTTGGCCTGTCGGCTTCTAGCTTCAACAGCCTGCCAGCCAAGGGGCTCAGCAGTGGGCCGAGCGGTTCTCAGTGCAGGTGAGCTCTAGGGTCAGCAGGCAGATGCTGGGAAGGGGGTTTCAGAGCCACCATTTGGGGTGAGATGTCACCCGTCCTGTTCCCACCGCTGCCCCTCCCCTCCCACCCCAGCTCAGGTGTGGCCCTGGGTTACAGTGAATAACGTGAAATGGCCCAGGTGAATACATCTGGGGAGAAGCTGTGCCCTCACCTGCAGCAGGTAGGTTCCCAGTGAAGCCCAGAGCTCCCTAGAGCCCCCGCCCAGATCCAGAGACCCGGTTCCGACTGCCTCTGGGTGGCGGACACGCCTTGTGGTCACCAGGCCTTCGGTCTTTGCTTTCCATGTGGTTCATTGACTTAAGCCTGCTGTTGTTTTTAGTCACTCAGTCACTCCGACTCTTTGCGACCCCATGGACTGTAGCCCTTCAGGCTCCTCTGTCCATGTCCAGAATACTGGAGTGGGTTGCCATTTCCTACTCCAGGGGGTCTTCCTGACCCAAGGATCGAACCCTAGTCTCCTGTATTGGGGGCGGATTATTTACCACTAAGCAACCAGGGAAGCCAAAGTCTGTTGTTAGGAGGTGATGATTGGCGATGGTAGAGGAGGAAGCTTACTTTTCTAGAAGTTTTCTTTAGCAGCAGGGATGCTGAGTCTGTCTAGGGAGCTGCATGGGGGATGAAGCCAGAGGTGGGGGGTGTTGGGGGTATGCAGCAGAGAGAGCCCCTGATTTGACCAGACCTGCCCTGGGCCATGGCCGCCCGCCCGCAGGCCAGTGGTGTGTCCTCAACAGTACACGTGACCTCAGTGGGTCCTGGCTCCCCTACCTGCAGAGCTGGGAAATGCCTTCCGCCCTGCGAAGCTGTTCTGAGACTTGACGATGTTGACCCTGGTGGAGCGTGGAGCTCCTGGGAGGGTCTGGGTAGCGCTGACGTGGTGGAGTCCACCTCCTTTGGGGGATGGAACAGTGCCAGTGCTGGGAGAATGCTGCTTATTTTATGTCCTTCAAATGCTCCCCAAAGATGTTAGCAGGAGGAGGAGGGTGTTCAGTTGCCCAGCCAGCTCTATGGCAGCTCTCCAGTGACCTTTCTCTGCCCTGGAAGGGTTTCAGCAGCTGGAATTAGCCCCTGCCTCCCAAAAACCCAGCAGAACCCGCCAATGAGGCACATCAGCAGCCCATGTGTGGTTTGGGGGGCATCCTACCTGGGGGAGATCAGGGGCTGGACTGTCCTTTCATGAAGGGCAGCTTGCTTCTCTCCAGACACCCGCTGTACATCTTCCACGACCCCAGTAAGTAGCCAGGAAGCACTTTCCATGCTCCAAGCTCGGCTTCACTCTCCTCTTTCTTAAACTGCCTGGGAGTAGGGATGGTGGTGCTGATGTTGAAGAAGGCTGGTGGGCCTGGGCCCCACCCTCCTCACCCCAGGCCAGGGCTCTTTCCACAACTCTGGGGGGCCTCCCCCCACATACCCCTGTTGCCTGAAGCTTCAGCACATCCTGATTTGAGGGGTGTGTGTGCTTAGTCGCTCAATCGTGTGCGACACTTTGGGCTGTAGTTTCTCTGTTTATGGGGTTTCATAGGCAAGAATACTGGAATGGGCTGCTGTGCCCTCCTGCAGGAGATCTTCCCGACCCAGGGATCGAACCCTGTCTCTTGTGTCTCCTGCATTGGCAGGCAGAGATTTGAGGGAGTCAGATCCTGAGTCCAAAAGAAAGCTGACTGCCTTATTCATTAGGATAATCTGGGCCCATGTGTGAGGCCCAGTGATAAAAGAACCTTCCATGTCCTCTTGGGCCTTTAAGAAGCTCTGTTGAGGTGGTGGTGGGGGGCTTCACCATCAGAGCCCAGCCAGGGTGGATGGAAGGGTCACATGCCCACATGATGTGATCTCACACGCTGTCCGGAAAGGCCAGCAGCTCAGGTCCCGGCCAGGACTCTGGGGGCATGTCCTGAGGCTGAGAGCAGAGCCCCTGCGAGGTGCACGCTGGGGTCCCCTTCTGTCCCCACCTGTACACGCAGGAGGACGCCAGTGTCCTCTGTGGAGACAGAGGGCAGGAGGAATGACTTTGGGGGACAGTAGTGACTGGAGGAAGCTGGGCCAGGTGGAGGATGCTGAGGGCAGGAGAAAGAAAGACCAGGGCTCTAGTTCAGGACCCCTACCCCATCCGGATGCAGAGCCTGGGTTCCTGGTACACATTTGCCAATGTTCCCTTAACTCACTTCCGATGTACCTTTTCATAGAAAGTACAGCCTGCCAAAATCTTTGGTTCTAAAAACTTGTGCAGTGCTTGAGTGCCTCTGACTGATTCAGAGGCAACACAACGGAAGGTTCCTTAGAATAAATTCTGGTCTGTGCACGACTGGGAGGCGGAAGGAGGGGCTCAAAGGGCCTCCCACCCCCCTACCCCTGGCCTCACCAGGGGCCACACGATGCCACATGAGCTGAGATGGGTGTGTCTTTCTGGGCCTGGGGGGCAGTGACTTTCTGAAATGGGGAGCAGCTCTCTGGGACAGATTAATACAGATTCCTTCCCATATGCTTGGTGGTCAAGTTCTGGAAACTTTGGTGCTTCTTAACATCGTGCAGAAACATGGTGGGTCTGTGCATGGAGCCTAAGGAGGCGCTCCGGGCCCAAGGGTGTTTAGAGCTCAAACGTGCGGCAGGACAGGGCATCTGTAGTCACGCAGGATGGAGGGCTGTCAGGGGATGCATGTCTGTCCTGCATCCTGTAGGGCAGGCAGCATCTCAGCCTCACCCAGCTAATGGCAGTCATTGTGACAACCAAATATGTCCCCACATTCCAAGATGCCCCAGTCCTCTGAGAATCCTGGATATCCCAGAGGTAGCCTTGCACCCCATGAGTCCCAGGCCCCAGCCCCACCCACGTGCTGCAGATAGAAGGACCAGCTTTCTTCTGAGCTTGAGTGTCCTGGGGTCAGAGCAATGAATCAACCCAAATGGGGGGCTAAAAACCAAGAGAAGTTCTTTCTCTCCCAGTTCTGGAGGGCAGAGGACCAAAATGCAGCTGCAGACAGGCTGTGCTTCCTCCAGAGTTTCTGGAGGACCATCCTTCCTGCCTTGTCCAACTTCTGGGGGCTCCAGCATCCTTGGCTTGTGGCTGCACCCCTCCAATCTCAGCCTCGTCCTCACAAGGCTTCTTCCTTCTGTGTCTGTGTCCCCTTGTAGGTCCAACCTGATAACAAGGATGGTCTCATCTTGAGACTGTTAATGTAGTTACATTTGCAGAGTTCCTTTTTCTAAATAAGGCCATATTGACAGGTTCCAGGGGTTAGGACATGGCTGCCTTGGTGGGGCTGCCATTCAGTCCACTGCAATGGGAGGAACTTTGGTTGGCTCTGGCTGGCAGTTAGCAGTGCCAGGGGATTTTCTCCTGTAGAAGCAAGGAAATTGCAGCTTCTGTCCATGCTGGTCTTGGCAATGACGAGGGCCTCACCTGTGGCCCTTCACCTGGTGAGGTGAGCTTGGCATTGTCTCCTGGTTAAGTAGTGGGTCAACAGACATGGAAGAATCCATTCCAGCTGTATCCCCTCTACCAGGGCCTTGCATCCCCCACTTGCCCAGTTGAGCCTGTTCTTGGCTTCTCTGATGGCTTAAGTGGTAAAGAATCCGCCTGCAATGCAGAAGATGCAGGAGATGTGGGTTTGATACCTGGGTTGGAAAGATCCTCCTGGAGAAGGAAATGGCAACCCACTCCAGGATTCTTGCCTGGAGAATCCCATGGACAGGGTAGCCTTGTGGGCTGTAGTCCATGGGATCTCAGAGTCAGACATGATTTGAGCAACTTGAGCACACACACACTTGCCAAATTCACAGAGCATCCCAGGCTGTTTGTGCTGCCTTCCATCTGTAAGCTGATACCAGTGGCAGCCCCTTCCACATACGGAAGTCAGTTTCTCCTCTGTGAGAGCCTTTGCCTGAGGCTGGAGGCACTGCTGGGCCAGAGAACAGCCATCTGGAGTGCACCCTTTAACAGTCTTCTCTAAGCTACACCAGAACTGGCCCTGCTCCTGGCAGAGACTCAGACTCAGAAATGAGCCCATCACTCTTTCTTATGAGATCCAGGCTTTATTGGAAATGATGTTCTGCCCCCATGGGGACTGGGTGGACATGCAGGAGGCGTGGACCCCAGCTCCAGGGCTGGCACCATATCCAAAAATGTGGTCAGTGGTCAGCTGCCTGTTTGGCAAGACTGAGGCGCCCCTCTGGCCAGTGGAGGACTGACCAATTAGTGGACATCAGACTGGGCGCTGTTCCCAGAGGCTCAGGAGATGATGAGCCGCCATAGGTGATGATGCATGACCAGCGGCATGCCTGCTCTTCTGGTGTCTCGGCAGTAGCTGAGGACAGGCTGGTGCCTCCAGCCTATGCAGGGCAGGTGAGGGGGCAGGGCGGCTTACATCCTCAGGGTGTCCTGAAGACTCGTGCCCCCTGTCCTTCTGGCCAGATCCTCAGATACAGGGTACAGTCTATAGGGTTGCAAAGAGTAGGACACGCCAAAAGCGACTGAGCACACATGCTGGCCACAGAAGCAGCTTTCCTGTGAACGTCAATCTTGGCCACGTCTCCTCATGGAGTTTTCCACTCCACCTTGGGTCTGGGACCCCGACTTCCCCTAGCCCACCCTTCTGCGGGTTCTCTGTCATCGGAACCAGCCTCGCTGGACCTGTCACTTCTGTCCTGGCTGCAGACCCCCGCCAGTCTCCCCATCAACCCCTGATGATCATGGGGCCTGTGGACCCCCAGGGCTGCTGTTCCCACTCTCTTCTCACCCTGCCCAGCTCAGGGACCATTTTTCTCCCATGTCCCAGGAAAAATAATCATTGAAATAAATTATACATCAACAGCTAGAGATGGATCATTAATTAATACACTCAGCCGTCTCGGCTTCCTACCTGTAAATAGCACCTCCAGTGAATGAATAAGTGGCCTGGTTCCTGACCTCAGTGCTGATAAGATCTCCCTTTTGTTGGTCAGAGTGGGGGGAATGCTGGACAGGGTCTGTGTCCCCTTGGGTGTCATACATTCACTGGGGCACTCAGGTCATCCAGCTGGAGCATGTGGACTGGGCTTCTCTGTAACTCAGCGACCTCTGCAAAGACTGTATTTCCAAACAAGGGAGCAGCCTAAGGTCCTAGGGGTTACGTCTCCAACAGAGCTTTTGTGGGGGACACAAGTCAACTCGAAAAGTTTATCATTGGATTTAGGGCCACCTAGATAATCCAGGATGATCTCATCTCGAGACCTTTAACTTAATCGTATCTGCAAGGACCCTTTTTTCGAAGGACATTCACATTCCCAGGCACTGGGGGCTAGGACTTCAGTGTCTTTTCAAAAATGTTCTGCTTATTTTTAATTGGAGGATAATTGCTTTACAATGCTGTGCTCTTTCTGCCATACATCAGCATGAATCAGGTATAGGTATACATTATGTCCCCTCCCTCTTGAAGCTCCGTCCACCTCCCACCCCATCCCACCCTTCGAGGTTGTTGTAGAGCACTGGTTTGAGCTTCCTGCATCTTTACAGAGGGGCAAAGTTCAACCCATAAAAATTTCCGCTTCTTCTGGCTCCTCCATTGCCAACCAAAAACAGCTCCTCTCTCCTGAATGTATGAGCTTTCAAGTGGTAAAGAACCCGCCTGCCAATACAGGAAACATGAGACGTGGGGTCGATCCCTGGGTCAGGAAGATCCCCTGGAGGAGGAAATAGCAGTCCACTCGAGTATTCTGGCCTGGAGGATCCCATGGACAGAGGAGCCTGGGGGGCTATAATCCATGGGGTTGCAAAGAGTCAGATGCAACTAAAGCGACTTAGCAGCACAGGCACTCTTGTCTGTGTGGCCCCACTACAGCGAATCCTTGAGGAGGTGGGTGTTTAGTAAGACTGTTGCAGAGGGAAGGGCCTCCTTATCACCAAGAACAGAAGTTTCTAGAAGTTTCCCTTGACCACACATGGATTGTTTAACAGCCTGTTGGAGGAGGAGATGGGAAAGAAGAGAGGCATGTCTGCTGCATGTTTGTGGCAGAGGTTCTTGTCAAGTTTGCTGTTGTTGACTTTGGCTTTGGGAGAAAAAATGACTCTGCAAGACACTGAAGGAGGATTCTAGGCAGCGAGCTTGGCACAGCCAGTCCAGAAGCCAGGATTAATCTTTCAGCTCACCTAGCCTAGTGCCTGGAGAAGAAGTGGGGGATGGGAAGCATTTACCTTCCTCTTGATCTCATCTCATTTTTACACATTTTAAAGACAAGTAAAAGCATGAGCCACAGCTTCTCCTACTGGATATGTCAATCCCTGGCAGGTGTGCAGTGCTACCTGCTGGTCCAGACACAGGAACGATGTGGGGCCTCCTCACTCTGCAGCTGGAGATGGTACCATGGAACCCGAGCCCTGCCTTTTGGGCCAGAGCCAGAGCCAGAGCCCAAGGGGAGGACGCCTCCTCCAAGGAGGAAAACACCTTCTCTTGCTGAGCCCACACCTGCTAGATGGAGGCAGCCCTGTGCTCCTGTAGAAACAGGCATTTCTGGAGCATCTGTCAAGTGCAGGTGGAGTTGGGCATCCAAAGGTGTGCAGAGAAGAGCAAGCACTCCAGCCTCCTTCCCACACTCTGTCCTTGAGCAGTTCTTGTCCCTTGATTGGCTGGATCAAACTTTGCTTGCACTCCTTATTTTCCTCCAAGGAGAAATAATGTCCTCTTCCTTGGGTACCTCTCTTTAGTTTCACTCATAGATTCAGCTCCTGAAATTAAAAGACAATTGCAGATGCTTCCGCCACAAGAACATTTTATTGTTGTTGTTTTGGGAAGTAACTGAAGAGCTGACATTTGCTCAGACTCTTTCCAGATGTCATCTCTGGGGAAGAGCTGCAGCCTCTTCTTGGCATTTTAAGTGCCCCACCAAGAGCTAAGAAAATTAAAAAAGGATATCAAAGCATCCTTTTGTAGGCCTTATATTTGACTTTCTTTGTCAGTGATACCTGAATAAAGCTGAAGGGAAAGAAAAGACAAGTTCACGACAAGGCAGGCAGGCAGGCAGAGGGACCGTGGGCACAGTCAGCCTGCCATCATCTCAAGTCAGAGTTGCAGGGACAGCTTGAGAAGGAGGAAGAAGCAAGTGGTTTAATGGACCATGGTCCCAGAGCGTAGCTGGTGGTGTATGGAAGTCCACGGGGCAAGCTCGCTCCAACATGGTGTGCTGTTTATATGGATTTTCAGAAGGACCAGCTCCTGCAGCGTCCCGACCTCCCTGGGCAGCAGCAAATGAGCTCAGACAGTGGCCTCCTACCCTGGAGCTTCTAGAAAAAAAGACAAAGCTACATCGGCTCTGGAACGATGCCCTCTCCCCATTCTTTGTCTCAGGTCTGAGCCTTCCTGGGGTACCGGGGTCCAACATCTGCCAAGGGGTTTTTGGGGGGCATCTCCAGCAGTGTCCTCTCCAAGCTGCCCATCCTCCAAGATCCCTCCCTGGAGGCCAGGGCTTCCCTGTCTAACCTCAGATGTGATAGCAACAGAGGGGGAGCCCCCCGAGCCTTGGGGTGGCCAGGAATGGACATGCCCTCCAGGGAGAAAGGCTTCAGGGAGAGAGTGATGTGAGTGTGTTCCCCCGCCCCAGGGGTTGATGGAGTGCATTTCCACAGCCCCCCAGGGTACATTTCAGCCATACCTCTGCTCAGAGGGCCCCTGACACACAGGTCTGGGGACAACTGTACCCCCTCTTCCCAGAAAGCCTGAGAAGGGGGTTGCATGGTGAGGTAGGACCCTGGGAGTGAGAGTGTATAGAAGAGGCCATGCAGGTCCAGAGAACTCTAACGTCATCTCATCTTATTTATTTACTTATTTATTTTTGGGTGGTCAGGGTCTTCACTGCTGCGTGGGACTTTTTTCTAGCTGGAGTGATTGGGGGCTGGTGCAGTGCACGGGTTTCCCATTGCAGTGGATTCTCTTGTTGTGGAGCATAGGCTCTAGAGCACTCGGGCTTTAGTACTTGTGGCACGTGGTCTCAGTAACTGTGACTCCCGGGTTCCAGAGCATAGGCTAAACTGTTGTGATGCATGGGCTCAGTTCCTCCATGGCATGGGGACTCTTCTAGACCAGGGATCGAGCCAGTGTCCCTTGCATTGCAAGGTGGACCATCAGGGAAGCCCCTGCCTCATCTTAGGACTGGGCCAGGATGCCATGTGGCTGACCTGGGCAAGTCAAGCCTCCCGGGAGTGGGTGGGGAAGGAGTGGCATGTGGATGCTAAAGAGAAGCATCTTGTCCCAAAGTTTTGCTCCCACCCCTGCTCCAGTCCGCCAGCTTCCACGAGTCCTGGGAAGTTTTGTCGGGTGTGGCTGAGGCTCATAAGGGAGGCCCCTCAGAATTACTCTTTGCCCACAGAGAGCCTCACGAGTGCCAGCACTTTCCATAAACAAGAGCGTCACCCTCACTCTGGGTGCCCCATGGTGCATAGTGCCATTCGGTACAGAGCAGCTTAGTAGAAGCAGCTCAGGAGCGAGGTGGCTCACTGCTCCCCCTGAAGGACCTGGGGTGGGACAGGAGCCCTGGGCCTCAGTGTGCACTCCTATAAAATGGGGTGACCTCCCTGCCAGGCCTCCCTTGGCATGAGGGTAGTGGACACTGGAGCTCCTCGTGAGATACGCTGCACTGCCATCCTTTCCAGAGCATCCTCAGGAGATCCTCAGAGAACTTCCTTCCCAAGCATCCATCTCAGCCTGGACATCTACCTGTGGCTTCTCCTGCTCCAGTGTCCTCACGGATGAACTGAATAGTATCCGGGACTCTTCTCTGCCCAGTGGGGCATTTCAGAGCATGTTAGCATGGAGAACAATTGAAAAGCTGTCGAAATACTTTTACCTCGGGAATCTTCATGGGATTTCCTGGCCCCCTTGCTGTGGGCTGCTCTCTACCCAGTCTTTCCCCTTCTGCTCTTGCTGAGTTGAGCTCACAGGGCTTGACTCAGTTTCACTTAATTTAGTTATTTTTGACTGTTTATTTATCTGGCTAAGGCAATGGCACCCCACTCCAGTGCTCTTGCCTGGAAAATCCCATGGACGGAAGGGCCTGGTGGGCTGCAGTCCATGGGGTCGCTAGGAGTCGGACACGACTGAGCGACTTCACTTTATTTTTTCACTTTCATGCATTGGAGGAGGAAATGGCAACCCACTCCAGTGTTCTTGCCTGGAGAACCCCAGGGACGGCGGAGCCTAGTGGGCTGCCATCTATGGGGTCGCACAGAGTCGGACACAACTGAAGCGACTTAGCAGCAGCAGCAGCAGCAAGCTGGGTTTCAGTTGCAGCTCTTATAGCTGCAGGATCTTTAGTTGCAGCATGTGCGATCTCTTTGGGAACTCAAAGTTGCAGTGTGTGGGATCTAGTTTCCTCACCAGGGATCAAACCTAGGCCCCATTGCATTGGGAATGTGGAATTTTAGCCACTGGACCACCATGGAAGTCACTGACATTGTTTTATAGATATGAAATGTTTCCTTCGAACTGTATGCATGAGGGAGACTGTAGCTCTGTATTTGCCCAAGGCTCCGGTGGCCCTGAGAACCATCATCTCCAGATCCCTGATGTAGAAGCAGGGAGGAAGACAATGCCCAGGGGAATCCCTATTGCTTCTTCATTCATTCATTCAAACCAAGGGGAATATATGGAGTGCCCAGGTCTGTGATCAGAGCTGGGGCTTTAACAGTCATCAGAATAGACTCTGCCAGGCCCTCAGGTCTTCAGGCCGCCCGTGTCTAGCCCAGTGGGAACCAAATACAACTGAGCAGCTGCCTGCCCTGGTCGGAGAGGCCGTTCTAGTTGTTCCGGAAGTGCATCAAGGAGGGCTGAGCCTGCTCCCAAGCACAGGAAATCCACTGGGCGTGACCTGCGGGGAAGGTCCAGGGTGTCCTGACCCGCTCCTGGGTGTCTCCTCCGTGGCCCAGCAGGGGCAGGACGAGGCCACTGTGACTTGTGCCACTTCCCAGATTCCAGAGAAGATTCTAGTGTTGTGATCTGCCCACAGCCATCGTCTGTGTCAGAGCCAGAAATAGAACGCGGAAGAGCCTTGCTCTGATTTCTGCGCTCATAATTCTAGGGCAAGCTGCCCTTACGAAATGTGGATCAAAGGAGACGGGATGGGAGTGGGGAGGGCAGAGCGCAATGGTTCTCCGCTAGGGCTGTGCCGCGATCGCCCGGCCTTGCCGAAGCGCCAGTTAGCTGCGTTTATAACCCATCACGTCCAAGTATCGACTGGGTTCAGCCCAGGGGAAAAAACGGGAGCAATTTGCAAAAGGCCCTTTCAACCATGACAATGAAAATCCACATACGGACTCGAAGATCTCCGGAACCCCGGGTGCTGGTTCGTGGGGGAAGACCGGAAGGTGCCAGCTGGGATGCTGCACCTTCTTGGAAGAAAGCCACACATTATGTGAGCCCCAGAAAATGGCAGGGGTATCCAGTGTACAACTCCTGCCTTCAATATTAATGATTTAGATGTACCTTGTACCTACCAAGAGCTAAGTGCTTGGCTTGAATTAAATCTTGTTGAACTCACAGCAGTTTTAGGAGACAGACACTCCTCTGATCCTTATTCAGCAGTGGCAAAACCAGAAGCACAGAGACGTTAAGTGACTTGCCCAAGGTCACACAGCCTACAAGGATTGGAGTCGGGATTCTGGGCTTCAGGGATTGCATTGTAATGCAATGCACCTTGTTGTCGATAAGTCCTGTCTGACTCTTTGCAACCCCATGGACGGTAGCCCACCAGATTCCTCTAAAATCACATGGGATTTTCCAGGCAAGAATACCAGAATGAATTGCTGTTTCTTTCTCCAAAGGATCTTCCCAACCCAGGGATTGAACCCGGGTCTCCTGCTTTGCAGACGGATTCTTTACCACTGAGCCACCAGGGAATACTAATGCACTGCACTAGCTTGGGGCTTTTCTACTTCAATCTTCTCAGCAACTCTTTGGAGTCTATAGTACAGACTAGGAAACGGAGACTAGAAGAGATTAAGGAGTCTGTGACCGTCACCAAGTTTGACCCCAGTGCTGGCCTGGCCCCAAAGGCCTGCTGTTCCCAGTGCCCTGGGCCTCTGAGCACACACACGTGGAGTCCGCCGTCCCTTGGCTAACCTTGCCTAAGCCTCCTTCCCCTGAATCCTCCCACCCTGGGGCCCTGGCCTGCCCCCTCCTCTTGGCCCACTCAGACCCATTCTCAGGAAGCCTCTGTTCTCAGCGGCTAGAGCCCAGCTTCTAGAAAGCTAGAGCCCTTGCTTCTCCCAGAGGTGTGGCCCCAGGAAGTCCCAGAAAAGACGCTTAGAGCATCTGAAGAATGGGAGGGGGTGACGGTGCATGAGAGGAGCAGGAAAGCCCCCACACCCCAACATTGCAGCACCCCGTAGCAGCTTTGGGAAATGCAGACCCTTTCCCTAGCTGCCCAGGGACCAGCTGCACATCCTCAGGCAGACGGAACCAAAGACAGCCCCAGTGCATGTGGTCTCAGTCCCTGTCCCTCCTGGCAGAGGGACCCACAGGGCTGATGCCCCCCGTATGATGCGTGAGCTTTCTGTGAGCATTCTTGGAAGGAAGAAGAAGGCACCCCCAGGGAAGGGCCAGCGTGGGGCAGCTTTCTCACCTCCTTCTGCACAGGTTCCAAGGTCCAGGGGCTTCCTCTGCTCCCAGAGCCCACGAGGGTGCCTCCCCTACCTTCCTGTGTCCCCATCACAGGTCGACTGGTCCATGTCTGCTATCTGAACCTCCACCCATGTTTGCTGGGTACATGGACGGGGGCTTGGCTAGTCAGTAGAGGTGGGTGCCTCCCCAAAGGCCTTCAGCAGGATCCAGGGGTCCTCACTGCTAGACGGAGAAGCTGAGAAGAGCCATTTGGGTTCAGATCACTTCAAACTGGATGGCAACCTATCTCTCATCCTGACTCTCTCTTCTGGGAGTGGGAGGGATGGTGTGAGGCACACAGGGTCCCAGGGTTGGGGCTCTGCCTTAGAGGAGTCTGTCACCACCCACCCCCCTCCCCCCCCCACTGCCTGTAGATAACCTGGGAAGTACTCAAGGGCAGGCATGATGTGTTGGAGGCCACCCATCCCTGCATCTCTGGGTCAGCAGCCGGCTCTGCCCCGGCTGTCTCCTGAAGGTCCTAATTCTCTATCCTCTATCCCGGCCACCCCTGGCCAATCCAGGGGACCAGGCTTAGGAGAAGAAGGCCAAGTCTCCTCAAGTCCAAAAACCAGCTCTGCCAGGTCCTTGCTGTCATCACCTGACTGCTCTGCACCTCACCTTTCTCACCTGTGGAATGGGGATATGAAAAATGCCTGCTTCGTAGTGCTGTGAGGGCAAAAGGAATCAATACTTGTAAAGGGCTCAGAACATGCCTGGCACATGGGAAGAACTATAAAGGGCTTATTCCATATAGTTCATAAAATAGCTTGCACACAGTGGCCAGATCTGACATTATCACTCCCCTGCTCAAAAATCGTCAGTGGCTCCCCACTGCCTATGAAGAAAGAGCATGCTCCCTAACTGGGCTGAAGGTTGCAGTCACCTACGCACATGGCCTCCAGGGACCCTCCTCCTTCCCAGGCCTGGCCTCTGCCTGCAGGAGGCATCTTGCTCTAGAGGCTCTGGCCACAAATGTTCCCCAAGCACAAATCTCTCTCTAATCCCCTGCAGCTGGAAGTGATCTCTTCCTTCCCTTCCCTGCTGTGCTTGTCTACAGAAACTGCAAAATAAGACTGGAATGAGACCCTCCCTCCCTAGCTAGCCCCAAACCCCATCTGAGCTGAGCCCTGATAAGCTTTCTTTTTCCACCCTCCATGTAGAACATGGAGAGGAATTGTACCTGTGGAGCTCTGTGCATGCGTGCATGCTAAGTTGCTTCAGTCGTGTCTGACTCTTTGTGACCCTATTGACCGTACCCGCCAGGCTCCTCTCTCCATGGGATTCGACACGACAGCTGGGTGACACCCCCTGGAAGCCAGGTGACCCCCCCCCCACCCCGCCGTGTTCTTGTGTTTCTCAGGCGAGAGTGTTCACCTGAGGTCTTATTGCTGCCTGCTGAGCTTTCTGGGGAAATAAGTCAAAAAGTTAATTTGATTTTGAACAGATTCTTAAATCAGTTCCCAAGAGGCAGAGATCAATTTGCATTTTATTTTTTCCTACTGAGTCATCTTGGCTGGTATTTCACACGAGTTGTTGGTATTTTCCGTGTTCTCTCACTGCACAGAAATGACCCTCCGAGCATATTTTTAAAAGAAGAAGCCATCTGAAGATGGGAAGGATGCAGCAGATTCTTCTGTATGTGTGGCTTCTGTTCCTGATGGCACAGAGGGTCGCAGTGGCCCTTGTCTCTGACTGAGTTGTGTATTTGGTCAACGGAACATTTGCTTCTGCTTTTCCACCAGAGTTCAGCATCTCTTCCTGAATCCTTGGCCACTGAGTATCTCCTAGGGGTTGTTGTTGTTCAATTGCTAAGTTGTTTCCAACTCTTTGTGACCCGATGGACTGCGGCACTCTGGGCTCCTCTGTCCTTCACCATTCCCCTGGAGTTTGCTCAAATTCATGTACATTGAGTCAGTGATGGTATCTATCCATTTCATCCTCTGCTGCACTCTTCTCCTTTTGCCTTCAATCTTTCCCACCATCAAGGTCTTTTCCAATGAGTCGTCTCCTCACAAATACTGGAGTGGATAGTCATTCCTTTCTCCAGGGCATCTCCCTGACCCAGGGATCAAACCCAGGTCTCCTGCATTTGCTGTCTGGGCCACCAGGGAATCCCTACCTACTAGGATCAGGGATCTGCTAATACAGACCCTCCCCCAGCTTGGGCATCCCCATGTAGAGCTCAGATGCCCTCATCTTGGAAGGTGGACAGGATATGATGGGCCATAGACCCCAAAGAATGGAAAGCAGGGACTCAAGAGATATTTGTCCACGTATGTTCACAGCAGCATGATTCAGAACAGTTGAAAGGTGGAAGCCACTTAAGTGACCCTGGATGGATGAACAGATATACAAACTAGTCCATCCATGCAATGGAATATAATTTAGCCTTATAAAAAGAAGAATGCCTGCTGCAATACTGATGAACCCCAAGGACACTATGCTTAATGAAATAAGCCAGTCACAAAAAGACAAATCCTATGTGATTCCACTTACATGATGCCCCTAGAGTCATCGGACTCAGAGAGACAGAAATTAAGGGTGGGAGTCAGGGGCTGGAGGGAGAGAGAAGGGGAGTTAGTGTTTAATGGGGACAGAATTTTAGTTTGAGAAGATGAGAAAGTTCTGATGATGGATGGTGGGCATGGTTTCTAGACAGTGTGAATGTGCTTAATGCCACTGAGCCGCATGCTTGAGAAAGATAAAGACAGATTTTATGTGTATTTTTTATCATTTTTAAATTATTTATTTTAATTTGAGGGTAATTACTTTACAGTATTATGATGGTTTTGCCATACATCAACATGAATTGGCCATAGATGTACATGTGTCCCCTCCATCCTGTACCCCTCTCCCACCTCCCTCACCCACTGCATCCCTCTAGGTCATCACAAAGCACCTGGATATCTATTTTACACTGGATATCTATTTTACATATGGCAAATAATGTATATGTTTGGATGTGGAAGCACCCTAGATGTCCATTAGCAGATGAATGGATAAGAAAGTCGTGGTATATATACACAATGGAATACTACTCAGCTATAAGAAGGAACACATTTGAGTCAGTTCTGATGAGGTGGATGAACCTAGAACCTGTTATACAGAGTGAAGTGTCAGAAAGAGAAAAACAAATAGCATTTATTAAAACATATGTATGGAATCTGGAAAGATGGTACCAATGATCCTACATTCAGGGCAACAAAGGAGACACAGACATAAAGAACAGAAGTTTGGACTCAGTGGGAAAAGGAGAGGGTGGGGTGATTTGAGACAATAGCATTGTAACATGTAATTTTTTTTTAAGTGAAAAAAAGGACTTACAGGGTGAGGACTAGGGTGTCCTGCTTCTGGCCCCAGATCTTCATGAGAAGCATTGGGAGCAGAAAGGCATTCTGGGAGTTCTAACTGCAGAATCACCATCAGACTCCACAACTTCAGAGAAGGCGTGGTCTCTCTGCCGATGCATGTGGCTGGGGCCATTCCACGGGGTGTGAGAGCAGGGCAGTGGCCGATAGGATTGAGAGATAGGTCTCCTGCAGGGGACGGAGCTGGGCAGACAGGCAAGGTTTCTCCCAGGAATATGAGAATGGTAAACTGAGGATTAGCTGCAGGGGTGGGTTGAGTTTGCAGGTTGTATTGGTTTTCAAAGTGCCACAAACTGGGGGTGGGAGGGGGACTTACAGCAGCAGACATTCATTCTTTCCCAGTCGTGGAGGCTAGAAGTCTGAAATCAAGGTGTGGGCGTGGCCAAGCTCCCCCCGGAGGTTCTAGGGGATGGTCCTTCTTTGCCTCTTCCAGGCTGTGGGGTCAGGCTGTTCCTTGGCTTGTGGCCACTTTCCTATAATCTCTGCCTCTGTCTGCATTTGGCAGCATCTCCTCGAGTGTGTTGTGTGTCTCTCTTCTTAGAAGGGTATTGTTGCAGGAAGGGGGACCCCTTCAGGGGCCCAAGAGTGGATTCTTATCTAGCACTTAGAAATGAATTGTCCGAGGAGACACCTGATGACAAAGCAAGAGACTTTATTCATCGCTCTCAGTCTTGGGTTTTATGGTAATTGGGTTCATTTCTGGATTGTCTCTGGCCAGTCACTCTGACTCGGGATCCTTCCTGATGGCACGTGCATTGCTTGCTGGTGGATTCTGGTGAGGAGGATTCTGGAAAGTTGGTAGGACATACGGACTGGCATCTCTAGTCGTTAAATCATGTGCAACTCTTTTGCGACCCCATGGACTGTAGCCCACCAGGCTCCTCTGTCCAGACAAGAATACTGGAGTGGGTTGCCATTTCCTTCTCCAGGTGATCTTCCCTACCCAGGGATCAAACCTGAGTCTCCTTGGCAGGTGGAATCTTTACCACCGAGTCACCTGGGATGCCCCTTCACTCTTTTGGACCTTGCTCTAATTGTTCCAGTTGGTGGTTAGTTATGCTTTTCTAACCAGGACCTCCTGTTATGACTCAAGCAAGTGGTTATATGGTACCTGGCCAGGGTAGGTGGTTTTGGTCAGTGGTTCCCCTAACAATACCAGTCATTGGATGTAGGGCACCCCCCTAGTCCCAGTGTGACCTCCACTTAATCACATCTTCAAAGACTCTATTCCAAATAATGTCACATTCTGAGGTTCTGGGTGGATAGGAATGGTGAGGGCTGTTTAACCTCCTGCAGAGAGATTGGTGCAGATGCAACAGTTTCCCTTGTGATCATCAAGACGTCTCCCCAGCTATGGGGCCCAGGAGCAGCAAGACCCTAGCCTGCATTCTCCACTGAGGGGCGAGTCCTCCTTGAAGAGATGCCTGATTCCAGGGCTGAGGCAGGGAAAGAAGAAGCCAGACCTGGAATCCCTTGTACCTAGGGGTAAGAATGTACTCCTAGAACTGAGGGGATGTGTCCCAGAGATGGAGAAGCCAGCCTGAAGGGACTTCTGCTGACCACACCTGAGACAATTCCAAGTATAAAACAAGAGAGGGGGCATAACCAGATGAATAAAGTAGGGCTGCCTGAGTGGATAAAGAAATGAAGAGGTCCCGTCTTTTGTTTTTTAATTTTTTTTAAATTATTTATTTGTTTGTTTATTTATTGGCCGTGTTGCATGTGGGATCCTAGTTCCCCAACCAGGGACTGAGCTCATGGTCTCTCCATTGGAAATGAGGAGTCCTAATCACTCTACCGCCAGGAAAATCCCAAGGCCCCTCTTCTTGATGGCAGGATGCCAGCTAATAAAGGCAGAAGGAACAATGGCATTAGACAATTGCTACCTTTACAGGTGGCTCAGTGGTAAAGAATCCGCCTGCCAAAGCAGGAGATGCAGGAGACGCAGGTTCGATCCCTGGGTTGGGAAGATCCCCTGGAGGAGGAAATGGCAACCCACTTCAGTATTCGTGCCGGGCGGATCCCATGGACCGAGGAGCCTGGTGGGCTATAGTCCAAGGTGTCCCAAAGAATTAGACACGACTGAGCACTAGGCATGCACTCAACTCGCACGTTCATAGTGATGATTAACTCAGACAGGAAACATTGATGGACCATAAAAAGAGTGGGTGAATGTTGGGAGAGCCACAGGACTTTACATCTTAGGTTGTCTCCCAGAAAATGCTGATTTTCACAAAGGTAGGGGAGTAACTGCAGCAGAGATGCTTGGTGGACACCATCTGGGCCCAGTGATCCTTGCTGCCCTACCAGGGAGGAGACACAGTGACCTTCTGCTCATGCCAGTAGGAGTCACAGAGCACACAGCCTCACTTTGTGATTTCCTCTTGAATCCACAAATCGGTAGAGATGTTGGTCAAATCAAAACTTCATGCTACAAAATGCCTAGTTATTCTGTTTTCTTAAAAAATGCTAGGCTTGTGAAAGTCTAGGAAAGACTGGAAAAATTTTCCAGATGGAAGGAAACTAAAGATTAGTCAAAGCCAAATGGGACAAGTGGTCCAGGACTGGATCTTGTGGCAGGACCATTGGCAAATCCCATGGGGCCTCTGGTTACAGGCATGTGGGCATCTGTCCTGTCCTTGCCCCTTTCCTCTTAAGTCTGAAATTGTTTCAAAATGAGAAGTGAAATAGCTAAATATAAAGGCCTCACCTTTTGCAGCCCCTCCCTAAGCCTCTGTCTGCATATGTGCACACAGACACAGACAAGAAAAGTGTTCCTGTTGTTGGAATCAACATAAGGCATAAGGGGAACATTGTGACCCGCTGTCAGTTAAAGCACAGCTCAGGGACAATACTTGCACTTTTTTTTTTTTCCCTAAAGGTCCTGGAATTCAGAGGCCATTCGTACATGAGTTGTTTCCTTGTAGGAAAAAAAGAAAACTTGAGGCAGTGATGGGAATGATGACTGTCCCTCTGAACCGTATTCTAGTTTCCAGTGACCTGAACAGGTAGATCGGGTGTGCTGAGGCCACTGGGGGTACCAAGGCCATCGACACACCTGGAGACAACCCCACTGAGATCCAGAGCTGCTGCCAGAAACCCTATTACGAGGCCACATTCTGGGAGATGCCCCTCAGGTCCCATGTGCCTGGAGACCCCGTACCGGTTCCATAACTGCCTCCAGAATGTGACTGCGGGGGAGCAGGTCCTGAAATGTGGTTCCAGGGGGGCTGCAGTACAGTTTCCATCCACAGGGACAGCTGCCCCAGGCCAGGTGTGAGAGGCTTTTGTTAAAAAGAAAATGTGTTCTCGGTTGTGGGACCCATGGGGTCATCTGGGCTCCTTGTTGTTAGGTTATAAGAATGTCATCAGAGGCCCCGGGGCAATAGGATGTGGGACCGAGGTCTTAAACAAGCAAGGGTTATAAACCCAGCACTGCTTAGCCAGGAACTTGTGTGCAGTGGGGAGGCAGGGACTGGGGGACGAGGGCCATGATGGGGTCAGGAGACAGCATCTGAGTTTGTAGAGAATAAAGGGAAGAGGGCTCAGCACGGCTGGAGAAACGGGGAAAACAAACTGGAAACTGCAGGTATGTGTTCTCCGCAATTACTCACACTCCCAGGTGTCTGTATATTCGCTCATTCATTCATTCATTAGCAGTAGGTCATCAGGCAAATGCTGAGGCTTTGCAGGGAGCTCAGGATGTGTGGACAATATGTGAACAATTCTCTCCAACTCTTCCCCCCAGCCTTCCCCAAGGAGTTTCTTTTAGTTTTTGACCTGAACCCTTAAGTGCTCTGGGCAGTTGGAGCGGATTTGCATATTGAAGGTCAGGTTGGCTCAACCTCATCCACAGGAGGTCTCACCAAGAACAATTCCTGACTTACCTACTCAAAATGGATTGGGGGATAATTGGCCTCCTGACTTCAGTAATGCTCGTGTGCTGATTCAGTCTTGATGATATAATTATGGGAGAAGGCGGGGCTGCAGCATGCTGAACGGTCCCCCAGGTGCTCTGGAGGCTGGACTGAAGCTCTGGATGGTCAGTGAAGTGATCGCTGTCTTTCCTTGGGATCTGTATGAACAGTGTGGGAGACAGCATAGCAGAGACTCAAGGCTTCCTGTCAATGCCACTGTGACTCTCTGCAGGACAGCGGAGTGCATGGACCAAATGAGCCCTTTGAGTGCCTGAGTCACTGTGTCCAGGGCAGTCATGTGCGTGCGAGTTTAAACCCAGAAGGGGCCTTGTCTCCCAAGCACTGAACCTAGCCATTGCTCCTGTTCCCAGCTCCAGAGATAATCCTTATGTCTGTACAATGCTTCATGAGTTTTAAAGGACCTCTCACATGTTTTCTCCTCTGGCAGATGAGTCCGCTGAGGATTTAAGTGGTTTGCCCAAGGTCAATGAATCAATCAACAGAGCAATTATTGAACTCTATCAGAGAGGGTGATGCTGAGGGCCTGATGAGAAGGATGAGGGCCTGCCGGAACTGCTCAGGGAAGGGGTGGATCTTAAGGCAGATGCAGGCACACGTGTGCACAGGCATGCAGTGCACACAGGCACACACGTGTGCACACACAAAGATTCCAGCCTCAGACCAAGTGCATCTGTGTGCCAGAGGGTGAGGATGCCACCTTGAAGGGGTGAGAAAGCAAAGGAGATAGAGCAGGTGGGTCATGGGGACTTCAAGGGAGGGGGGGCTGGGCCCCAGGTGTGGGGCCTGGAGACCCAGACCCCATCCCACCACCTCGAGCTGATGCCACCACACCAGGAAAGAGCCCTTCAAAATCTCCTTGGAAGGAAGGAAGGAACGAAGGAGCCGATCCCGGTGGAACTTGCAGCTGCCTGCCCCCTCTGCGGATGGAATTGAAATAATCAGAATAATCACAGGCAATCAGACTAAATAACAATGTGTAATGATAACAAATGGTCGTCGGAGCCCTTCCAAGGTCTGGAGTCGACTGGAGAGCCTAGGATGACAATTTCCTAAATTAATTACTCTGGGGCCTCGGCTCAGAGCTCGGGTGCAGAAGGGGCTCTGGGATGACTAATGCTCCTTCTTCCCAGCCTGGAGTAGATGTTCCCACTTCTCTGTTTTCTCTCAGCTTTCTGAGGCTTTGGGGGCATTGCTGCCCCCGCCTTCCAACCTTGACAGCAGGTACGGATCCGGATGCTTTGATTAGAAAATAATAAAGTACAGCCCTCAGAAAGGGGTGCGAGGGTTCATCCCTCTGGGGGTCCCCCTCCTTCTGTTAGGACTCTCCCGCTGCCAGTCAGCCGTGTACCTCGCAGTTGATTGGTGTCCAGGAATGAATTATGCATGTCTCGGAGCCTGGGGTGGAGCGCAGAGCGGGAGATGAAAGGCCGCCTCAGAAAGTGCAAAGTATGAGCGTTCCTTCCGCTTTTGGCTCCAGCAAAAGACGGGTCATTGGAGCATCTCAGGTGGAGTCTGGGAAATTCATTCTCTTACAGAAAGTCCTGGTCCCAGGTGCCTCTGTTTGCTGCTCGAGTGACCTGGTGGGTGTTCGGCTGGAATTTAAGGACGAGTGGAGACAGCATGGGTTTTGGAATCGGGCTGAGCTGAATCTGAACATGGGCTCTGCCACTTAACAGGCACCTGGCAGCCGGGATCAGCTCTCTTCCCTTCTTATAGAGTGAGGACAGCAAAGTCTGTTGTGATAAGTCACCACCAAGGACAGCAGATCTGCTGTGACAAGTCACCACCAGCCCAGCGGGGGTCTTAACATGACTGCAGTGTACCATCCCACAGCTGGTAAAGAATCAGCCTGCAATTCAGGAGACCTGGGTTCAATCCCTAGGTTGGAAAGGTCCCCTGGAGAAGGGAACGGCTACCCACTCCAGTGTTCTGGCCTGGAGAATTCCATGGACTGTATAGTCCATGGGGTCATAAACAGTTGGTCATGAGTGAGTGACTTTCACTTTCACTTTTCCCTACAGCTCTGGAGGTCAGAAGTCCTACATCAGGGTGTGGGTGGGGATGTGCTCACTCCGGAGGTTCCAGGGAGGGTCCTTCCTGCCTCTCTCAGCTACCGGGAGCTCCAGGCATTCCCTGGACTGTGGCTGCCTCTCTCCACTCTCAGAATGCTTCTGTTTTCCCATGGCATTCCCCCCGTGCCTGTTTGTCCCATATCTCCCTCTATTTTCTTTAAGGATACCTGTCATTGGATTTAGGGCCGCCCCTAAGTCCAGGATAACGGAGATGCTTAACTAACTACATCTGCAAAGACTGTTTCCAAGCAAGGTGACGTCTTTGAGCAGTGCTGTTCAACCCTCTGCATCTGTTCTGTAAGATCATTGATATAAGAATAAGCACTACTGTGTGTAATGGCCTGCCAGCTCCTGGCTGTGGCCGCTATCCCATGCATGGCAGGTAGCTCGTCACTGTCCCCTGTGGAAGGACCCAAACTGTCCCATGGTGACTACTCCAAGTCTGCTGTAAGCTGACTTCACACCATGACTGAAAATAGGTTATGCCTTAGGATGACAGTCATCATGTTTAGTATCAACTGTTTTCACCAAATCCCCCTCTTTGTTTTTTGTGGGTTTTTAATTTTTTTGTTTGTTTTTAAATTAATTTTTATTGGCTTATACTTGCTTTACAATGTTGTTAGTTTCTGCAGTACACAAAATGAATCAGCTATACATATACATGTGCGTGTGTGTGTGTATGTGTGTGTGCGTTCCAAGTCGCTTCAGTTACGTCCAACTGTTTGAGACTCCATGGACTGTAGCCCACCAGGCTCCTCTGTCCATGGGATTCTCCAGGCAAGAATACTGGAGGGGGTTGCCATGCCCTCCTCCAGGGGACCTTCCCAACCCAGGGATCAAACCCCTATCTCCTGCTTTGCAGGCAGGTTCTTTACCTATGAGCCACCAGGGAAGCCTATACATATACATATATCTCCTCTTTTTTTGGATTTCCTTCCCATTTAGGTCACCACAGAGCACTGAGTACAGTTCCCTGTGCTATGCAGTAGGTTCTCATTAGTTACCTATTTTATATATAGTAGTGTATGGCATCAGTCTCAATCTCCCAATTCATCCCACCCTCTCCTTCCCCTCTTGGTGTCCATACATTGGTTCTCTACAAATTCCCTTATTTTTCTGCTTAGTGGTCACCAGCTTGGCTGGAGGTGGTTGAGTGGAATGAACCCCAGGCTCTTTGTTTTGCCTGTTCATTTGGTTGTTCACAGCTTGGTTTCTCAAGATGCTCCCCAGATCGAGAAATTGCCTCCCCATATCGGGAGTTTAGTCGACAAGGCAGCTGGCGGCCTTGGGTGTCCCAGGTGAGACAGCAGTACACCCGAGGTTGCCCCACGCTGCGTTGGGAGGGGCTGTGTCTCTGTGGTCACTGTGATGCTGGGATGGATGGTCTGCCCACGAGGTCAAGGATCACAGCACCAGAGCAGTCTGCCAAGAAGAGGCTTATTCCCTGCCACTGGCAGATGCGACTGTCTGCGTCACATTCATCCGGGCCTCTTTACAGAAGCCCCTTCTATGGAGGTTGGGCTGCCTGAGCCCAGAAGTCTGCCTTTTGCGTTTGTGTTAGTTTCTCGTGGCTGTCGTGACAAAGCACAGCAGACTAAGAGGCTTCAGAGAGCAGAGATGGACTCTCACAGCTTGGAGGCCAAGATCAAGGTCGAGGAGGCACCAGGGGTGTGCTCCCAGATGACTCTGGCTCAGGACCGAATCACTCTAATTGCCACCTCTGGGATCACGTGGCTGTTTTCTCTCCATTTTGTGTGCCCTTTGTGTGTCCTTGCCTGTGGACACCGGCCACACTGGATCAGAGGTCACCCTGCTGAGTGTGCCCTTATAGCTGGTTAAATCTGCCCTGACCCTGTTCCCCAGTAAGGTCACATTCTGAGACGCTGGGGGCTCAGACCTCACCTTGTCATTCGAGGTCACAGTTCAACCTGTAGCATAGTTTTTCAACCCGAAATCGCATTCCCGGCGCACCCAACCCGCCATGCAATTCAGCCTGGAGGGCTCTGTAGTTTCAACCCTGTTGATTGTCAACTACCCTTCAGAAGTTTAAACAGGTGATGGCATACCCCCACCCCACCCTGCCACGTTGGACCAAAGTTCATGTGGCAGGGTGGCTCTCGGGATGAGGGCCCCATGCAGGCCATGGCATTGGGCACCACTTTCAAGCTGCACTGAGCCTCCTGAGAAATTGCCTTGAAGAGGCCGACTTGTCCCCAGACAGTAGGGCTTCTTATCCACAAAAGTGAGAGCACATCGCCACCTGCAAAGAGCCAAGGCAAGAAGCACTGCAATCCCAGGTTCTGAGCATTTCTGTCTGCCCAACTCTAATGCAGGGTTTCACAGGTCAGGTGGATGCTTCCACATGCATGAGAGGGGGCTGTGAACAGATAAGAGGTGGACCAGAAGGAGCCAAAGTTGGGGAGTCTGTCTGATCACCAGGAGTGTGTGCACAAAGAGGCACTGTGACCCAGATGCTGGATGGTTGAGGCCACGGGTAAGTGGCTCTGTATCAGAGAGGTGTTTCAGAAAGGCATGTGCACACGTGTGTCTGTCTGCCCATGTGTGAGTGTTCACGTGGACCCATGTGCTCCAGAGGGAAGCAGTTGGAGGTGTGGACCCACTTCAAGTCATCAGGGCAGGACTGCCTGGTGGCCTCACAGTCCTTCAGGCTTTTGTGCTAAAGATGGAGACAGAAGGTGACCAAAGGGTCCTAACAGCCAACCTTGTCATCTTTGTAACTTGTAAAATAGTTTGCATCTATAAAAGTAAAAGACACTTGTTCCTTGAAAGGAAAGCTATGACAACTCTAGACAGTGTATTAAAAAGCAGAGACAGCACTTTGCTAACAAAGGTCTGCATAGTCAAAGCTGTGGTTTTTCCAATAGTCATGTACAGATGTGAGAACTGGACCATAAAGAAGACTGAGTGCCAAAGAATTTGTGCTTTTGAACTGTGGTGCTGGAGAAGACTCTTCAGAGTCCCTTGGACAACAGGGAAATCAAACCAGTCAATCCTAAAGGAAATCAACCCTGAATATTCACTGAAAGGACTGATGCTGAAACTGAAGTTCCAAGACTTTGGCCACCTGATATGAAGAGCCGACTTGTTGGAAAAGACACTGATGCTGGAAAGATTGAGGGCAGGAGGAGAAGGGAGTGACAGAGGATGAAATGGTTGAGTATCATCACTGGTTCGATAGATCTGAGCACATTCTGGGAGATAGTGAAGGACAGGGGAGCCTGGTGTGCTGCAGTCCATGGAGGCTGCAAAGAATCAAACGTGACTGAGTGACTCAACAACAGCAACAAACCTGGAATGGACGGCACATGTGGTAGACTTCACCTGAATGGATGGAAGCATTCTCCCTACCTTTGTTACAGGTTCCACAGAGTGCGGGGCTTGGGACAGAGGGAACTCCATCAAACACACGAGAGCCAGAGTGTGTCATTCACCAAAGGAGGGCAGGGAGGAGGAGGGGAGCAGAAGACCTTGGGGGGGGTATCCACCAAGATGGATGCGTGAAAAAGGGGCAGGCTTGTTTTGTGCTTGAGGGATGCAGAACTTACCCAGGGAGATCCCAACAGAGGCAAGAATGTAGAAGGTGAGGGGTCTCATGAGAGAGGATGCCACGGACATGATCAGTGTAGAGACAGTAATCATAGGTTGAGAGCCACCAGGACTGTTCAGGGAGGGCTCCTGTGCAATTTCTGTGCATCCCTTATTTGCTGTCTTACCGGGCAGGGAAGACTGAGTGCTCCACCTGGCATGCAGCAGGTGCTGAACAAGTAGGACCGTCATGCGGTGGAGTCTACACAGGCTAAGTAGGAAGGAGCTGGTGTAGCTCCTAGTGGAGAGCTCTCCATGATATTCTGCCCCAACCTCCACCAGCTTCTCAACATCACATATGATCCACACCCAGGACTCTCTCACTTCTCTGCATCCCTTGTGTCATTAAGAAATGACCCTCACCTCCCACACTCTCCACATCCCACCCAATCACAGTTACCTGAATGGTTCAGTCTTCCAAGGAGGGTTTGCCCCTCAAAGACAAGGATAAAACCAGGAGCTGAAGGGTGGAATTCAAGTCGTGAGACAAAAGCTGGGTCCTTTGGGCTGGAGAGGGGGAGGGAGGCCTTGTAGAGCTGGGGAAGACACATCCTGATCCAGGGGAACTGGTGGGTCCTGCTCTGCCCAGGGCTCCTTGTGCCTGTGCACAGACTTCTCCCGACTGTGACCTTGGGGTGCCTTGGCCCATGGACTTCGTCCTGGCCACCCTGTAGGTCCCCATCCATGGCCTTTCCTGCTCATCACATCCCCACCTCTGAATACCATGAATCTCCTTCTTTCACAGAATCTTACATCTTTGCTACTGGAAAGGCCCTCACGCACTAATAGATCCAACAGTTTCAAAGTGCTTTCCAGTGGGCTTTTGTATCTCCAGTATGGAGAACAGGTTGAAAGGGGGCAGTACCGTGAACAGAAGTGAGGACCCCAGAGCCACCTCCTTCATCCTTCCTGACCCCTAAGAAGGCACAATGTCAGGCTCAGAAGATTTCTCTGGGGACCACAGTGGGGGCCTAGTTCCCCACGACACAGATGGGGAAACCAGGACCTCAGAAAGAAGTAAGAACTGCCCAAGGCAGGTCACGTAGAAATTGGCAGGAATAGATTCTGTTTTCTTTTAAAAAATGCATACATATTATTCATACATAAATATAAAAGGTATTCATATGCATTATATGGGGCATCCCTGGTGGCTCAGACTGTAAAGAATCCACCTGCAATGCTGGAGACCCAGGTTCGATTCCTAGGTCAGGAAGATTCCCTGGAGAAGGGAATGACTACCTGCTCCATTATTCTTGCCTAGAGAATTCCATGGACAGAGGATACAGTCCATATATTATTCATACATAAATATATAAGCTATTCATATGCACTGGTTATATACAGTAAGTCTCCTCTGTAAGAATGAGTTCTGTTCTGAGAGCCTGTTTGTAAGTCCTATTTGTTCGTATGTCCAACAGGGTTAGCCTAGGTATCCAAATAACATGATCGACTCCATACTGCTCCTTTTATGCTAGTTTCTGGACATCGTAAGCTTGAAATAAAGATGCTGTGTTCTATACAACACTGTACAGTAAAAAGTACACAAATGCACAACCATATAGAGGAGGCATGCACTTGACAATCTACATCAGACATGTGCACTAACTTACATGATTGGACATGGGAAGGCATGTTCACATATTTGAAAGTTTGCAACTTGAAAGTTCGTGTGTAGGGGATGTACTTATAAGGTATCAGGATTTAACCAACTGTATCTTTATTGTCTGAGCCACCAGGGAAGCCCAATAAGAGATAGGTCACCATTATTTGAAACTTTGTGCTTGATAACTATGAAACCTGGGTATTCTTGGAGACTACTTTTTTCTGTCTACTTCTGTTTTGCTCTCTTGGTTTTTGTTCACTGGGTCTTGTCCCTTGCTGTGTCTGGTAATGTTGTGCTAGATGCTAGACATTGTATCTGAAAACCTATGGAGATCATCTGAGGTTGTTGACTAGAGGTTGCCAAACTGTGGCCTGCGGTGCAAACCTTGCCTATTTTCTGCTTATGTATATCATGGGACCTAAGAAAAAATAAATTTGCACATTTAAATGGTTGCAAAAATAAAAAGGATATTATTTCATAATATGTGAGAATTATTTGAGATTTGAATGTCAGTGTCCACTCTTTCTTTGGACACAGCCCCACCTGCTTGCTTGTATCAGTCTCTGGCAGCTTCTGAGCCACAATTTGTTTGTTGTTCAGTCACTAAGTTGTGTCCAACTCATCGTGACTCCATGGACTGTAGCACACCAGGCTCCCCTGTCCTTCACTGTCTCCTGGAGTCTGCTCAGATTCATGTCTATTGAGTCAGTTATGCTTTCTAAACATCTCACCATCTGTTGCCCCCTTCTCCTCCTGCCCTCAATCTTTGCCAGCATCAGGGTGTTTTCCAGTGAGTCGGCTCTTCACATCAGATGGTCAAAGTATTGGAGCTTCAACTTCAGCATCAGTTCTTCCAGTGAATATTCAGGGTTGATTTCCTTTAGAATTGACTGGTCCAAGAGACTCTCAAGAGAGTCCACAATAGCAGAGGAGAATGGACTATATTGGTCACAAAGCGTAAATGTTAACATCTGGCCCTTTGCAGAAAGAATCTGCGGACTCCTGCTTAGAGGCTGTTCCTCAGGCAAAGAGGTTGGAACCATGAGTTTGGAAGCCAGGTTTCCATCTTTCTGGAAGGCCATCCTCCTTATAAAGGTTCAGTCCCCATTTCTGAGTCTGCAGCTCATGGATTCCTCCTTGACTCCAAACAGCTGTGGGAAGATAACACCTTTTTTGGTCTCTGAACCTGCAGGAAATTCCTGGCTTCTGACTTCCCAGACTGAACTTGAACATTTTTCTGTTTCCTGCTTATTCTCTCTAACTGGGTCTCAAGTGTGTGCTTGAAAATCCTGTCTGGAGAACATGGGTTTGAATATTGCAAGGACCCCAAACCAAAGCCATGAGTTGCTGTTTCCCCATCGTCTCCCTTCTTCCTCTTCTCCCCCATGCCTCCCACCATCAGGTCTTTCTCCTGGCTCCCTTAGAGTCATGGGGACAGGTCCCAAAACTATCACTGCCTGGACTCATTATGTGCTGCAAGCTCAGAGGGCCAAGATGCAGGGGGAGGTCCAGTCTGACCTGGGCCAGGTGCTTCTCAGTAGGACAGACAGGGGGCTCTGCCTTGGGGGTATGGTTCTCTCCTGGTGCCCCTGCTGGACACGGCCTTGCACTGCCTGCTCCCATCCTGGTGGGAGGAGAAGGATGGACCATCACCTGAGGTCAGTGGGAGGGCCACGCAGGGCTGCTGGGTAGAGATAGTGGTACTGGAATCTTTTAAATGCAGCTCTTTGTCTGTTTATTGTTTTTTTTTTAATTTATTTATTTTAACTGGAGGATAATTACTTTACAATATTGTGATGGTTTTTGCCCTAGATGAATAGGAATTGGCCGTAAGTATACATGTGCCCCCCTCCATCCTGAACCCCTCTCTCCCCACTCCATCCCTCCTGGTTGTTTTATTGTTTTAACAAAATGGTAGTTTGCAGCCTAAAGACCTCAGCAGTGGCTATTGGATTTAAGGATATTCCCCACCAGGAAGCCTTTCAAAAGTGGGCAACTGGTGCTGGGAGTGCTTGCCTTTCTCCTGCTCTCTAACACCCCCCCTCTCATTGCCTCCATCAAAATTGCATTGCAATTTCCCCAAACTTTCTGGCTACAGAGAGGTTTTAATGGGACATGGGGATAACCATCTCCCTCCTGCTGGCTCCACCGACAGTGTCAGTGGATTCTGAAGACAGAGCCGACAGCCAGCTGTGCCTCCCACTCTGTTTGCAATCTGAGCATCTGTGCTCCACGGAGGCTGGGCCGGAGCCTCCCACCCCACCCCTTGCTCTCAGTTTAACCCTGAAGGTTTGGCTTAGACCCTCCAGAAGGTTGTTACAGATGGGGCTTTGTTCCCTCCATCAGTGAGCCAGTGATCCTCAGTGTAG